>NC_056734.1:409513574-409871074 GCF_019279795.1 Protopterus annectens | reverse complement strand
AAAACATTCCAACATTACACTAACATAACCAACAATATTAACATAACCCTAACTCTCCTAAGGCAAAACTACTTTAAAATTACCTAAAATATAACAGACAGTGTACAAGACAGTCCTCACACAAATTATTTAAACTCTATTCAGAAAGTATTTACACAAATCGCATCATTACTGCATACCTTGAAATTAAAGGAAGTAATAATCCAGCTTTGAAAAGTACAAAATTACATAAAATAAATTGCATTTATTGAACACATTATCAGGAGTGATAGACATGCTTAGTTTAAGTAACATTTTAATAAAGGTAAAACACAAAAATTCCTGTTTGCTGCCTATTTTACCTGTTGTTATTTTGAACTGTGACTGCTATGTTTCTACACTGGTCCTTTTCTCTGCATTTTAATAAAGGTGTTTTTGTTAGTACCTCCAGTTTGTATAATATTAGAATGTTAGTTAAGTTAGACACTCATCTGGTTCCATTTCCTAGCTAGGTGCCTTGTAATGGCCTTGATGTGTGACTGCATTCGTAATACCATGAGGATATCCTGCTGTTGCAAAGATCTAGCTGAAATCTAATGACTATCTTCAGCTGTATCCCACTTAAATTATGAATTCCTGCAGCAGTTGTATTGCTGTTTAAACACACGCTGCCATGATAAATTTACTTTTGCCAACTTACTTTAAGAAATATGGAGCAAAAGCTCTTAGATGAGAATATACTGCTGCATTCTTTTTAAAGTGGGGATTTTAGTTATTCAAAAGCATATTCACTGATTTTATTCATTTGAATGACATTACACACCTACATGTTTCTAATAAATGTTACTGAAATGAGAAATCCCATTACAGCTTATGTTGACTCAGAGTACATTGCAATAAAGACTTGACTACATTCTAGCCAATACAGGATCAAGTAGCCAGCCCATTTGAAAGAGGAGGGACTGGAGTTAACAGCTGATACTGGTTTACATATAATGGGTTAGGGAAAGGGTACAATCAGCCCAAGGACTGTTTCCCAGGCATCACTTGGTGATCAGCTAAGTGGGTGCTTCCAAGCTGAAAGGGAGAAAGCAGCTTTAGCTTGCCCAAAAAAATATGCCCCCTACTTAGAAGTAAGAATGAGTGAGATACACATCCTTTTTGCTAGGACTCAACATTCTAGGCTACACTTTGCCTATCATCTGACAAGAGTAAGAAGACCAGGCCAGCGCTGGGTAATGGCTGCCAGTCTTTCAATTCTTACCCTTTACCACCGGTTACAAAGAGAGGAGTTGTTAAAAAGACAACTCCTAATTGCAGGGAAGAAGAACCTCACCCCAAAAAGATAATGTAGGATGCTAGGAAGAGCAATTGTATAGAAGAAATGTGAGTGTTATTTGGGAGATGGGGGGTATGATGAGATGTCATGGGTGGAAATGACTTAAAAAAATACACCAAAATAATGTTTATACATTTTCTGGGACAAGGTAAAAGAATGTTATGAAGTACAGAAATGTGTAAAAAATATGAGAAATAGCAAAGATTGTCACATGTACAATGATGAGATTATAAAGGTACCTTTGAAGCTCTGTTGTTCCCATCTGAGGTTTATGGTATCGCTGTCTCATAGCTATCCCATAAAGGAATGTTTAGTCATACATATAGCACAGTCAGATGGTGACTGTTAACTCTACCATTTTGTAGTTTTTTTACTTACTTCATGAGTGATAGAACTCTCTAGCAGATTATTGGTTTAGGTGATTTTGCTAGCCTTTACATCTCATAACCCAGAGTCCAGTCCCTATGTAGTATTCACACTTTAAATATAGTAAGGGAAATTCTAGACAGTAAAGAATCTATTATTATTATCATCTTCATCATCATCATCATTATTATTTTAAATGTGCACCCAAAGCCCATTTTTCCATAGTAATGTTCTTAAGTCATTGGGTTATACATGTTGAAAGGAACCACCTCCAAGCATTACTAATACACACAGGTTTTGCAAATGCTTCAGATGTTTCCATATCTACAAAAATATATATATTTACACGTCATCATTCCCTCTTAGGAGACCAGATGCAGAAAACTTCAACTGAACATACTACATGACCTATAACATAAGAAGCTGAATTTCTAACACACACTGTAAGACCTGTCTCTGAAGACTGATTGTTGAGATCCATTTCATTTGAGGTGCTTGATTATATGCTCACAATCCAACAACTGAGCACTTTGTACCTCATAATCAATGCATGCATTTATAAGGCAGCAGACTTGCAGGTATTCCAATGGAAACACACATGCACAGACACACACACACATAGACAGATACACACACGCATGCACACCATCAACACATGTATTATACCATGCAATAACCCACAATAACAACACAGTATTAATTAATTAATTTACATTTTTAAACAGGCATGTCCAGCTGCAAGGACTCATTTTTAGTAGAGTCCAAAGAAGACAACTTCAAGACACTGAACAATAACAAGACTTTATACAGTTAAATGATATATAAGACATAATTCATCTAATGCAGCTAATGCAGTTAACAGCTGCTTAAGGATGCTAACATAAGGAATTAGAGCATGCACTTACACGTGTTACACGATTCAAATTAGTCACAGGTGTAGGAAATTAAAGGGATTCATTTTTGCTTAAGTCAGTTGGAAAAACTCACTATTCTACAGGAGGAGGATTGGCTGTGCAGTCAAGGTTATATACAAGTGACTTAGCAAGGAAGTGAATTACTTGGGTGATACCACAGTTGCATATCCAAATGTTAGTGGGGGGAAGAGGCCAAAAGAGATTTAGACATCTATTTATCTTTGGCAGTTCTTATCTCAGGATGGAGTTTATTCCATATTTTACCCACCAAAAGTAAAACATTGAGTTACCAAATTTGTCAGGAGATATGGGAATATGGACCAGCTGGTAAGTGGATTACTTAAGGCCCCAAATAGAGGCATTCCAGTTTGTAAGCCAAGCACAGTCATATATAATTGCGGCAGTATTTGTATTCAAACAAGCAGAGATCACGCAGAGACAGACAGTGGTGGAGGAAACTACTGTGCCCAAAAGCAAAGCAGACAATTCTAATATATGCTTATTCCATTTGTGTTGAAGTGTTAAGCCTGTTTTTAAACAGGTGAGAGCAGTACATGAGACAAGACAGAATCTGGGATCTAGCTAGGGAAACTAGCTTTGGCTGTTAGGAAAGATTTAGCCCTGTACAGTGTGCCCAAAGTCTGGTCAGTTTTAGTAATTCTGCTCTGTATGTGGGAATCAAAATTAAGTAGATATATCAAAGGTGATGGCACGCTGCAGTGGTGGTGCTGTGGTAGCGTTGTCGCCTCACAGTTAGACGTTGCCTGTTCGATTCTCAGAGCGTCTTCTGTGTGGCGACATGCGTGAATGGGTGTTCCTTCGGTGAAGGTTGTGCATTAGGCCTGGCAAGCCAGTACCTAAAAATCTACTGCCAATCATTAGCGGACTGGAGTTCCGCTGTGGCGACCCCTAACCAGGAAAAGCTGAAAGACACAAACAATCAAAGGTGATGGCATGACTCTTAGTTATTTCAACTTCTGCATCTGAGGTGAGAATGACTAAGATAATATAAAGTAGTTCACCCAAAAGATAATACATGGAGTCAGTATGAACTTAGGACTGGGCAGATGATGTGGGAGGTTTAGAAGAAAAAATAATTAATTTTGCATTTGAGTAATTTAGGAGCCGACTCATGCAATTTATCCATAGCTTAACTGTAGGAAAGAATGAATGCAAAAGAGAATGGTGGGTGTACAGAGAACACTCAATGATGGTAATTGTGGGGTCATTTTTATAGTGAACTAGTTCAGTATTACCTATACTGATTGGCATATTTTGAACAAAAATGGTAATCAGAATTGGACAAAGCATTGAACCTTGAGAGACATCAACAGAAACACAGTGTTATGCTAATATTGCACCATTCCATTTCATATGTGTGATCTGTTCTCTATTTAGCCACTGAAAAATCATCTAGTACTTACCGAAAAGCATATGTTCTCAAGAATCTGAATACATTTTCTATGCAAGATAGTACTGAAAGATCATGATTACTCCAGGATATTCCTTATCATTCACACATGCCTGTGCTGTTTCATCTGAAATACTCTTTTCCAGACCTTCTTCAATATTAATATTCTAACTCTGAGGTTACTACTGCCAGCAAAGAAGGGACAGGGTGACTCCTGCAGACTCCCAGACATACAGCAGAACCCTCACCATGCACAACATTCACTCCGTATTTAAAAGTTTGTCACATACATTTAGCATATCTTTTATGTTTTGCAGCAAACACAGCACCATATGAAACTTGGTCACAACTGAATGCCATTTACATATACCAAAAGCACAAACCATCACTCACACCATTCATAGGTTCATAGGTTTATAGGTAGGTACTAGGCTATTGGCCCTAGGGCCTATATAAGCCTTGTCAAAAATGTACCCTGGCTTTCGCCACCCAAGAAAATTATTTTCCTGTGCCCCTGTCGAGCAGAGCCACAGAAGTGATCCCTGGGGTGAATTTCCTATTTCCCATCCAATCATCAAGATTTTTCTTGAAGAGTGCTAATGAGGAGCTCTGTTTGACATTGATAGGTAGTCTGTTCCAGAGTATGAGAAGTCTCTGGGACAGGAATCTATCCCTCCAGCATGTTCTGTTAATTGTGGTGACAATGTTTAGGTCCCTAGAGCATGTAGTTCAGAGGGATTGGGATTTCTTTAAGTGGAGCACGTCCAACAGCTCTGGGTTTGACATAGCTTTGTATGCTAGGCAGAGATCACCTCTGAGTAGGCAATATGCGACGGAGTAAAGCTGGAGTTTTTTGAGACGGTCTGCGTAGGGCATCTGTTTGAGGCCAGTAATCCTCTTTGTGAGGTATTTCTGTGGCTTTTCCACTTGTTGTAGATGTCTTGTGAGGTACATACCAAATGGGGAGTTGTACTTTATAATGGGTCTAATGAGTGATGAGTAGAGGGAAACAATGACCTCTTTTTGTTTGGATGAGAAACCTTTTGTGATGAGGTGAGCCATGTAGAAGGACTTCCTGACCACTGTGGCAATGTGATTATCAAAGGAGAGACTACTGTCCACCTGTGTCCCAAGGTCTCTTATCACATCTTTGGCATTAAGTAGACTACCAGCTATGTGGTAGTTCATGGGTACAGAGTTTTTACCAACGGGGATGACAATACACTTTTTGGCATTGAGCTTCAGGCCATGGCTTTGATACCAGGCATCTGTCTTAGTGAGGCCCTTTTGTAGTATGTCCACATCGTTAGGAGTTTCGATTATGGCTCCTAGTTTGCAGTCATCTGCACACTTTGTTAGCCAAAGACTTTCTGTGTTAGCTTGTACTTCGGAGAAGTAGATACCATACAGGAGAAGACCCAGGACTGAAACCTGTGGTACTCCAATTGTCACTGGTCTGAGGTCAGATTTGGAGTCTGCTACTTTCACAGTGTGGGCTCTGTCCGTGAGCCAGTTGGCCACCCATCTTGTGACATAGGGATTTATACCTAGTTTAGTGAGCTTATCTATAATTCCAAAGTGGGGGATGGTGTCGAAAGCCTTGTCGAGATCTAGATAAGTTGTGTGAACCACCTTACCCTCATCTATGGCTTTGTTAACTGTTTCAAAGAAGTCAATCTGGTTTAGGAGACATGATCTGCCTTTTACAAATCCGAACTGAGTAGGGTCCAGAGTTTGGAGATTACCAATGTCTTTATTTATGAGTTCCATGATGATACATTCCATGGCCTTGCAGACCAGGCTCGTCAGGCTACAGGGGCAGTAGTTCCCAGGGTCTGTCATGGCTCCCCCTTTGTGGAGTGGGATAACCATCACAGTGCGCCATTCAGTGGGCACAAAGCCTGAGGTGAGGCTATGATTGAACATGGTACTTAGGTAGGGTGCCAGTTCATTCTGTAGTTCATCTAGAAAGCAGCCTGGGATATTGTAAGGTCCCATGGATGCTGTGTTCTTGGCTTTGGAGAGTGTGTTTTTTACCTGTGCAGCCGTGATTACAGGAACTTTGCATTCTTACAGTATAGGGATGGGCCCTCTAAGGGGTGAGAGGGGGGTAAAGTTAGCACAGCACCTATCTGCCAAGATGCTGGCAAGATCAGTTGGTTCTGTATATTTAGTGCCATTGTGCTATAACTCAGAGCAGATCTGAGTGCTGCCATTGAGATTCTTGACATAGGTATAGAATGCTTTGTGGTTGTCTTTAGAGTCAGTGGCAATTTTGTTTTAATAACTAGCTGTGGAGGATTTTATGAGGGATCTCACCTTCTTACTGAGGTTGACCAGGAAGTTCCTCCAGTCATGGGATTTTACTTTTTTTTGCAACAGTTTCTTTCTTCTGTTGTAGAGTTTGTTTATGGCAGAGGACCACCAGATTGGCTTCCTTTTTTTTGAGGATAGCATCTTGGTTCTATTAGGGATAGCACGATCCACACACTCGTGCAAGTGCTTATAAAGTGCATTTGTGTAGGATTCAGCAGTCATACCTCTATTGTCCATCTGCATGAGTGTCATGAAGTTTGCCACTTCTGTCTTAAGAAGTGTGAAGTTGGCTTTGGAGAAGTTTTTTATGGTGGTTTCCCTAATTGGGGGTGGGGGCGGGATGTGGATGTCTAGGGTGATTAGCTTGTGGTCGGATCTGACCAACAAGGAATTGACCTCTGGTGTGGGACACCAGTTGCCCATGTTGGTACTGACCAGGTCTAGGATATTGCTGCCCCTGGTGGAGGTGTGAATAAGTTGATCCAAGGTGTTGGAATTTATGAATTCCAGAAAATGTTGAGCAAAAGAGTTGGTGTATGAGTAGTTTTCCCAGTTAATGGCGGGGTAGTTGAAATCACCTATTATTAGGGTGTTGGGTTGTAACCTAATACTTTCCAGTGTATCAAGAAATGAGGAGTAGGAATCCTGGGGCATGGTGGGGGTCTGTAGCAAGCTACAGTTTGGACTGCGGTCTTGCCAGAGTTAGTTGCACTTGGATAATCTCAAATGGATTATGCTGTGCAATTAGCCTGGAGGTGGGATATCCTTAATGAATATGGGCACACCTCCACCTTTGGTGCTTCATTCCAGGTTACGTGGCTGAAAGGTGTGGTATGAATTATAGCCTGGTAATGCAGGGGAGCTCTCTGGAGCTTTAAACCAGGTCTCTGTCACTGCATAGATGTCGATGTTCTCCATTTTAAGGAGTACCTCGAGTGAGTGCATTTTGAGGTTTAGACTTCTAGCATTTAGTAGCATTACCCTCAGATTTTGCTTGCTTGTACCTGTTATGGTGGTGAATTTGTCATTTGAACCTTGCTTAAAAAAAGGCACTATAGAGGTGGCAAGAGCCTTAGCCAGTATCCGGAATCCCAAGGGCGACACGTGCAGGCCATCTCTGGCAAAGCATCGTGGTCTGTCGATCATGTCATCCCAGGAAGACAAATACTGGATCCCCTTAGAATGACACCAGAAGCTTAGCCAATTGTTGAAGTCAATCATTTTTTCCTTGTACTGTGGTATCATTCTGGGTGAAGGCAGGATGCTACTCAGGGCTAGGGTCATACATGACTGGGCTACAAAATTGGAGAGCTCCTCCATGTCTCTTTTCATGTAGTCCTGGGAGGTACATCTCAGGTCATTCTTACCAACATGGACAATGACAGTGTCATATTTGTACTTGTTGTGGAGTGACCTGAGTGCGTGCGTTATGTGATGGATCCTGGCACCTGACAGGCAGCTGACAGTAACTTTCTCCTTGTTTAGCTTGGTGAGTGGAACATCAGTGTGCCTGACTAGAGTCACCTATGACTAGAGTGTTGGGTATGTTGTTATGCCTTATGGACTGTGGTTGAGTGGCACACTGAGTTTGTGGGCTATGTGTCATTTGGGTTGTGTTGGGGGGTGGAGTTTGCTTGTGTTTTTGCTTTGGAGGTCCTTGATGCTTGGGCAGGTTTTTATTGAGAGCCTTTATGAATGTAGGTGTGTGTTTTGTGTTTCTATGTGTTTGTTTTGGTGGTGTAGGTTTTGAAGGACTATGTGATGAGTGTGGTGTGGTGCAAGTGTTTACCTTCTCCTCTTGACTGTCTAGTCCAGTCTTGGGTGAAGAGAGCTTTGCTTCCAGTTTGGCTATATAAGTGCATCTCTCACAGGTTGTAGTATTGAGTGGTAGGAGGAGAGGGTTGTCTGTGTACATGAGGCAATTGCTGCATTGCCCCAAGATGCCCAGATTCATCAGGTAGACAGGAGAAATCACCAGGAACTGACCCTTAGACATGCCTGGATAGGTGCTTATTTATTAAGTACTAAAAACTGCTTTCCTCTAGACAAGTGAGGAAAGTTGAGTGCTGCAGTAATTTGCAGCTTATTTAGTGCTTACAATGAGTTCTGAACAAGTGCTGAGTTCAGAGAAACAGATTTGAGTGCTGAAACTAGAAAACTGGCTAGGTCTAAGAAACAAAATTAAGCTGGAAGGCTTCCCTCCAACACAGAAATGCTTGGGGGCTCAGAAACCTACAAACAGTCTAGGCCACTTACAGGAAAGGCAGGAAACAAGCTTATTTTTTTTTTCTTTCCCAGATGCTCTCTTTGTACACAGTGGGAGTGCCTGAAATCAGAATATAATCTCACTGCATTCAGTTGAGTGAGCAAATGAGATGGGCCCAGAAGGAATATCCAAACACAGATTTACAAGAGGGGCGAGCATTTTCAAAGCCACCAAGATTAACACCAAAACAAAAACAGGGAGGGTGGGTTGGGAACTAACTGAAAAAACAGAGTAAAAACTTCCAGTTCAGTTAATATTCAGTGCAACACAAATAAATCAATTAAAATGCTGTATTATTTGAAAAAAATGCAGATAAAAGGTACTTAAATTCTCTTATATGTCTAGTTGAATACAGCTAAATCTTAGCAGGCCAAAGCTGAGATTTTAAGCAGAAAATAATTCAAAATGTACCACTTAAATAGGCAGCAACAGGATATCAATGAATGAGACTACCCCGGCCTGAAATTACTAACAGGCAATAAAAATCTAGCAAGCACTAACTGAAAAAACAGAGTCAAAACTTCCAGTTCAGTTAATATTCAATGTAACACAAATAAATCAATTAAAATGCTGTATTATTTGAAAAAAGTGCAGATAAAAGGTATTTAAATTCTCTTATATGCCCAGTTGAATACAGTTAGATCTTAGCTGGCCAAAGCTGAGGTTTTAAGCAGAAAATATTCCAAAATGTACCACTTAAATAGGCAGTGACAGCCACTCATCTCAGACACATTCAATTTAAACTGTTGATATTCACATAAGTATGTCTGTAAACTGCTGTGCTATAGGCTCAACCTCACAGCCCCACATTTTATGTTCTCAAACTGAGTCTTTTCCCTCCTAGATTTACTGATTTCCTTCATAAAGATTTACCGATTACGAGAGCATAGATTCATAGATTCATAGATTAATACTAGGCTAACTGCCCTTTTTGGGCCATTTGAAGCCTAGCCAGTTACCCCATGTGAGAATCAAACCCTGCACCTTGTGTCTTTAAGGTAAACACCTTAACCATTATGTCATCCTCCCTACTTTATTAAATAACTAAACTAAGGCTATACAATGACTTTATTATTAATTATATAGGGTCTAGTATTTGAAGATCTTTGATTTGAGAGGAAAGAAAATCTTCATCTTTCCAACCATCCTTATAACTTTCAAAGGTCAGTACTAGGATTTTTAAGTCATAGAAACTGGCAGGTATGAAGCCAGTAGCACATTTACATAAAAACATAGAAATTCAAGAAAACCAGGAGACCAAGTTCTGTTTATTATTTGTTGTTTAAGATATATCAGAAATAGTGGAAATAAATAATCTAGGTGAGCTACATACTTAATTTCATCTGAATGGTGCATGCTTATGTTGTAATGAATATGCACACCTGCACATACAGAAATTAATTTTATAGCCTCCTTCAAAAGATTTCAGTGTAATACTATGCCCATTGTCTAACATTGTTTAAAGGTATTTATATCTCCTTTCTTAATGCATTTTTCAGTGCATACTGTTGAATTCTATTTCCCCATAGACAAAGTTAGAGCCAAAATATACTCCTTCCTTTTCTAGGTTAAAAACTTCTTCCCTTTACTATCCCAACCAGCAGTGCAGCCATTAGCAAAGGAGTTCTCCTTTCTCAACTTGAAAATGGGTTCCCGATTTTTCCTTCTGCCTCCAACATAAACATTGCCACACTGCAGACTACCTCTAACTACATCTGTTGATTCATTACAAGCTTGCCTGTTTGTGAGCATCAGTGTATCATCCTAGAGAATGCCAAATGGCTACCCATAAAGCAAAGATTTAAACTGCTTTTAGAATCCCAACTCTACAAAGGCTACAACTCTACACATTTACTAACCTTGCACTAGACTTCACAAAAACTTCCTCATACAACCTGAGACACCACTCACAAGCCACATCAGCTCTTATTACCCCTAGAACCAAACTCCACAACACTGTACATGCTTTCTCCTATCAGGCACTTACTCTTTGGCAAGCTTTCCTCATCGACATTAAAGAAATCAACACTTATTCCAAATTTAGAATGTAACTCAGAAAGTCAAATTCTCCTGCATCAACACAGGATGTATCACCTAACCTATCTACTTTAAGAGTCTTTTCTCCTATCTTAAGATTTAATGAAGATTGACCCACTTTAGAGACTAATATATATATTGCACATTGTCCTGTGTTTGATTGTACATTGCACTGTGCTTGTTCGTTATAATGTATATACACACTTATTCTATTTAATAGTCTGAAGTACTTTGTTACTGCTTACATTTCTGAGGTTTTTGCTTGTAAAATGTTTTATATTTCACCCAGGCTGAACCTGAAATTGATCAATATTGATTAGTGTACTACCTTGGTAAACAAATATAAATAAATTAATAAACAATATTTCTTTCTTCGGCTTTGGTTCTAACATATACTGTACTAAGACACAAAAAAAGAAAACCAAACAAGCTAAAAACTCAAAAAGAGCGGATCATAGCAGGGAAGGACTAGACACAGAACACTCCGAGGCAATAAATGTACCAACTATACAAATGCCAAATTTATTATTAAACACAAGTGCATGAGTGCTTTTGTTCTTATGGTTAAGAACTTCATCCAACAATAAAAACACAAAACCATGGGTTTAAAATAGGAAGTCCATAAATACATCATCACAAATAATGGTCACCCCTCCCCAACTTGACCAATCAAAATTTTGCATCCACTTTCCTTCACTTAAGCACATTAGAACACAATAAAATATAATAAAATATAAAAACTGAAAGTATAAAAATGTGACAAATAGTAATACGAAAAAATAAAATATGTATAAATAATGTTCACATAAAAAGTGAACTTCACCAAAACAATACTAAATTTTCACTTTTCTAATGCTTTGAGTTTCAACAATGAACTTATGAAGACTTGATCATTCAAATTTGGGCAGTTTGCTGCATTTAGATTTAACTGGCAGTATAGTTCACATTTTTTAAGTAACAATAAACAAGCCGCTCTTCTTTCATTCAGTGTGATACTATCAATCACCACAAACTTAAATGAGTGGTTTTCCTCTTCCATACAATGTTTACTCCAATCACTCTTCTCCTTCTTAGTTGTTATATCATATAAATGCTTGTACATTCTATTTTTGAGTTTACCCTCAGTGTCCCCATGTAAAAACAATGACAATTTACACATAGTGCACAATATATAACCTTTTCAGTTGCACAATTGCATTTTCCTTGTAGTAAAATCTCCATTCCATTAATGTAAATATCATTGCATTCAAAAACATACTTACAAAAACTACGTCCCACATTTTCTCATAGCTTCCTTCCTTCTTTCTATTCCATGTTTACTTTTAAATATATTCTTAAAATTACAACCCTTTTTATAAACAAAAAACAGGCATTCCCCCACATTTAGTCTTATGTTTTTCTCACTTCTCAAAAGTTTCTTCTGCAAAATAGTCGGACTTTTGTGACTTTCTAAATTATAAGTAGTGATGAAAGCGCTCTTGTAGTCTCTCTGTCCAAGTTGTAATTTGTTGTTTTCGGTCAAAGAATGCACACTTTTCTCATTTTCCTTTTCATTTTTCTTTAATAGGGGAACAAAATGTTCCCTGTCCCTTTTATTGACAACTTCTAGCATAATATCATTAATTAAATCTTTCTTAAAAACATGCGTTTTAAGTTTTCACATTCATCAAGGAATGATTCTAAAGTAGACACCATGCGGGCTGCTCAGACAAATTGTCCTTTAGCAATTGCCTTCTTTTGTTTAAATGAGTGTGACTAGAGAAATGTAAAAAACTGCTAGAATCAGTCTCTTTCCTAAAAATCCTTAATAAAAATATTTTATTCTGGATGTCCTTCATGAGTCAGACATCCAAAAATGCTATATTCAAATTATCAAAGTTAAAGTTCAAAAATTCTGTGGTGGTATTAATGTAAGAGACAAATTCATCAACTTTCTCTCTTGGCCCATCCCATAGAATAAACACGTCATCTAAAAACAAGTATAAACTTTGCAATAAGAAAAATATGAAGACTTAAAAACATACTTCTTTTCCCATTCTAAAACAACAATATTTGCATATAAGCCCCCACAGGCTGGTTGGATTGTCACACCTTCTAGCTGTAAATACATTTCTTTGTCAGAAAGTATAAAATTACTTTTTAATACCATGTTCCATCAAATGTGTGCAAACATTCACATAATTATGTTCTACTCCTTTTTCATGTAAATATTCACCAAACCATTCCACACCTAGGTTGTGTGGGATCACCATGTAAAGATCTTTTATATCAATGGTGATGAATGTATATGTCTCACTATAGGAGATGTTATTAATAATTTCTAAAAATTCCCAAGAATCCTTGCAGGTATGTGGTTCATTGAGGACTAATTATTTTAATTTTGCATCAAGAAACTTGGTTGCAGGGTGTGTAATAGATTTCTTTGCATCTACAATGGGACACATGGGGGTTGATAAATGTCTTTATGCAATTTTGGGAGACCAAACATAAATGGAATCAGGGGGTATTGTACAGAAAGGTATTTCATTGACACTTATTTTTGTGTACGATTTACTGCTTAAAATCTCTTTCATTTTATTAGCATAGTCTAAGTTGTTCATTATAACCCCCCCCCCATATCAGGCTTCATAATCCTTATGTCTTCCAATTCTTGTTTAACTTTTTTTAATAATTTGATTTCCACTGTGTCAAGATTGTGGCACCTTTTACTTCTTGAGTTTGTGCACATGTTACGAATATCTATTTCACATAATTTCTCATAACATTGAATAAAAGGATGAAGTGGGGGATTATAACTACTTGAAATAGTTAAGGGATTCACGAAACTATTCAAGTTTTGATTTTGAAACAGAACATTGAAATTCCACTTTCTAGTAAATTGCTTTAAATCCATTAAAACAGATGCAACATCAAGAGGTTTATGGGGTACAAAGGTAAAACCCTTTGAAAACAAATCACAATGCTTCTCATTAACATTCAGTGTAGAAAAACTAAAAACTTTTAAAATAGCCTATACAGTTTATTTTTATTACACATGTTGGCAAAATAACTCCAGCAACTAACCTATCATTAGAATGAATAACATCATGAATCTCATTGCTATAGGAAGAAGATCATCTTGGAGTCAAAAAGTTGTTAGTTCCTTCAGTTTCAAGTGACAATTCAATATTAGTAATCATTTTCAACTTATTTATCTCTTGTGGAAATTGTTCCTCCCCCTGAAGTGGGCCATTGTACTAGTGTTCTGACCCTCCCTGTGGTTGTAAATCCCCCTCACACATTCCATTGGTTATGTGGGGGATTCATTCCCCTTTGATTGTGCTGTTGTTGGTGTAATTGCATGTCCGAAGATTGGTGTGTTTTGTTCCTCAGTCGTTCGGACCGCCTTAGATCTGGAAATTGCTGGTGGTCTAAAAAAACGGTTTTCATTTACATTATCAGTCACATTTCCTCCTGTAGTTCCCTGTGCACCCACTTCTCTTTCACTGTAATTTGTATTGTATTTCTACCCCCAGGTCTGTGATGAGGGTGGTTCAGAGTATGCCATACCAGTGGCATATTCATGTTTGTGTCTTAAAAGTTTCTTAATTTTCCTAGTTTTGATTATGGTATATATACTGTACTAAATTCTACTCTAGTCCAGTGTTTGAGTCACATTTTACAGACAGAGTCCACATTCCAATGTAATTTTGTGTTTTTGAATGGCTTCTTTACTACTAGCTAAGTGTAATGTGCCCAAGGATGCAAATTGCTGATTACAATTGACCATGTTACAATCTGTTGAACATGGCTTCTCATTAAAAAAAAAAAAAAAAAAAAAACATTGACAACATTACTTCTCTTACAGCATAGGCAATACCACACATTTTTTTGTAGTTTTCTTTTCTCTTTGAGACTGTGCAAAGTCACCCATATGAGGTGAATTAAGGTAGGTTTCCCTCCTTGAAAAAAGCCTTTAATTTTGAATATATCCAGATGAAGCTACAAATAAACAGATGAAGAATAAACGGGATATGGTCATATGGTTGTACTTTTATCTGAACATAATTCAATGATTCACAGTGGAAATATTTTTGAATATTTATTGTGATATCTCATTTTCTAGCTGAATCTATTGACAAAAGTAGGAGAACACTTCTTCTACTTCCTCTTCTTCTTCCGGCTGCTCCCGTTAGGGGTCACCACAGCAGATCAACTGTCACCATTTCTTCCTGTCCTCTGCATCTTGCTCTGTCACATCAACCACCTGCATGTCCTCTCTCACCACATCTATAAACCTTATCTTAGGCCTTCCTCTTTTCCTGTTATCTGGCAGCTTCATGTCCATACCAACGCAATCTTGCCTCTCTGGCTTTGTCTCCAAACCTTCCAACCTGGGCTGACCCTCTAATATACTTATTCCTAATCCTGTCTATCCTCATCACACCCAGTGCAAATCTTAACATCTTCAACTCTGCCACGTCAAGCTCTGACTCCTGCATTTTTGTCAATGCCACTGTCTCCAACCCATATAACATATAGCTGGTCTCACTACCCTCTTGCAGACCTTCCCTTTCACTCTTACTGGTACTCGTCTGTCACAAATCACTCCTGACACTCTTCTCCACCCACTCCATCCTGCCTGTACTCTCTTCTTCACCTCTCTTCCACACTCACCATTACTCTGAACTGTTGATCCCAAGTACTTAAACTCATCCACCTTTGCCACCTCTACTCCCTGCATCCTCACCATTCCTCTATCCTCCCTCTCATTCACACACATATATTCTGTCAGTCCTGCTGACCATCATTACTCTTCTCTCTAGAACATATCTCCACCTCTCCAGGGTCTCCTCCACCTGTTCCCTACTCTCACTACAGATCACAATGTCATCTGCAAACATCATAGTCCACGGGGACTCCTGTCTGATCTCATCTGTCAACCTGTCCATCACCATTGTAAATAAGAAAGGGCTCAGAGCTGATCCTCAATGTAATCCCACCTCCACCTTAAATGCATCCGTCACTCCCACTGCAGACCTCACCGCTGTCACACCACCCTTGTACTTAACTTGTACCACTCTTACATACTTCTCTGATACTCCCGACTTACTCATACAATACCACAACTCCTCTCTAGGCACCCTGTCATATGCTTTCTCTAAATCCTCAAAGACGCAATGCAGCTCCTTCTGACCTTCTCTGTACTTCTCCATCAACACTCTCAGAGCAAACATCGCATCTGTAGTGCTCTTTCCTGGCATGAAACCATAACTGCTGATCACTAATCATCACCTCCCTTTTTAACCTAGCTTCTACTACTCTATCCCATAACTTCATGCTGTGAACACTGGGTAGCGGAAATCAAGTTCTATACCTTTGCTAGGAGATGTCTTTCAGCACCAAATTAACAGTAAGTATAAAGGATGGTGCATGTATCAGGTTGCCAAGCTGTTGTACTTCCTTGATAGTTGGAGTTTTGGTACATACTGAACATCATTAGAGTTATAGAGATGCCAAATTTAAGGACAGGTGAATTAGGAAGTCACCTAGGATACCACCCTTTTAGGAGGCCATTTTTTTCTGAACATGTATTTAATTCTTTTTTTAAGGCAAGGTGCTACACAATTGGTCCAGATGTATCATGCAAAATGTTGGCTGAAGCAGTCCATTTCAGTGCTTGTTACCATACTGAAGTACCACTGGCATTTCTGTAGTCAGGAACTGGTGCCCAAAAGAGACTCACATAAGAAACATGGACATTCAGATTGAATAATTTTGTCGTAACAGACTGCAGAAACTCAAATTAGCTCATTTCAGCATTGCAATAAGGAATAAAAAATGACTTGCATATTCTGAAACATCTGACAGCACAGCTTGTTTCTCTTCCAGCACCAAAGGAACTGATTACTTGCATAGTACAACACCAGGAGTGTGTGGTCACTGAGACTTTGTGATGTTTTTTGGAAGTCGGTTATGTTCCTGCTGAACAGTAGTCTTGGCTGAAGTAATCTGAAGTAGCATCTACTTATGCAGATGCCGTATTATACTTTGGTAATTCTTATTGTTCAAACTGAAGTGAATTGTAGAAAAAATGTTTTGAAATTAATTCAATGTTGACAGCTATGTAAATAATATTTTGTTAATGTATATTGTTGTGTTACTTTTCCAGGATATTCTGTTCTACTCTTCTTGAATATGTACACAATTGCAAAAGTCATGTCTTACAGACATTTCTGCCTATGTGCCATGAAATAGGCATGGTTACACATACACACAAACACGCACACACACACACACACACACACATATATATATATATATATATATATATATATATATATATATATATATATTTGTTACCCAGGAAAGCATACTAGACATGTGAATATGTGAATATTTTGTTACTTGTGTATCTCTGCTACCTTTAAACTGAAACAACAAAAAAAGAAAAAACAAAAAAATCTTGCTTTTTTCCCACTTTCTGAAATTTAAGAAAGTTCAATTACAGATTTGGTATTCTGAACTGTTTGTAAGTTTCTTGGAGGCCAGTGCTTGCTTGGGCTAAAGGGAAGTCCCTGTGTTCACCAGTGGCAGTGGTAAACACTGAGCAGCCTGCCTGTCCCTGTAGGAGTGGTTACTGCCTAGAAGCTGTAGTTTTATGCAATTTTAAGAGAAAAAAACGATTTTAATTTAAAATCGTTTTTTTCTCGTTTTTTTCTCTTAAAATTGCATTTTACCTGACTTTGGTCTAGCACTCAAGTGTGGGATCATTTATTACACTGTTGTGAATATTTTGTTACTTGTGTATCTCTGCTACCTTTAAAGTAAAACAAAAAAAGAAAAAACAAAAAAATCTTGCTTTTTTCCCACTTTCAGAAATTTACAAAAGTTCAGTTACAGATTTGCTGTTCTGAACTGTTTGTAAGTTTCTTGGAGGCCAGTGCTTGCTTGGGCTAAAGGGAAGTCTCTGTGTTCACCTGTGGCAGTGGTTAACACTGAGCAGCCTGCCTGTCCCTGTAGGAGTGGTTACTGCCTAGAAACGGTAGTTTTATTGGCCATTTTGGGTCAATTCTAAACTCCTTGATCTCTCTCTCTCTTAAAACCCTGCAGCCTCGTGGTTCTGACGTCTTCCCAGGCTTGTTAGTTTTTGCTGAAGCACCTACCAAGGGGAGAAAATGCTGAGAGAAGAAAGGAGCCACTTTTGAGATTTTAAGTATTTTCTTTGGATTTTCTTATTAGAATTACTGCTTTGCCACCTACTTTTCGGCATTTTCTGGCTTGCTAAAGTTTATATCTGTATTAGAAACAGTATTTAGAACACATCTAGAGCCTGTTTATTGCATTTCCTGTGTTGTACTTAATTTAAAATCGTTTTTTTCTCTTAAAATTGCATTTTACCTGACTTTGGCCTAGCACTCAAGTATGGGGTCATTTATTGCACTGTTGTGAATATTTTGTTACTTGTGTATCTCTGCTACCTTTAAACTAAAACAAAAAAAGAAAAAAAAAAATCTTGCTTTTTTCCCACTTTCTGAAATTTAAGAAAGTTCAGTTACAGATTTGCTGTTCTGAACTGTTTGTAAGTTTCTTGGAGGCCAGTGCTTACTTGGGCTAAAGGGAAGTCTCTGTGTTCACCAGTGGCAGTGATTAACACTGAGCAGCCTGCCTGTCCCTGTAGGAGTGGTTACTGCCTAGAAGCTGTAGTTTTATTGGCCATTTTGGGTCAATTCTAAACTCCTTGATCTCTCTCTTAAAACCCTGCAACACTCTTTTTGCGCGGTCTTGCACACAGAGCAGCGTCAGGCAGCGCCGCTTAAACAGGTTTAAACTATTCCCAGCTCCACAAAGTCTGCTCTTCACTTTTTTCATTAGAACTGCTCTAAATCTCTGATTAAGCACTCTATTTTCATTCTAAAGCCATGCACTTGCTCGTATAAGTAATCTCATAGGTAAACACAAACTAAAGCACTACATCCTCTTATACTCCTTCTAAGCCCTTGCTCCCTATTGGTTCTTTCTGATCACTCAATAAATAGTTCCCTATATTATTCAGGCATGTCCAAAGGTCAGTTTTGAGTTTGCCTTATGTATACAGATCACCCTCTCCTCCTCCCAACAAGCTCAAATATATGTGAGAGATGCAACTATATAGCCAAACTGGAGGCTAAGCTCTCTCAACCCAGTACTGGCACAGCCTGTCAGGAGGAGAAGGTAACCATACACACACCACAAATCCAGTCTCACATAGACCTATCGCATCAGCAAACCAAACACATAAACACACAAAAATATACTCGGAGGCTCTAAATAAAAATCTGCCTAAGCAGCAGAGACCTCCAAAGCAGACATCCAAGCAACACCTACCACAAAACAATATCGATGTAGCACATAGCTCACAAAGTCAGTGTGCCACACAGTCACAGCCCTTAAGGCTAAACAACACACCTAATACACTTGTAATAGGTGACTCTATTGTCAGACACACTGATGTCCCACTCACCAGGTTGAACAAGGAGAAGGTTACAGTAAGCTGCCTGTCGGGTGCCAGGATCCGCCACATAACACAAGCACTCAGGTCACTGCAAAGCAAGTACATTGTCCATGCTGGTGTGAATGACCTGAGATGTACATCCCTGGACTACATGAAAAAAGACATACAGGAGCTCTTTGATCATGTATCCCAGGCCGGTATGACCCTGACCTTGAGTAGCATATTACCCTCACCAAGAATAATGCCACAGTATAAAGACAAAATGATCAATTTTAACAATTGGCTAAAGTATTGGTGTCATTCAAAGGGGATCCAGTGTCTGTCAGCCTGGGATGACATGTTCGACAAGCCACATTGCTTTGCTAGGGATGGCTTGCACCTGTCACCCCTGGGTTTTTGAATACTGGCAAAGGCTCTTGCCTCCCCCATAGTGCCTTTTTTAGGCAAGGCTCAAAAGACAAACCCACCCCCATAGACAACACAAAGAAAAAAAAACTAAGGGTAATGCTGCTCAATGCCAGAAGTCTAAACCTCAAGATGCATGCACTCGAGACTGTCCTCAGTATGGAGAATATCGATATCTGTGCAGTAACAGAAACCTAGTTCAAGGCTCCAGAGAGCATCCCATCACTAACAGGTTATACTTCATACCATGCTTTCCGGCCCCAAAACTCGGACCGAACCACAAAAAGAGGGGGAGTATCCATATTTATCAAAGATACCCACACCTCCAAGTTAGTGGCATGGCACGAAGCATTGGAGACCATCCATGTGCAACTAACAGTGGAAAAAACTGCCTTTCAGTTTGTAGCCTGCTACAGACCACCCTCCCAAACACAGGAACCTCACTCGTCTTTCCTGAGAGCACTGGAGAATATGAAGGTCTCTCCAAATACTATTATATTGGGTGACTTCAACTACCCAAACATCGATTGGGAAAACTACTCAAGCCCAAACACCCTTGCCCAATGGTTCCTAGAATTTATAAACTCAAATGCTAGGGAACAACTGGTCACCACTCCCACAAGAGGGGAAAACATATTGGATCTGGTCATCACCAACATGGGGTCTCTATGTTCCACACCAGAGGTATACCCCTCATTGGTAAGATCAGACCATAAACAAATCTCACTGGACATCCATATTCCATCCCCACCCCTAGCCAAGGAAACCACGGTGAAGAACTTCTCAAAGGCAAACTTCACACTTCTCAAAACTGAGGTGGAATCCTTCAAAGCCCCCAGGCCAGTGGAAAATATGGCCCAAAATGCAAAATCCTTTACTAAAGCATTCTATGGACACCTACAGGAATGCATGGAGCATGCTATCCCAAATAAAACCAAGACTCACTTCTCCAAAGGCAGGAGACCTGTCTGGTGGACCCCGGCCATAAATAAGCTATACAACAGAAGGAGAAAGCTACTACATGACAGAGCAAAATCCCAAAAAGGGAAGGCGTTACTAATCAGTACTAGCAAGAAACTACGATCCCTCATAAAATCATCTAAGGCCAGCTTCGAAAGAAAAAATTGCACAAGACACTAAAGATAATCACAAGGCCTTCTTTAGTTATGTCAGAAACCTGGGAGGCAACTCCCAGATATGCTCTGAGTTAGTGCAAAATGACAAAAAATACACTGAACCCACAGACATTGCCAACATCCTGGCAGAAAGGTTCAGTGCAAACTTCTCTCCCCCTTCCCCCCCAAAAGAGCAAATGTGTATTCCAACAGAGTGTAGCCTTCCTGAGATGCACAGGTGAGAGCTGCCCTCTCCAAAGCAAAAAACACAGCATCAATAGGACCAGACGGTGTCCCGGGTTGCGTCTTACACGAGCTCCAAGAAGAACCAAACCCTCATATAAAGTCACTGTTCAATCTCAGCCTTACTACAGGATATGTACCCAAGGAATGGCATACAGCAAGGACAGATCTTGCCTCTTGAACCTGGTCAACTTCTTTGAAACAGTTACCAAAGCCATAGATGAAAGGAAGGTAGTCCACACAGCCTACCTGGACCTTACAAAAGCCTTCGACACGATACTCCACTCGAGCATCATAAATAAGCTCACCAGCTTAAATATCAATCCCTATGTCATAAGATGGGTTGAAAACTGGCTCAGGGATAGAACCCACATGGTCAGAATAGCAGGTGCCATGGCAGACTCTAAACCAGTTACAAGTGGTGTCCCACAAGGCTCAGTCATGGGACCTCTCTTGTTCGGTATATATTTCTCCGAGGTACAGGCTAACACGGGTGAACTATGGCTGACCAAGTTCGCAGATGACTGCAAATTGGGTGCTGTAATCGACTGTCCAGCTGACACAAGCATCCTCCAAAAGGGTCTCACAGAGACAGATAACTGGTGCCAGAGCCATGGCCTAAAGATAAATGCCAAAAAGTGCATAGTCATCCCCTTTGGGAAAAACAAAGTACCCACAAATCACCACATAGGTGGTAGTCCATTAAGTACGGAAGAAGTAATTAGGGACTTGGGGACCCAAGTAGATCGCAATCTCTCCTTTGACAATCACGTTGCCAAAGTGGTTAGAAAGACCTTCTATATAGCCCACCTTATCATGAAAGGGTTCACATCTAGATCAAGAGAGGTCATTGTGCCCCTCTACTCATCACTTATCAGGCCCATAACTGAGTACAATGCCCTGTTTGGGATGTACCTTACCCAAAACCTTCAGCAACTGGAAAGACCCAAAAAGCATCTCACTAAGAGGATCAAGGGGCTCAAACAGATGCCCTATGCAGTTTGGCTAAAGAAACTCCAGCTCTACTCAGCTATGTACCGCCTACTCAGAGGCAATCTGTGTCTGACGTATAAAGCCATATCCAACCCAGAATTAATGGACATGCTTCACCTCAGGAAATCCAAATCCTACATGCTCCAGGGACTTGAACCTCAGCACAGAAATAAATAGGACATGCTGGAGGGACAGATTCATATCCCAGAGGCTCCCCTCACTCTGGAACAAAATCCCAAACCATGTTAGGCAGAGCCCCTCACTGACCCTCTTCAAGAGAAATCTTGACGAGTGGATGGGAGATCATAAGTTTACCCCTGGGATCTCTTCTGTGTCCCTGCTTGACAGAGGTACAGTAAACTAACCTTAAAAGGGCTACCTTCTGTGACCTACTATACAGAGGCACAGTCAACTAATCTAAAAGGGTGGCGAAAGCCAAACACACTCTGGCTAGGCTTATAAATGCCCTAGGGCAGATAGCCTAGTATCAACCTATGAACCTATGAACCTATGACAGAAGTCTTTCTTATCAAGGGCACCATGGGTGGACTGTATAATTAAGTGATTTCAACAGAGACACACAGTAAGCAAATAAAGGCTGAGGGAATCAGTTCCTGGACTACAGGGAGCAGTTTGTTCAGACTTCATAAAGTTGTGCTTTAACAGTTCTAACCTTGTACAGATATTTGTTCAATGTTTCACCTGTATTGAAAGGATTGAAAAACTTGACCTCTGTAGTTAATAGCAAAGTAGTTTAGATATCTGTTAAAGGTTCTTTGAAGTAGAACCTAGAGTGGTTATTTAACAGCTCCTGGAATACAATAATAGTTTTGGTATTTCTCAAAGAATATGGCAGAGGGTTTGTCAGCAATCATACTAAAAACTGGAAGCCGTAAAACATGTTTTTCCACTAGTTTATTTTGTTGAGCATTTACAACTTCTGTTAAAAAGGCAAGAGCTGCTCTGAGAACACAAATCAGAGTAATTCAAGCAAAAAAAAAAGTGAAAATAAAAAAAGGTCCAGAAACTACGAAAGATACCTGTGATTCACACCACTGCCATTCTAATTACATGGACATTAGAAAAATTATGTCACAGGTTCATAGGTTCATAGAAGGTTACTGGGCTTATGGCCTCTGCCATATTCTTTGAGAAATACCAAAACTATTATTGTATTACAAGCCTAGCCATATTTATCCCAAGTTGATCAAATTGTCAGTGGTTAGATGAGCGAAGCCCACAGAGATAATAATCTATGGTAATTAATATTGACTGCCTCTGTGACAGCCATACCCTGGCCCAACAATCAAGGAGCCTCAATCCTCACCACTAACACCAGGGAGGACGTCTCATATAAGAGGAAAGGATAACAAATACACTCAGTAAAGTACAATTTCCCTTAAGTGCACACAGAGATCACAGTCAGTGTGGGGTTGGTTGCTCCCTTGCTCTCCAAGTCCCCAATAAGATTCCCCACTAGCACAGCTATAGGGTCCAGATCTTAGCCTAGCTGGCAAGCTAACCTCCAGTACCCTCTCTGTCCCACCAGTGCTTCGTGTCCCTGCCCAGGTAGCTGACACACCACACACACTTTGAGATAAGTATTTATACAACTTCACAGACACTCCGGGAAAGGCTGACACAGATTCTCCAGCTGTGCCCCTTTACCCAGACTATACGGTAGTAATTACTGCCACCACCAGCTAATAATTATCAGCTTCCCAAAGGCCCTTAAAAGGGTGTCCAATTATTACTGTGCAATATTATTATCCAATTGGTAAGTGTGACTAATCAGTCAAAGGCTTATTAGAGTGGCCTTGTACACTAAACTCTATAAATATGCAATGTACTCTAGAGTTTAACTTAACTCTACACAAACCAGCCACAGGTAAAAGGTTTTTAAAATATTTAATAATAAATAATTAAAAACACAAGACAATACTACTACACCACAATGCTACCCAAGAGTTCAGAGATCACACAGAAACTTAAAATAATTCCATAGTATATTTCTGACATAACAGAAAAACACTTGTCTAATCTTTATAGTCTTAGCTATTTCTACAAGAAAACATACTTCTAAAGTGCTACTTACATAAAGAGAGCATAAGGCAGTGCTGATAGTTGGATATCAAGATCAAAATTATTACAGTCTCTCTTTCAGCAATATTTTTTAACATCACTCAAACATTTCTGCTGGGCCCTCCCAGATTACATCATTTTGACACATAGGTTTTGCCAGTACACACATTACATAATTTTGACACTTAGTCTGGAGTTCCCAGCCCAACAGGCTACATTATTTATCAAGCTAACACCTGCTCAGGAAACTAAAACAATAAAAGACATTTCACATGTGCACTCTAACAATTATTCCTTAATTTAAAACAATAGAAAGAATGTGTTCAGCTAGCCTCTTCGGCACCACTATCTAGATCAAAAGGGTATACAAGACATAATTTTAACTTCAAAAGAACAGATGTGAAATGCTTGGCTTAGTTTCCCTTACAGCAGATGGCAATATTGCTACAATCTTGAACCTCACATTTTACAGTGTTTTCTTTCATTTAAGAAACACGCCTGTATTCTACATTTATATTTACAGTGATAGAATTATGTGTCAAATTCTATTTGACTAGGCTGGCAGCCTTCATCCCTTCTTCCCCAATCTTTACAGCCTCTGTCTATGAGGTACATGGCTGCCACCACAGGATTGAATTTGCAATCACCCATCCATTGATCTAGGCTGTGTTTGAAGAGGGTCAAGGAGGGGCTCTGTTTCACATGAGCTGGAAGCTTGCTCTAGAGAAATGTCATTCTCTGGGAGATATGAGATATATCTACCTCCCAGCATGGTTTGTTCATGTTAGAGGCTAGGTTAAGATCCCCAGAGCAAGTGACCCTTGTGCAGTTTGATTAACGAATGTGTAACATTTCCATGAGGGCCGGGTCTGAGACTGCCCTGTAAGGCAGGCTGAGGTCACCTCTGAGCAGTCTGTAGGAGACAAAATACAGCGACAGGGCTTTTAGTCTTTCTGTATAGGACTTTTTTTGTGTATCCTGTATTTTCTTGGTGAGAAACCTCTATGGTCTCTTCATCTGTTGCAGGTGTCTGGTGAGGTACATGCAAAATGGAGCATTGTACTCAATTATTGGTCTGATGAGAGCTGAATATAATGGAATTATAACATCCTTAGAGCTAGATGCAATGCCTTTGCTTATGTTCAGATTGCTATCAACCTGAGTACCCAGATCACTGGGTCTACAATTAGGGAGGTGCTGTCTATAATGTCATTACCAGGATGCCAACTTTCCCAAAGAGAATAATAATGCATTTCTTTGCATTTAGCTTTAATCCATGACTTTGCACAATCATTTTTCTGTGTTGACCTTTTCTGCAGTATATTGACATCATTGGGGGACTTATTGATTGCTCCCAATTTGCAATCATCAATGAACCTGGTCATCCACAAACCATTCATGTTTGCCTGGGTATATGAGAAATAAATTCCAAACAGTAAAAGGCCCAGCACAGAACTCTGTGGTATGCCACTGGTGATTGATCTTTTGCTAGAAGTGAAGTATCCCACTTTGACAGTATGTTTCCTGTGTGTGAGACAATTGGCTGCCCATCTAGTGATTAAGGGGTTAATTCCCAATTGGGGAAGTTTCTGTATAATACCCAAGTGGGGGATTTTGTCAAATACCTTGGCTAGGTCAAGGTAGGCAGTATGCACTGTCTTTACTTCATCCAGGGCCTTGATGACTTTCTTGAAGAAGTCAACCAGTTTTAATAGGCATAATCTACCCTTAATGAATCCGAACTAAGTTGGGTGCAGAGTTTGGAGATTACCTATGTCCTTGTTGATAAGGCCTATAATGATTATTTCCATGGCCTTGCAGATTAAGAAAGTCAAGCTTACAGGTCTATAGTTCCCAGGGTTAGTTGATGGTCCCCCTTTATGCAGACGGATTACCATTGCTGTCCTCCATTCCACCAGAGCATAGCCAGTTCACAGGCTGATGTTAAACAGGGATACAAGAATGTCTGCTAGGTAATGTTTTAAGTTGTTTAAAAGGCAACCTGGGATGTTGTCTCATCCCACTGATGCCATAGTTTTGGCCTTGGAGAGTGCAGAGATGACCTGCTCTCTTGAGAGTAAAGACTGAAGAATGGTGGCAGGTATACTTTGGGAGATGACTGGCGGGGGACAGGGGTGAAGTTTGCTCCAAATCTGTCAGCTAGCAGGTTGGCTATTACCTCTGGTTGAGAATAGGTGGTGCCATCTGCAACCAATTCTGGGTATAGCTGGGTATTCCCTTTTAGATTTTGGACATAGTTAAAGAATGCCTTGTGATTATCTTAGCTAGGGAGGCTATTTTTGCTTTGTAATTAGCTTTGGAGGACTTGACAAGGATCTCTAATTTGTTTGGTTAAGCTAGAGAGGGATTTTATCCTCTGCTGAGTCAGTTTCTTCTTGTTACTGGACATTAGTTCATTTCTCCTGTTGTATAGCCTGTTTATACTAGGGGTCCACCATGGTGGTGTATTTTTTTGGCAAGACCTGGTTTTAATCCGGTCAGGTACAGCTGATTCTGTACAACTGCTTAAGTGGTTATACAGGGCATTGCTGTACACCTCTGCATAGGAGTCTGTGTTATCTGTGTTCAAGGGGGCTTTGACCATCACGAAGTAGGAGGTGATTTGACTTGGAAAAATTCTTAAGCATTTTTTGAGCCTGATGGGGTATTTGACCTTATAATTGCATCAAACAAGACTGATTTATAGTCTGACAAAGACATTACATATTGGGTACAGTGCTCTCACATGTTAGTGAGTGCTATGTCCAGGACATTTGAGCCCCTTGTGGGACTGCTGACTAGCTGTTCCAGAGCATTTGCATTGATAAAGTCCAAGAACCTCTGACCCAGCATGTTTGTGGTCATGTATGTTTCCCAATTGATGGAAGGATAGTTAAATATTAAAAATCATCCATGAACAAGGTGTGGGGCTGTATGGCAGGTTTCTCCAGTAAGTGCAGGTATGCAGTATGCTTTACCTGGTTCAATGTGGTGACCCTATACATAGCTATGATGTGGTAGATGGTTTTGCCTATAGTTAAGTGAACATGGATTAGCTCAGGAGAGTCAAACTGTTTGACCAGTCTTGAGGTGTACTTGTTCTTAATGAAGATATATACACATCCTGCTTTGGTTCTTTCATGCTCAGTTTGTGGTCTGAATGTATGGACAGCATTCTAGCTCTGCAAGGCCAGGGTGCTTTCCATGACTTTGACTCATGTCTTGCTGACTACACCGAGAGCAGCATCTGCCAAGATGAAGAGTGTTTTAGACTCTTAGTATTAAGCAGCAGTACCTTGAGTTTATCTAGAGAGGATTTTGTTACATTTGAAACATTGGTTATTTTGATACTGCCTCAAAAAGGTACAATAGGGGTGACTAATGCCTTTGTCAGTATCTGAAAGCATAGAGGAGACAGATGCAGACAACCACTGGCAAAGTAGCATGGCCTGTCAACTATGTTTTCCTTGGCTGACAGATATTAGATCCTCTAAAACTAACACCTGAAGCTAAGCCAATTGTTAAAGTCAATTATTTGTGCTTGTATTGTTGCATCATCCTTGGAGAAGGTAGAATGCAGCTTAAAGTTAGGCTTACATCTACCTGAAACACATAATCTGGAAGCTCAGTCATGCCTCGCTTTGCATAGTCAGGAGAGGCATGTCTCAAGTCATTCACCCCAACGTGGGCTATTACAGAGTCATACTAGTACTTGTGGTTGAGTGACTTGAGTGCTTGAGTGACTTGACAGATCCTGGCACTTGACTGGCAGCTAACTATAACCCACTTCTTATTCACTCTGGTGAGGGGAACATCCATGTGTCTCACAATGGAGTCTCCGATAACCAACACATTTAGTTTTGTGGCGTTACCCCTTATGAGCTTATTTGTTGAGGCACAGGTGTTTTTGTTATTATCTGTTGTAGTTGTTTTCTGCATTGTTGTGTGTGTAAATGGTTTCTGTTTGGGAGGGTTCTGATCTTTTTGTACGCTACTAGTGAGTACCGCATATATGGGTTTATGTGTTGTGTCCTTATTTAGTGTGGGAAGTGATGTGCGTGTCCTGACTACCTGTTTAACATTCAATTTGTCATTATGCAAGAGTCTTGCCTATTTCATAGTGTAACTACATCTCTCACATAAAGTATTTGTTTCAGGAGTAAGTGGTTGTCAGTATACATTAGATAATTGCTACATTGATGCCCATGTCCATCGGACTGCCCAGAGAGATGATGAGAAACTGCCCATCCATGATAGCAGGTTCTTACTGTATATTTTATTAGGAAAGGACTGGGTTAATTTGACAGGACTTTGCTGGTAGCTTTGAGACTAAAAGAGGGATATATAATTTGTGTAGGCTAAGCTTGATGAATAAGGCAATGCTGCTCAGTTCACAACTGAGTTACTCCTACAGCAGCAAAAAAGCTTGGAAGGGTTTCACTGACAGCTGTTTAGGGAAAACTGAGCTAAATGGCTTTTGTATCTATACAGGGCAGTGCTAACCACTGCTGCAAGGAAGTGAGACTTAAATATGAGCAAAGAAGAAAAGGTTTTAAGCTAACTACGAATCAGGAAGCACACAATAAACCTTCCATCAGTAATCCCCAACTCATATAACTTAAAGCAGTACACCTCTGCTACATGGGTGCAGAAAAAGAAACTTGATGTAGAATAGCTGGTTTGAAGCCCAAGTGTAACAAGGCCACATAAACTACCTACAAACAACCCTACAACTATCAGATACAATGTAATACAGTGTAATGAAAAACTTAAGGCAGCAGTAGACAGTGTATCTTTTTTATATAAAGTGCAGAAAAAACAGCAAATAACTGAAGAAACAGTGCAAAATGCTTATTTTTATCTTTTTAGTAATGGATTGCTCCAGGTGAAAGCAGATTTTCAGCAATCTGTAGCAAAGTTGCCAAGTGACAAGCAGCTCAATCATGATTCATATAAAGAGGGCTTGAAGTGGATTCTGGGAAAAACCTCCAAGATTACTTTACACCATTAGGTCCATTGAGATATAATAACCATGGCTACTTAATGATTCTGATGCATTAAAATAAAGTACAAAAATATAATGAAATAACTGAGATATAGTGGCAGCCATGATTTATTTTTTATACTTTTTTTAACTGGATTAGTTCCACTAGGCAAATAAACTTTTTTTAAGGGGATACAAGGTGTTATTCATATTGACTACAGGAAATTTGACTAGGACACCTGGGAACTTTACCTACTCTTCAGCATACGGAGACGCAATTTGCAGCTTCCAGTCTGGGCACAAATGCAACTCAGAGAAGCAAAGAGCAGTATGGAGGAATACAGTACGAGTGAGAGTGAAAGCAGATGGAGGGAACATGAAGTGATGATAAAGGCAATCAAACCTTCACAAAAATAGGTTTATCTTAAGAGAAAGATCATAAGACAGAGGAGTGGAAGAATGAGGTTATAGTGATACAAGAGGAGCAGCACAAATCTACACAAGATATTGAGAGGTTATTTCAGTAGAAATTGTTCAAGGATGAAGGAGAATAGCTGGCAGAATGCATTGTTACAACCCTACCATTGGGAGGGTTGCAGGATGTCTATCTTAAGGATTTAATTGAACAAACCGAACCAGAAAGTGAAAAAATCAGTGTCATAGAATGAAATAATTGAAAGAATACAAGAAATAAGAAAAGAGAAGAAAAACATCATATGCAAAAACTCTAAGAAAGGGAGGAAAAAAGATGAAAAGAAAATAGAAGTGAAAATGAATCAGCATGTAAGAGTAAGTAGAAAGATGGAAAAATAACTTGCTAAGTATGAAATATGGGATAATGTTATCTCACCACTGGGTATCAAACCCAGAGAGATAAGAGCATTTATTTGTATTAATAATTTAAAAAATCTTTTTGTGGCATTTATTTTTGCAGAATTACAATATATGGAGAAATTTTAGAACAATATGAAAATAAAAGAAATGTTAGTCCTTGGAACCTATATGTTATACAGGCATTCAATAGAGCAACAGAAAAGAGAATATATATATATATATATATATATATATATATATATATATATATATATATATATATATATAAAATTTCATACAGGGGCAGAAAAAGATATCCTAAGGGACTAAGAACTGTGTATAGAGATGTAATGGACATTACAAAGATTTATGACAGAAGAGGTTTATGGACTGAAGGATGGGAATGTGGAGTAATTTTGCAAATGCAAAATGAAAAAAATATTACAAGTGCCTAGTATAATAAATGTGTAGGGAAATGGGGGGTGTAAAATACTGGGACAACCAAAAACATGCTTCTTTTGTGGTAAAATGGATCATTTAATAATTGCGATAAAAGTAAATGTTTTATAGCTGGTAAAATTGGGTATGAAGCAAAAAATGTGAAAAGAAGAGTATAAAATGTGAACACATATGATATTCATGGATGGATTGTGATTTAAAAGGTAAAGACATGCAAGAAGGGAAAGAAGACCCAGTAAAAGATAATGTTATAGCAGATAACATAGATGGGATACAAAAGGAAAATGAGGAAGATATAATGGTGAAACTAAAGGAATACACAAAGAAAGAAAGAGAAAAAGAAGAAGAAACAAGTAATTCAAGTGAAGAGGGAGAATATAAGTGGATAAGAATAAAAAGCAAAAATAATTCTATTGGGAAAAGAGTAAAAGACAGAAAATGTAAGTTTAAAAATCTAGGTATAGGAAAAATAAGAAAGGAAAAGTATAAAGAATAACAAAATATCCTCTATAAAGTGAGAATCATATCTAAAAATGTGGATAGTATACAGAATGTAAAAAGAAGAGTAGGGTATTAGAATGGTGTAGATTACTGGATATGGATATCATAATACTAATAAATATAAGAGTTTTAATGGAAGAAGAGAGAATACAAGTAAATGAATTATGGGAAGGTAAAGTTATATGGAATATAGGAAAAGAAAAATGTTCAGGTATAGTAATTTTAAGGAAAGAAGTTATAACAATTTTGGATTATACATTAGTAATATTAGGAAAAATGTTAATAGTGGATATAAGATGAAAAAATCAAGTATACAGAACTGTGATAGATTATGTATATTTTCTACAAAAGTAAAGGGAGATCATGTTTAGAAAAAAATCTTGATTATGTTAGTGTTAATATGCAAATTATATTAGTGGGAGATTTTAATTGTGATTTAAGGCATAGAAGAAAAGAAGGAGCAGATGTCAAAGTCATTTTGGAAATATTTAAAAGTAGAAAGATGTATTTATGGAGCAATAAACACTGGACATACAAAATAGGTAATTTGAGAACTGAAATTGATTATTTTATAGGCTCAGAGAGTTTAAAAGTATTACATAAAGGAATACAAATTATGGGTTTTTCAGATCATGTGGCAATCTGGATAGAGATTCAAGAAAAAGAAGAGCATATAAAAATAGGTAGAAGTATTAAAATAATAAATGAAACAGAATTAAATAATTATGTAAGGAAAATAATTATTCAATTATGGTTAGATCATATAAATATGAGAAGGTATTATAAAGATTGGACAAGCTGGTAGATAACTTTGAAAGAAAAATATGAAAAGAGGTTTTGGAATGGCAAAAGATAAAAAGAATACAAGGTAGCTGCAAATATAAGGATATCAGTGATCATACTTTTAAAGATATAATAACAAATATTGTTAGAAAAGAAAAAAGTTATATGAAATGAATCAAGAAAAAAATTAAAAGAATGTTATTCAAACAAATATATTTCTTACAAGGGAAAAGGGAGGAGGTAGCACCTTACTTAAGTAAAATGGTAAAAGAAAATAATAGAATAATGAAAATAATAGAATAATAAGAGAGTTAAGAGATGAGAAAGGAAATATAGTCAATACACAAAAATAAATAATGCAGGTAAGAAGAAAACATATTGTGAAAACATTTGTCAAATATAAAACTATAGAAAGAGATAAATGGAACTTAAAAAATTAACTAAAAAAGATAATGAGGCAATGAACAAAAGGATTACTATGACAGAAATAAAAAAAATGAAAACAGTGAACCTGGAAGCAGCTATATATTGAATATTTGATCTATAGAGATATGCAAGAATGGCAAAAAGAATACCTTTCAGAGGATTTTAATAAATGGTCAAGGAAAGGAATAGAAGACGAAAGAATATGTATGGGTGCAATGAAGTTCATATGGAAAAGGTTGGTATAATGGTTAAGGTATTTACATTGCAGACACAAGGAGCAGGGATTGATTCTTACATGAGGTAACTGGCTAGGTGTAAAATGGCTCTCACAGGCAGTTAGCCTAGTACTAATCATTAAATATATGAGAAAACAGATATAAAGAACAGCTGACTGATAATATTGAACAATGTTGATTTTAAGATATTTTTGAAGGTAATACAAAATACAGTAGAAGATAAAGTAAATAAGTCATTGAATTAAACATTTTTTGAATAAAAGAGAATTGGGTTAAGAACATTTAATGATTATAAGAGAAATAGTAGAGGATGTGACAGTGAGAAAAGCAGAATCTAAAATTTTAATAGGAGACATACGTAAAGTGTTTGATGAGATACAACATAGAGTATTATGGGAGATTTTAGAAGAATCTGATATAAGTAAAAAAATAATAAATATTTTAGTTTCAATGTCTAATAAAACAAAATAAAATTAATGGTTAATGGCTGTTTTAGTGAGAAAATAAAAATGAAAAGTGGTATAAAACAAGGATGTCCACCAAGTAGTATCTTGTTTGCATTAACCATGAATGTGATTGTCAATGAAGTAAGCTTAACATTGAAAACAAGCTAAATACTACACTGCAGAAGGAATTCAGATACCAGTAATGTTTTTTTTTGCAGATGGCTAAGTATTAGTTGCAAAAAATGAAGAATGGATGAAAATAGCTATTAAGACACTTAGTAAAGAATTAAGGGTGTTAGGCTTGAATATTAAAGAGGAAAAGAGTAAGGTACTAGGATTTTCAAGAAAAATATAGGATATTCAATTTAATAAAGAAGAGGTAGAAATTTTGGGAATAAACTTTGGTAGTGAACAACAGAGATTAATACAGTAGAAGAGCATGATACATAAAATAAGACATATTTGTTTGTTATGGTGAACATGCAAACCTACATGTAAAAAAGCATATTTACTTCACTCAGTAATATAAGTAAAATAGTTCATTTAGCAAGTGTGTTTATCATACCAATTGAACTGGAGAAAGAATTACTGTCTATGTGGTTTGTATTTATATGGGGATCGAGATTAAACCCAATTAAAAGGGAAATTCTTTATATTTCAAAAAAAGAAGAAGGGTTGGGTTTAATAAATACAGCTGTGCATACAATATAATTTAATTTCTATAAAGTACTGACTTGGATAAAAGAAAGAGAAAAACATGGTAGTAAATATAATGGAAGAAAAATATAAAGATATTTGAGAGAAACATAAACATTTAAAAAGAAATAAAGGAATGATAATTCAGAAATGAGAATATATCAAGAGAAAACTCTGTTATGGAAGATTGATATAACTAATATTGAAAAAATAGGAAGGAATGAAAATATAATGACTACAGTTTATTATATTTCTCCATGGAAACATCTGAAAGAAAGAAAAGTAAAAGTTATAAAAGAAACAATGAATAGAAGTGAAAGATATTTGGAATGTACAGATTTTTATGGAGATTATCCATAAACAAGCTTCCGGTAAAAGTAAATATGCCATATAAGAAGATAGGAAAAAAGTATAATATTGTGGAGAAATGGAAACTATGGAACATTTTTTTAAATGTAAAAGAGTGGACCAATTATGGGATAAAATATGTGAAAATGAATGTATAAATGGATTGAAAAGTGTAAAAAATGTAAATATGAATATGATAGAATATGGGTACTATAAAAATGGTAAACAAAATATGTGGATAAATGGGATGAAAAGTTGTTTTGTATAATATGGTTCACTTGGAATGAAAGAATGAATGAAATAAGATTTAATGGAAAATGGATACGGTCAGAAATTTTGGAAAGATAAAATTTTGGTTATGGAAAAACAATGGCAATTAATTTTTTTGGGGGGGTTGAAAGAGTAAAAAATAAACGAAAATATGTAAAAGTTGCAAATAATTGCAAATAACTTATATGAATTAATATATAATGTATACAATGTACACTGCGAATTTTAAATAAAGAACCCCAACTAACCCCTACTCATTGGCAAGTGGGGACATTGTTTGTTATATGGCTTCCTGCTTCTGGTCCAGGTGTGCAGTTGGCTCATGGAAGCAGAAAGGAGTATAGTGAACATTTACAATCCAGAGGAGGTCTTTGAAAAAAAAAAGTTTAGTGAGAGAGTTCAGAGAAGATACTACGTATGGTGGAGGTTGAACTTTAACAAAAGGATGTGATAGAGGGAGAAAAGGCAGGCAAAGGAGTAAAGCAGATATCCATATTGAATGAGACTGGAGAAGCAAATGAAGAGAGTGACATGAAGGTTATTGACTCTTCATAGGATTAGGAACTTTTGTTTCAGGAGAGATTGTTTGAAGGTGAGAGTGAGTCACAACCTGGATATATTACTACAACCCTCCAATCAGGAGGGTTGCAGAATGTTGATTTAAATGATGTGATTAATCAAAGCAAGCCAGACAGTGAAAAAAATGTATTGTGGGGGGATGGTATGTAAAGAATACAAGAAAAAGAAGTAGAGGAGATAAGAGGGAAAAAGAAGAAGTAGTACATGCAGACTTTGAAAGAAGGAGTGAGGAGAGAAGAAAAGTAAACAGATTTGAGAAGAAAGACATTTTTAGTAAGAAAAAGCAGCAAAAAAAAATAATTGGATAGGTATGACTTTGGTATAATATAATATCACTATTGAGTATACTACCTAAAGAGGTAAGAACATTTATTCATATTAATAAAGATACATTTTGTTATATTCTTTTTGAATCAGGATAGTATATGGAGAAATTCTTAGAACAGTATGAAGTAAAGACAATTGTAATCCATGGAACTGATATGTTATTCAAGTATTTAATAGAGAGAAAAAAAACATGCAAATAAGATATTACCAAAAACTGTGGAAACGAAGGATACTCAAATGCTGTCCATTCAGAACAAAAACCAGTAGCACTGATAAAATCCAATGGTTGCTCAGAAAAAATACCTCTTCCTTGTTGGAAAATCAAGGCAAAAATACTGAGTTCCAGTTGAAATAATTTAATGTTAACGAACAAAACAAGTGCATCACATAGAAATCCACACAAGCGCTTTCGCCCGGTCTTACCGGGCTTTTTCAAGTACAACTATAAGCAGATCTGTGACATGCTTAAATAGTATAAGCTAAAACAATTAGGATTCAAACCGTAAATTAATGTAATTAAATACAGAATCAATTAACTGCTAAAAGCTGCAGTAGCATGATAGCGACTTCTAACAAATGTAAAAACTTGCTTTCTTAAGAACAAATACTAGTTGCAACTTGGAAAATACGAAATTGTTTGTCATTATAGATAACCTTTTAAAACAAATTAATTATTGGTTATAAATGCTTGTTAAACTAAGCTAGCTTTGCTCATTAAAAAATCTTGCAATGATAAAATATTTTGTTACTAAATCACAACATTTGCTAGATTCTATTTACAAATAAATAACACTTTCTGCTGAGCTGCAATGTGCATGAATACGTAGTGAACTGCGTAATTCCCTTAATGTTGTAAAAGCGTACTAAAAAATATGTGAAAAATACATCTAGAAATATAAATAAATCTATTCTAACACACAATGCTTAAAATATTGTCAATACTTAAAAAATGTAAAAATCAATGCTAATGCTGTTTTATGATTATATGAACACTGACAGGTCTCTCAACAGCAGGTACAAATACGACTCAGTCATTGTCCACGCTGGTGTAAACGACCTGAGATGTACCTCCTTGGACTACATGAAAAGAGACATCGAGGAGCTCTCTGATTATGTAGCCCAGGCAGGTATGACCCTGACCTTGAGCAGTATCCTACCTTCACCAAGAATGATGCCACAATACAGAGATAAGATGATCAGCTTTAACAATTGGCTTAAACACTGGTGTCATTCAAAGGGGATCCAGTGTCTGTCTGCCTGGGATGACATGCTGGACAAGCCATGCTGCTTCGCAAGGGACGGCTTGCACCTGTCACCCCTGGGATTCCGGATATTGGCAAAGGCTCTTGCCACCCCCATAGTGCCTTTTTTAGGCAAGGCTCAAATTCTAAACCTACCACCCTAGAACACAAAAAGGAAAAAAACTAAGGGTAATGCTGCTCAATGCCAGAAGTCTGAATCTCAAAATGCACGCACTCGAGGCCCTTCTCAGTATGGAGAACATCGATGTCTGTGCTGTGACAGAAACCTGGTTCAAGGCTCCTGAGAGCACCCCAGCACTATCAGGTTTTACCTCATATCATGCGTTCCGGCCCCAAAATCCGGACAATACCAAGAAAGGAGGGGGGATATCCATATTCATCAAGGACTCCCACACCTCAAGACTGGTTGCAACGCACGATGCATAGGAGACCATCCAGGTGCAATTAACCATAGGCAAGACTGCTCTGCAAATTGTAGCATGTTACAGGCCACCCTCACAAACTCAGGAACCTCACATGGCCTTCCTGAAAACACTAGAGGGGATAAATGTATCACCAAACACCATCATACTAGGTGACTTCAACTACCCTAATATAGACTGGGAACACTACTCAAGCCCAAACACCCTAGCCCAAAAGTTCCTAGAATTCATAAACTCAAATGCCATGGAACAACTAGTTACCATCCCCACAAGAGGAGATAACATACTTGACCTCATCATCACGAACATGGGAGCACAATGTTCAACACCCGAAGTATACCCCTCACTGGTGAGATCAGATCACAAACTAATCTCGCTGGAGGTCCTCATCCCACGCCCACCTGAAATAAAAAAGACCACAGTAAAGAACTTCTCGAAAGCCGACTTCACACTTCTAAAGACTAGTGTGGTCTCCTTTAAGGCCCCCGAGCCGGTGGAAAACAGTACACATGCCGCTGAATCACTTACAAATGCCTTCTACCAGCACCTGCAGGACTGCATGGATAAGGCAATCCCAAGCAAAACAAAGACTCTCTGTACCAAAGGCAAGCGTCCAGTCTGGTGGACCCCAGCCTTAAACAAATTCTACAACAAAAGGAGGAAGCTACTACAAGATAGAGCAAAATCCTTAAAAGGTAAGACACCCTTGATCACTATAAGTAAAAAACTAGGAGCTCTCATAAAATCATCCAAAGCAAATTTTGAGAGAAAAATAGCTAAAGACTCAAAAGACAATCATAAGGCCTTCTTTAGCTATGTTAGAAACCTGGGAGGAAACTCCCAGATATGTTCAGAACTAGTTCAAAATGATGTGAAGATTACTGATCCTACGGACATTGCCAACATACTGGCTGACAGGTTCAGTGCAAACTTCTCCCCTCCCCAAAGGAGAGATATCTATACCAAATGATTGCAGCCCCCCAAACATCTCCAACGCCCAAGTGAGAACTGCTCTCTCCAAAGCAAAAAACACAGCATCCATGGGACCTGATGGTGTCCCCGGCTGTGTGCTCCACGAACTCAATGAGGAATTAAACCCACAGCTAGAACAGCTGTTTAATCAGAGCCTTACCTCTGGATACGTACCCAGGAGTGGCGCACTGCAACTGTGGTCCCACTTCACAAAGGCGGTGCCTCCACCGACCCTGGAAATTACCGGCCCATTAGCTTGACAAGCCTTATCTGCAAAGCCATGGAGAGGATCATAATGGACCTCATAAATAAAGACATAGGGAATTTGCAGACTTTGGATCCAACCCAGTTTGGCTTTGTCAAAGGCAGATCATGCCTTTTAAACTTGGTTGACTTTTTTTGAAACAGTCACCAAAGCCATTGATGAGGAAAGGCAGTCCATACAGCCTACCTCGATCTGGCGAAGGCCTTCGATACAATACCCCACTCGGGTATCATTGAAAAACTCATCAGCTTAAATATTAACCCATACATCACAAGATGGGTTGCAAACTGGCTGAGTGACAGAACCCACAGGGTCAGAGTTGCTGGCGCCATGTCAGACTCAAAGCCTGTCACAAGTGGTGTCCCACAGGGCTCAGTCCTAGGCCCACTCTTGTTTGGCATCTACTTCTCAAGTACAAGCAAACACAGGAGGGTTATGGCTGACAAAGTTTGCAGATGACTGCAAACTGGGCGCCATAGTAGAAAACACATCTGACACAGATATCCTTCAGAAGGGTCTCACAGAAATGGATAACTGGTGCCAGAGCCATGGCCTAAAGTTAAATGCCAAAAAATGCATAGTCATACCCTTCGGGAAAAACAAGGTTACCCCTAGCTACCAAATAGGTGGCAATCCACTGAGCACAGAAGAAGTTATCAGGGACCTGGGGACCCAGGTTGATAGTAGTCTGTCATTCGACACCCATGTAGCTAAAGTAGTTAGGAAGACCTTCTACATTGCCCACCTTATCATGAAGGGATTCTCATCTAGATCAAGGGAGGTCATTGTCTCCCTCTACTCATCACTCATCAGACCAATGATTGAGTACAATGCCCCATTCGAATGTATCTGACCCGACACTTGCAGCAGCTGGAGAGGCCACAAAGTTCCTCACCAAAAGGATAAAGGGTCTCAAAAATCTGTCCTATGCTGCCCGACTGAAAGAACTCCAGCTCTATTCAGTCGCACGCTTGCTCAGAGGTGACCTTTGCCTAACATGCAAGGCCATGTCAAACCCAGATTTGATGAATATGCTTCACCTCAAAAAATCTAGATCCATCAGAGCCACAAGGGCGGAGACTTAAACCTCGACACGGCTATTAATAGGACGTGCTGGAGGGATAGATTCATCACCCAAAGACTCCCTATGCTGTGGAACAAAATCCCGGTATATGTGAGGCAGAGCACCTCGCTGGCCTTGTTCAAGAGAAATCTTGACCAATGGATGGGAGTTCGCAGATATACCCCAGGGATTACCTCAGTGTCACTGCTCGACAGAGGCACAGCAAAATAATGGGTATAGTTCCCCATACTAAAGGGGTGGCGTAAGCCACAAAACTATGGGCTAGGCTTGTAAATGCCCTTGGGCAGATAGCCTAGTATGAACCTATGAACCTATGTAATGAATTAATTAAAGAACGTTCCTCTTGATTTTTAAAATGCTGGATAAACTAATACTTTCATTCAACCCTGGATGCCTGGTGGCATCCAGCTTCAATTGCCAAATAAGCTCTCTACTTTCCAATCTGGCTTCCCAATCTCCACCTCTTAAATCCTGCAACACTTTTTCTAAAACAAAAAATTTTATCAACATATGTGGGCAACTGAGAGAATGCTTAAAAAATGCATTAGTATCTTTTTTCTTTTCTACATCATATAAGTGTTCGTAAATCCTGCGTTTTAGCGCTCTCTCAGTTTTGCCCATGTAAAAAGCTTGGCAGATTTGACATACTCCTAAATAAACCAGACCTGTTGATGTACAGGAAAAATAACCAGTTGCTTTTATAGTGAGTTTTCTAGAAGGTATAAACACTTGCTCTTCATGCCAAATGTAAGAGCATTGGTGACATCTCCCACAACTGTGGGTACCTAAACTCTTGCAAGGTTTAATTATTGGTTGCGTTAACTTAGAGTGTAGAGTTTGTTCAAAAAGGCCTTTTAGATTTGTGTCCCTTTTTCTTGTGAATTTTATAGTATTGGGAAGCAGAGAACTGATGTCATCTTGCATAGTGACCATTGGCCAAAAGGTCTTTATGGTATTTTCTATTAACTGGGAATCCCCCGAATATGTATAAGTAAAATTCTTATGTGCGTAATCTCCAGGACAATCAGTGTGTGAAGCTGTCAATAAACCAGCACCTAACAAGGGGGGGGTAGCATCTGTCTCTTTTTTTCTAAAACTTCTATTAATATTTTTTTCAAAAAATGGCAAAGGGTAACCTCTTTCAATGAACGATTTTCTTAAAAAATCAACCTCTTGGAAAAACAACTCAATAGAACTACACATTCTCGAGGCCCGAATCAGTTGACCTTTAATAATCCCTTTCTTTGTATACAGTGGATGACCACTGTCATAATGCAAAAAAAATTAGAATGTATGCTTTTTCTGTAAATTTTTGATTTAAACCAGTTCACATTGGGGTCTTTAATCAAAGCTACATCCAAATAATGCAGTGAATCATCGCTAGTTTCGTATGTGAAAGTTAAAAAACTTGCTGATTTATTTATATATTCAAAAAATTCCAGAAAATTTTCTTTGGAACCCTGCCACAAGATGCAGATATCATCAAGATATCTTTTGTAAAAAATTATAAACTGCTTCCATTTAGTGGAGTGAATATATTGTTTTTCCCATCTATGCAGTACAATGTTGGCATAAGCTGTGGCACTTGGAGCCTCCATGGCTACCCCACTTATTTGTTTAAAAAATTCCCTATTGAAATAAATAAAATTATTTTGCAAAACAAGACTCATAAATTCTACAATCAAATTAATTAAATCATTCCCCAGCTTGGACTCCGTGACTAATGTTTCACTAAACCATTCTAACCCTTCAACGTGTGGTATACTGGGAAAGAGTTCAACAATATCTATGGTTACCAAAAAAATATCTGAGATGTTAAGTTGCAATGGAATACTAGCCAGGAAATCCCATGAGTCTTTACATACAAATTCAAGGGTGGAGACAAATTCCTTTAAATGGAAGTCCACAAATTTACTAAGTGGTTCAGTAATGCCACCTGTTCCGGCCACAATGGGTCTAAATTTTAATGGCTCTAGTGCCTTGTGCGTCTTTGTAATTCAGCATGCATTACATATGGTGCTCAACAGCATGGAGTGCAACTATAGTGACCTCATGCTGGCAGCAGTATACATCTGTGTGATGCATGGGCTGTGTTGGTAGGTGATGGCCCTTCCCCTTGTTAACACTGCATCAATGTACAAAGTGCTACTGTGGACCTGTTCCACACCCTGCCTTGTACTGTGCACCATACCTCACAGGTGTAGAAACCATTGCTGCATATGTAGTACTGTGTTGATTATGTCAGCTCCAGTGCTCACAGCCTTTATGTGTTACAGCAATTCATACCTGGGATGATATATGAACAGATAACATTTGTGAATGCCTGATGTCTGCTTTACAGATCACAACATCAGCAGTGCATGTATGACCAGTACAAGACTATTAAACTGACAACCAGCAGACCTTACCATGACTGTGGGGGTGTCCTACACATGTCCCAGACCTCTGCATGGTTGCAAGGTCTACTCATGTGCACATCCCTTGTAGTGCACACACTGCTGTCATGAGTCCTGTGGGGTCAGGGTTACATTTGTCATGTTTACTTAACCTGATTGTGTGCAGCTGCAGCCATGGGGGTGTTGTTTCACACATGTCCCTATTGTAGGCCGTGTGTACTGCCATGCTTCTCATCCCTGTGGATACATTGCACATTGACAGGAAGTTAGTTAACTTGTATGTCTCTGTTGTACCCTTCCGATACCCCAGCATGGTCTCTACTGTGATGCAGTGCATTTCACAGCAACAAAACGTGAAAGTGTATAGCATGCAATATGTGTAGGTGTGTTAGATGTGTGCATGGAATATTCCATAGCTATTACATGCCCAGTGTATTATCATGCATGAACACGAACCATACTCACTGGCTACAGGCTGCTGCCGTGGTGGTATCCCGGAGGGACCTACATAGGAGTGTGAGAAAGTTGATGTCAGTGGCCACAGCTGTGGCATTCGTTAAGGGTGAGTGCAGCATTACGTTACATCAACAGTAGAATTCCACAATAATACAGCTTATGCACAACTGTTTATTACTACTATACAGCAACAGACTATGTATATGACATCTCAGATTTGCATGATGTACCTGTACAGATGCAGATGCATACACAAGAATGGTGTACTGATGTGCCCTGGGGCCTTACCTGCATGCTCCTCAGCTGGTGTGTCGGTGGCACTGACCTCCACAATGTGCCCTGCCAGGTGTTGTTGCTGCAGGCAAGCAGGTGCCACAAGACTGCTGAGAAGCTCCTCCACACGGGTGAGGGGTGGATGGGTGGGTTGCCCCCCCGTTTCAAGGTGGTTCCCCCATATGGCAGCTGCACGTTGACATACATGGCGAAGCAGGTCAGTGCAATGATGCCAGACCTGCTCATAGCTGCAGTTATGCAGTCTGACATCATTGACCCTGTGGACTAGCTCATTCCACAGGGCGGTCCTCTCTTGCTGATCGTGGGCTGTCCGGCCAAACAGCTGTTCATAGTGCTATACCAGATGGTCTATTATCACCTCGGTTTCGGCGGTGCTGTATGATGGCAGATGTGTGTGCGCCATGTTCTCTGGAAGACATAAAGATGGAAACAGGTCTGAGCCACTTATACAGCAGGGTTGCCATAGTTCTTAATACACATATTTGTCTCCCCCCACCATATCAGCTACAACAAACCGTTCACAGAATGCAATTGGTATGTCGGCTGCTTACCTACCATTGGGACATATGTTGCATTGTACCAAGCTTTGTGCTATGTGTTTGTAGACATGCTCCCTGTGGGGGCACTATCTTTGCTGGCCTGTTACAGTCTATTTCACCTGCATGCCATTGTCAGTGCCACTATATATATATATATATATATATATATATATATATATATATATATATATATATATATATATGTGTGTGTGTATATATATATATATATATATATATATATATATATATATATATATATATATATATATATATATACATATATAAGTGTAGATATATCTTGTAAGTTGTTGATATACCTATATCTATATGAGTGTCTGTGTATCTGTAGACATACACGTCTCATTCTGTATCAAAAAGATATTTATCTATATGTGGGGTACATACAGACATCTGGTCTGCATTCTGTAACCGTCTTTCATTCACAACTGCACTGTTCTGCCTTTCTCCAACACAGACAGGTGTCACATGTGAACACAGATTAACATTACGGTGGTATATATGGTAAGAGATTGCTGGTAAGCCTATTGTACATCTATGGCATTTGTGCATGCTACATTACACATTAACATGACTGTCCTGCAAGTATCATACCTCTCAACTGTCCCTGATTTTCAGGGACATCCCTGATTTTGACTCAAATTTTAGCTCTGTCCCTCTTAATCCCTCCTAAAACTAGTGACTTTTGGAGGAAAGGTGGTGAATTACACTTAATGAATAATGACAATAATTAAGAGTTATAGACTTCTTTTACTTCAGAAAATGTGTATTAATTCATATGCTCTGATTTTGTCAATGTTTCAAGTCAATAGAACTAATATTTTAAAAATGTCCCTGATTTTTTTTGTGACTTGTCCCTGATTCTGTTTAAATTTGTCCCCGATCGGTTGAGAGGTTGGAGTGGTGTACTCTGACACCCATGCGTCTATCATGACGGCAGTACTTCCACCACCAGCTATTACCCACACTAACATAACACACACAGATATTATGGCTTATATCTTTGTCATTCATTGCTAATTCGCACAGTTGGTGGGTATGTCCCACTGCCTACAGGGACAGACAGTATTATCCAGAGCAGTTGTTCAGCAGAGCATCATTACAGGGACAACTACAGATGGCACATATCAAACACTCAGCATCATATCATCATATATCCTATTAATCTATACCACATACTACATTCAATTACATACATGTATATTTTACACATCTTTTTGTTTCTGATGGGCATGACACCTTTCTGTTTTTGGCTTTTATTTTATTTTATTTTTTTCAGTGTGTGTGTGTGTGTGTGTGTGTGTGTGTGTGTGTGTGTATGTGTCTCTCTCTCTCTCTCTCTCTCTCTCTCTCTCCACTAGCATGATTGAGCTGGTTTAAATGGATTGCAGCATTACTTTTGCAGGTGATGCACATGATCGGGTGATGTTCTTTGCACCAATCACTGTGGAACAGTTACTAACTGTATGCAGACTGCTGTGTAGTGATTTAGATAACCACTGTCATGGCAACCCAGTACTATAAATTGCTGACTCATGCCAGCGTTGTCCCTTAAACTTTCCAGTATGGAGGACATCCTTCCTGTATGTGGGCAGCAGTGTTACAGATGGCAGGTTGCAATACCTCTTACAGCAGGACTTGCAGACACAGGCCAACCACACATTTGTAAGAGGTTCCAGATCTACAGACAGAGTACGTAGTGTTGTTATGTGCATTGTATATTGCTGGTCTTGCAGTGTTTGCGTGTACATAGTAGTTTAGGATGGAATGCAGTCTGTCTGCATAGCTCTGAACTGTGGGCCTATCCACATGATGGCCAGTAGATTGTCTGGTTGCTTTTGCGTCTGCAACACACAGGTCTTGTCCTGGATATATCCCCAGAAATCTGTCTGTTGTGTGCTATCAGTACATGGCTACATCCATTTGTGTTTCTGATGTCTTATTCCTGCATAAGGGTATGTTGCAACAAATCCTGTAACACCAGCAATTTCCAGGGTGTGTAACAGCAATATTGTGAGTATGGCCCTGTGTTTCTGCCTCTGTCCTCCACATATATAGCAGGCTTTGTCCTGCTGTGATACGGTTAGAGGTTGTTAGGTAGTGGCCTATTATTATTTACTGCTAGCATTCCTGCTATCATCCCAGTCATATTGTGGACTCCCACAACATTTGTTGGTCAAGATCCATACATGTGACAGATACATTGGCATTACCACAAGTAATAACTTTCCCTCTAGGGCTTGACTACAGGGTATAATTGGAGGCTGCTGAAATACATCTGTTATTGTCGATTGTTACTTATCTTGAAGGCAAATCCTTTGTCTACTGTTGTGTGAATTGAAGGGCTTGGCCTGGACAGCATAGTATGTTATATATCCGCACTGTCTGCATCTATTGTTTTGTGTGGGCCTTGCATTCATCACTGATTAAATATTTCAAATTCTATGTGCTGTAAGTAATGTCATATATTATTGAATTGTACACAAATAAAGGTTGTCTGTGTATACATACCTGTGTGTCGTGTCATGTCCTTTGAATTGTGAGTGGGTATATGTGTAATGTAAGTATTCTCTTTGTGGGAATGGTTGCCACACTACACATGTCACAGGTTCCAGTTACAGGGCTTGTGGATGAGGGATATACTTTGCACCCAGTACGTCTACACTACTTCTACAAATATATGGCTACTAATACCTTTTGTCTCTGTATATGTGTATGTACCTATATATCTCATATATCTGTTTTTATATATATATATATATATATATATATATATATATATATATATATATATATATATACATGAACATGATTATCAATGTATAGATGTGTGTACATATCTGTACAGTTGTAATGTGTACCCCTTCCACGTTATATATTCCCTATGGTAGAATGACTTTTCTGCATGATATGTTACAGATATTGCCCTGACATGTACAGGTGAATTAGATTACTGTTGGAGCATTGTAGCTGTGTTGTGGCGGGTCCTAAAGTCAAGTACTATATGTGCTGGATATTGGAATGCACAGCTTATCCATTAGGGCTGGGGGGGATTACATAGCACTAATTACCAGGTGTCCCTCATTTGTGCCCCCACCCACATTGGCTGTGCTTATGGTCTGTTATGTTGTACTGAATGGTTCAGGATTTTGTTCCCATGTGTTGATTCTATACGCATCTATAAATAAATAAATAAATAAATATATATATATATATATATATATATATATATATATATATATATATGTGTGTGTGTGTGTGTGTGTGTGTGTATCTACATAATTATATATGTGAATATGTGAAACCCCCATATATAGAGAGAGATAGATATGGACATTGATATAGATATAGAAATGTATATATATATATATATATATATATATATATATATATATATATATATATAGATAGATATAGATATATACACTGAACATATTTATCTATCAATGTACAATTGCTGTTATATGATTATTTGTGAGTCATATATACACATATATATACCTATAGCTGTCTGTCTACATTTACAGACATATATCTGTCCATATGTCCATGCATGTCCTACTTATATGTTTGGCCTGTACCTCATTCTCTTGGCAATTGACATGGATGATCTTAGGATTAAAGTCAGTTAGTCGTGCCAACACCTTTGTGCTTTAGACTTCTCATCTCCTTCAAAATATGTGTTCTAGTACATAGAACTGTGTAACTAGCAATGTTTTAAGTGTATTGGAGCAGTATTTGACAGATATCCTTATTTGTATCCACATGTTGGCACACTTTGTCTGAAATTCTTGCATTAAGAGGTTGTGTGGTATGATATTACTACATTTCATGTGCTGTTGACTGATTGTGCTGGCTAATATGCTTGTGAAAATAAAAGGTTTATGTACATCTGCCATGGCTTACTGATAAATCACTTTGTGTATGATGTGCAGGGTATTGGGTTCAGGACTTGCAGAGGCTGTATATTTTGTTGCTGGGCAGAACACTGGCCGTTGGATACAGAGTGATTAAGGGACATTTGCGCAGTTGTATGTGGGTGTGCACGGGTTTGTGTGAAGATATGCAATGCTAACCTCCAGGTGCATTTTCTTACACTCAGTTAGCTTCTACTTTGCTTAATCTGTGTAGGCAATGCTTTCTCCTGCGCAAACACACTTATACATTATTACTACTGCTTATTTGTGCTTACACCTGCATATTAGTGCCTTATTCATTATGACACTGACACTTCACGTGTGCATTTAATGCAGTGCTCCTGTTCAAATTTAATTTTTATTTAGTAGGTTATACAGCAAAATGATGTTCATATACAGATTTCACATGGAAAATAGAATGTGCTGCAGTGGGACTCGAACCGGGAATACATGCTTGTTAGGCAGATGCTCTGCCACTACACTATTGTTGTTTTGCTTCATTTGCATATTTCTAACATAATGTCATATCCATGTTCCCTTCCACTGGCTCCCGAGTGGCCCGGGGAGTAGAGCTCCACAGTGACCCCAGCTACTAATTCCAATTAATGCTGAGGTGTTCACATTCATAGAACATAACAGACCTAACATAGCTACGTATCACATTCTTCATGCTTAGTTTACGTTAACATGTTGGTATTAGACATGCTTAGGTCAGATTTAAATGTCAGGTATGACTGATGACATAGATCAGTTTAAGGTGAAGCTGGATTCCAGTTTAACAGTTCTGGATAGGTTACACGCAGGTATTTGGGGTAGGTTTAGTTATTCCATACCTGGATAGGTTACACTCAGGTATTCGGGGTAGGTTTAGTTATTCCATACTTGTGTGGTACAGTAGAGGAGAATAGTGAAGGAGTAGGTAGGTAGGTAGAGGGGGTGACATTGTAACTGTATAGTAGCCTGTTGGAATAATTGGATGGGGAGCAATAGGGAAGGTTTGTCGGATGCTGGGATTTGCATGCGAGGCAGGACAAGAGGTGTCAGTTTCACTAGTTGATGTAGGGGTATAGAGTGTAAGTTGGGGGGGGGTTCACAAAGTGGTGAGCCTGTGCTGATCCAAGTGTGCTTGTGATATTCCTTCATGTGTTATTTACATGTGTCCTGTGGGAGAGCTGAGGTAATACATGTGGGTAGGGGGTTCCGGATTATGCCAATATAGTTGGGGAAGAGGGTGTCACCTACATGTAACTTTAGACATTAATAGAAATGGAACGGGCTTGATAGGTAAGTGATGTTCATGGAGCACAAAGGGGAGAGATAGTAAGGGAATTATCCAGGGATGTGCACGAAGGCTGAAGGGAATGTCCACAGCTGGCGATGTCTTCTACAGTGACAGCTGTGCATATACATTGCATTTGGAGTTTGAGTTGGACACTCACACCCCTGGGTGGGGGTGAGGACTACAATAATAAATTGTGATGCCTATTAGATTGGCTTACATGCCTACAGTGGGTTGTTGTGATCATGTGTTCTTTGGTGTTATGTTGTGGGTTTTGCAACAACACATATGGTTATACTGTACTTTGCCATGTAAAATAGACTGTGTTGTGTGGGACTCGTACCGGGAATGGCTGCTCGTTAGGTGGTAGCTCTGCCCAATTCACACTATTGCTTACTTCCCCAGGGCGGTCCATATAGAACCACTCCAGCCAACACCTGCATGCCTCGGCCCATAATTGTATAACCATAGTTCCCCCACCCACCCCTCCTCTACAGCACTCTTCCTTACTGTGGGTGCAGGTCGGGTCTAACCATACCACTACACACTGCCCACTCTCCACATCTCGGGACCCATCTCGTACATTGTCTCGACCCATGGGTCATCAGGCTTGCCCAACCTTGTAGTCTGTGTACATATATAGCCTGCCTTGATAAATCATTACAGGGACTGACTCCAATCATCTCAATTTTGGGGTGTCCTTCAACGGACGCTCCTGTCTCTCTTGCAAGATTAGACTTGGCAGGTCCACAGTGTTCCCCCCACTGGTTGTTTCCTGCCTGTGGTTTGGGGAGCAGTGGATTGTTTACATTGTTTGTGTGTTTGTTTGTATATTTCCCCTGCCTGACTTGGGGGATGCTACGTGTTACATGTTTGTTGATTGGGCCCCTCACCCCCACTGGCATGGCCTGTGAACATATGTCATTCCTACGTGCTGTATGATATCATAGCTATATATCTGTGTGTGTGTGTATATATATATATATATATATATATATATATATATATATATATATATATATATATACACACACACACACACACATATATATGTATAAATATATATATATATATATATATATATATATATACATACATACACATATACATATATTGCTGTATATATTTTATATATATATATATATATATATATATATATATATATATATATATATATATATATATATATATATATATATATATCTAACGACATGTGCATGTGGATATATGGGTGTCTGCATATGTATATATCTATATGTGGGTATTTATATATATGTCTGTCTATGTATGTATACATTTGTTCTACAGACAGAGTGAGGTATATATCTATTTAGTTATGGGTATATATACACACCCATACAAATTTAGCTACATATCCTGTAATGTAGACTGGTATTGCTGAATACTGTGTTTCATGTGCATAATGGCCAACCTTGTGTGCCACGTATGCTTTGCGATACCTACAACTAAACCCGTTAGTGTAATCTAAGTCACACGTGAAATCTATTGTTAGTACAGGGTAACATTCATCCCAAATACCTATAAATGTATATATCTATATGTGGGTATTTATATATATGTCTGTCTATGTATGTATACATTTGTTCTACAGAGAGGGTGAGGCATATATCTATTTAGTTATGGGTATATATACACACCCATACATATTTAGCTACATATCCTGTAATGTAGACAGGTATTGCTGGATACTGTGTTTCGTGTGTATAATGGCCAACCTTGTGTGCCATGTATGCTTTGCGATACCTACAACTAAACCCGTTAGTGTAATCTAAGTCACACGTGAAATCTATTGTTAGTACAGGGTAACATTCGTCCCATGCGGGACAACCCAAACATTGGGTATTCAACTTTTGCCTACACCCAGAGTTACAAAGGTACCCATGGCTATGTGCATGGACTACAGTGTGTGCCAGACCTAGGATACTTGGGTCAGGACACCATACGGGATGGATCCCGATGGGGGGTGGAGGGAGGGCAATGTGTGGTGGTGTGGTAGCTATGGGCCGGTAACCAGGGTAGAGATGGTGGCTGCATGTGGGCAGCAGGTGGGCGGGGTGCAGAACTGTGGGTAATGACTGTATGGGTCGAGGATGGCCTGGGTTGGATGGGCCTGTACTGGTCGGCCTGCCTAGTGGGTGGGGGAGAGTGGAATGTGATGTCAACATGTGAAACATAACAGAGGGCTACTTTAAATCCCTATTTAAATGAAACATGCACAATACAATGAGCTTGGTAGTGTATTGCAGGGTGGACATGTTTGGCTTGGGGGGTATGCCAGGTCGTACGAGACATATATTGTTTGGGTCCTCTCAGGCCCATTAACGATGCATGTGGACATAAATGTTTCTGTTGATCTACCATTGCTATCTACAGATGTCTGGCCATATATACCTGTATGGGTATATATATTTACTTACATATTTCTATGTCCGTAAATACCTACGGAGACATATATGTCTATGTACATATCTGTAACTTGCTGTGTGTATGTGGACATATAGGTGTTGACATATATATTTATTTTATTTATTTATTTATTTCCAGTTTGATGACCGGGAAAGAGCCCATTTTCAGTGGAGGCCCGGGGAGAAAAGCTTCACAATACAAAGTACAAGCTACATAATACAAAGTACGATACATAGTTGCAAATGTACCAGTTAAACAACTTGTAACTAAGAATAGCCAAACTAAGCAAAGTTAAACTGCAACATGAAGTAAAATATAATACATTTACATATTTACTGATTGAGAAACAGTAGTACAGAGTTAAAATTTGTACACAGGTTTGAAACATCTGAGAATGGTATAAAAGTAACATTAATATAGGGTTAATCCCTAGTGTGCAAGGAAGAATGAACCTTATGTGTAATGACTGTATTTATGTATTAAGCAGGTTAGGTAGGTACAGTGCAATTGCACTTCCATTTATAGGAGAGGTAAGAATGGAGCTGGATTTTGAAGAGTTCAAAGTTTTCAGAGATTCTTAGAGATGGCTAGGGAAAATTATAGGAGAAGTTGACCAGTGGGACGATTTGGTTTGTATACAGAGATTAGATTTTGGTGGGCAGATCTTAGAGTTCTGTGTGGGGTGTATAATGGTAAGATGTTTGTTAGTGCTGGACATTTAGTTGATTTAAAAATAAGCTTGTGAGCTGTGGTAAATTGGAGGTAGTCTAGGTAGCTGGGAAGTTCTAGTCATTGCAGCTGGTGGAAAGGTATACAGTGGTGAATGGAGTATTTGGATGTGGTTGCGAACTTTGAGATTTTGTTGTATCAGGTTTCCAGTTTAGAAGAAATGGAGGAAGATAGGTTGGTTAGTAGGGGAGCACCATACATCAGTGAAAGTAGTAAGTAGGTAGTGGCAAGGGTCTGTCTTGTTGAAGGGGAGAGGAAGTGGGAGTTTCTGTAAAGCATGCCAAGTTTCTGATGGGTTTTCTTAATACTTAGCTGAATATGGGTATCAAATTTTAGGTGTTCATCAATAGTAACTCCAAGAAGTTTAGCAAAAGTGACAACTTCTATAGTGGAGTTGGCATAGCTGATAATATTGAAAGAGGTTTTGTCGAGGGGAGAGATTTTGAGGGGGAGAATAGTAGGATTTTTGATTTGTTGACATTCAGAGAGAGATGATTTTGAAGCATCCATTTCTCAGTAGTTGAGAAGGCAGTTTGAGTTTTAGTTTGGAGCTCAGGGAGGTTAGAAGCAGAGCAGACCAAAGTTGAGTCATCTGCATATTGTACTATCTTAGTATTAGGAATGGCTGCATGGAAATCATCAGCATTTGCATGTATATATGTTCATATATTTGTATATATATATATATATATATATATATATATATATATATGTATATATTCCTGGATATTTATATATATATATATATATATATATATATATATATATATGACTACATCTATAGATATGTTGTATCCGTTTAGATAGTAATATATTTGCACACACACGTCCATCTAGATGTAGGTATACATTCTTTGTACAGTTGCATGACTGGCCTGGAGTTATCTTTCTGTCAACATACAATTTATGCATATCTGGCATGGCTTAGTGGTAAATCATTTTGTGTATGGTGTGCATGGTCCTGGGTTCCAGCCTTACAGACACTGTTTATTTTGTTGCTGGGCAGAACACCTGCTGTTGGATATGGTGTGATTAAGGCACTATAAAGTGGTTGTAAGCAGGTTTGCGATGAGGTGAGCACTGCTAACTTCTAATCACAGTTTTGTACACCCAGTAAGCTTCTCCTTTGCTTAATCTGTGTCAGCAGTGCTTACCCCCACGCAAATGCATGTGCACACGCTTACTAGTGCTTACATAAGCTTACTACTGCTTATCTGTGCTTACACCTGCTTACTGCTGCCTTATTCATTATGATACTGACTCTTCACATGTGCATTTTCTGCAGTACTCCAATTCATAAAAATGTATGTGATTTAGTGGGTTTTGCAATACAAATATTGCTTATACCATGCTTTGCCGTGTAAAATAGACTGTGCTGCACTGGGACTCAAACTGGGAATGCCTGCTCATTAGGTGAACGCTCTGCCCACTACATTTTTGCTGTGATGCTTCATTTGCATATATCATCCTTGTTATCATCTTCAGCCTTTTAGGCTGCTTTCACCATGGCTGATCAATGGGCAGACCCGTGCACCTACGGTTAGCTGTACTCGGAGCTTTAGACACCAATACAGGGGTTTCTTCTTTTGATTTTTATTTCCTATTGCTATTGTACACATGGGGACTGTTGGTGGGGATATGTAGACACCTATGAGTAGTATTGCTTATTTAGTTCCACTTTCCGCTGTTCTTCATTGCAGGGGCATGTTTATTCTGAGAGCTCTGCTCTCAGAAATGCCCCCTGCACTTGTAAACGCTCTGTGTAATCATGGAGACTCAGGCAGCGTGCCTTCATTATTATGCATGGTGCATTGCCAACTTGCTCCTAAGCGTCTACTTCTGTGCAGGACTAGACTAGTCCTGCATGGAAGATTAGTAAATCCGAGGGCAGGTGGTCTTTGCAACAGACTGGGAGGGTCAATAAACACTATTACTTAATTCGGTTATTGTCAAGTAAAATGTGTTTTTTTTTTATTTGATATGGATAAATGGGGAAATATGGAAATGCTGTGAAGCTTGTTTGGGCAGACATTTTCACCAACTTCACATCTATTTTTTACTCACTCTTGCTGGTGTTGTATTGCAAATGTGTAAATGCATTATTAGTAAACTTGTTGTAATATATTCCTGAGTGAACATAACAAATGTGAATACAGATATAACACACACAGAAAACGGGCCGGATTCACAATGGCTTGCACGGAGTCTAAGAGTAGAGTAAGACTCCATGCAGCCATCATGTCCAACAAGCGATCCAGGAACAGCCTGTAGGGGCGTGTAAGAGAGCTCCTAAAACGGCTCTTACAAGGGCAGGGCAGGGATATGCAAATTACCTCAATTGCAGGCGAAAGGCATGCAAATGAGGTAGATTTGTGATTCAGGAAACCCGTACCTGTCCGAGTAAGAGCAGTGTTATTTGCAGAAATGTACTCAGTTGACAACTGAGTACCATTCTGCAAATAGCAAAACGGAGCCGTGACAGCTCCAAACAAAGGTTGCATTCAGTGCAGGAAGCATGCCAATGGCCAAATATATGGCCATTGGAAATGTTTCCTGATGCAATATAAAAATAAAAATATATTTTTTTCGCCGATTTCTGACATTTAAGCATAGCGCAGCACTGCACAAACGGGCTGCACTCTAAAACCCAGAATACTAAAAATTAAAACCCACAAATGTGGAATTTATAGAAATTGTTAATGTACAATGCAAAGGAATAGCAGGCTGAAGACAACATTGCTACCGAGTAGCAGTTTCTAAGGGGGGAAGCTCAGTCTAAGACATGTAACCAAGCATTAGTAGGCAATCCTATGTAAATGAGTGTTAGGATAGTGAATCGCAAGTTTACATAGAAAATGAGGACAGTCAGTGGAGCGTAGGAGTAGGATATGGGGAGTAACAGAGTAGAAGATAGGTAACATCACGAGGGGGGGTATGTATGAAAGAAGTGAAGCTCATTGGAGCAGAGTGGCATGTGTCAGCTGTCATTTATACATCATGGAAAGAGGTATGTCAACAGGTAGGCTAGGGAAAAGCAAGAAATGGAAGGTGTATGCCGTGGATAACACCAAAGTTTCTTGCTGAACGGGTATGCGCACGTGTGCGCGCATGTAAACCCGAGTAAGACAGAGTGCACGCGTGTAAGCGTGAGTGTGCGCATTTAAGCCAGAGTAAGCATGTATAAGGCTGTTTAAGGAATTGTAAGTGTGTTTGCACGGCTGTGCACACGTTTTAACCCGAATAAGCAAGTTTTAGTCCGTGTAAGCATGTGTGCACGTGTGTTAGCAGCTGTGCGCGTGTTTGCGCTTGTGTGCACAGCGCTCGCCCCTGAGTAAACAGAAAGGAAAAAGGAAGCACAACAAATAGTAGGAAGCTACCAGGGAGTACTAGCAGAGCTAGCAGGTGAAAACAATCCGAATCAGGCAATTACACGGGCAGTAGACTAGCCCAGCCCAGCCTAGCACTTAAAACTCTGCAAACAACAGTCCATTATGTTTCTCACAAGAGACACTGCAGTAAGCTAATAGAAGTGAAAACTGAAAAAGCTTTACTGAGACAAAGAATGTTAGGGGCTGCCATTGCTGTTATAATGTGACATATGCAACATGCTGAGTGTGGTGACAATGGAAATGCTGCAGGACAACCCACAGTGAGGAGACAGAGAAGAGTGTACAGGCCCAGGGTAAACTACCAGGGGCAACATGAGCGGGAGATAGTGGAGCGCTATAGAGTGGACAGAGACCTCCTGCAGCAAATTGTTGAGCTATGCAGGCCACACTTCACACACAGAACCAACAGAGGGGAACCCATCCCAGTGGAAACCAGGGAATGTGTTGGCCTAAGAATACTAGCAACAGGTACCTTCCAGAGAGCAACTGGTGATATGATGGGGATATCACAGGCATCAGCATCCAGGGTACTACACCAGTTTCTGGATGCCATGTCAGCACATGTCAGTGATCATGTATATTTCCACAATTTCCATGAGGTATTGGCCAGCAATATGCATCTCTTCCAGCAAATAGTGGAATACCCTGAGGTAGTGGGTGCAATAGACTGCATGCACATACACATCAAAGCACCAGCCGGTGAGCGGGGTAGGGTCTACTTCAACCACAAGGGCTTCCCCTCCATCAACTGCCAGGTCGTGTGTGATACCTAGGGCATAATACTGAATGTGAGTGCAGGCTGCCCTGGAAGCTACCATGATTCCCATATCTGGCATCTGACACAGCTGTACCAGACATTTGCCAATGGGGACATCCCACATGGTCACCTAGTGGGGGATGCTGGCTATGCACCGGAGCCGTGGCTGATGACACCCATCAGAAATGCACACACACCTGAACAGGAACGCCATAATGAGGCACACGCACAAACACGTAATGTAATAGAGCGTGTGTTTGGGCTGCTCAAGTCACAGTTCCGGTGCCTGGACACATCTAGTGGAGCCTTGCAGTACTCACCAACTACATGTACCCAAATTGTCATGGTATGTGCTATGCTACATAATATGATCCTGCGAAAACAGCTGCAGCAGGACCAGCATAGGCCTGGGCCAAACATCCCCCCACCATTGCCAAGGCCATCACAGGCAGAGCGTGACTCGGAGGAGGAACAACCTGAGCCTGCCCCAGTAGGCAGAAGGAGGCATGCCCAGTATGCTTTGGCCTTGGCAAAGAGGCAACGCACAGCACATACACTGGCTCAGTAGGATCTCTGGAAATGATACCTCTCTCTGACTCACACATAAAGTAAAAGGGATGCCTAAGTTGACACTACCTGCTTCCAAACATGTACAGGGAGTGTAGTATGTGCATCCGACATAGGCAGCTCTGCAGCACCACCTAAGGCATGAATGCCATGTGTTAAGCAATATAAAGCAGTGCTAAACAGCAATTACTACCATGTAGTATATGCAAACAAAATCGCACACACCTACTAGCACAACTGTGGTCAATGTTCAGTAATATTGGGCAACGTCCAGCAATGTTGGTAAATATTGAGCAATGTTGGACAAGCCTGGTCTAAGTAGGGCATAGCTGAACAAAAGCCAACATGCTCATATTTGCTTAACAGGCCCTTAAGCAGTCTGGTCTGCTCAGTATGAAAATATAAAGCAGTGATGGGCCTCGAACCCAGGATAGTGTGCACTATAGCCAACGTACTGAACCACTAAACCATGACAGTATTGCAGTGGTTCACCTGTATTATGGAATGTTGATATGTCTATGCAAAGTATTCCATGGAAACCCTGCAGACACAGCATAATCCTTGTTGAGTTATGACACAAAGGTGAGTCCTGCAGTGAGAACAGAACCTGACTTCCAACACACACACAGTATAAACGTCAATGTTGGTCATGTTCGCACACATCAACAAATGTAGTGGACCTCAGATAGCAACATACTGAAGGGTCACACTGAGCATGCTCACACACTTGAATAAATGAGACAAATGTCAGGCAACAAAACATGGAATGGCATAACTGGGCATGCTCACACACTTAGGCCATATCTGAGTACAGCAGTGGGCCACGCATATCTGGCAGCTGCATGTGTTAACCCAGAAACCTGTCACTATACCTCAATCCGCCCTGTGCACACAGTTATATGACAACGGACACATCTATAATATAGTGGAACCCTGTCATAATCAAATATGTTCTGCAGATACTGAAGTTGTTCATGGAAACTGGTAAAGCAAAGATGATAAAGACATGCAAACAGTATCAGCAATAAACGTTGTGCATCCTGAACATGATACTTGGTTGATACTAGGCTATCTGCCCTAGGACATGTACAAGCCTAGCTAAAGTGTGTTTGGCATTCGCAACCCTGTCAGATTACTACACTGTGTGTGTGAATAGTAGGTCACACAAGATAGCCCATGTATGTTTAGGCTAGTGTGCCTCTGTCTAGCAGGGACACAGAAGATATCCCAGGGGTAAATATACAATCACCCATACAGTCATCAAGATGTCTCCAGTAGATGGTCAGTGGGTGGCTCTGCCTATGTGAAACTGGGATTACATTCTGTAGTGAGTGGAGCCTCTGGGATAAGAATCTGTCCCTTCACAATGTCCTATTAACATCTGTGCTGAGGTATATGTCCCTGGAGTGTGTAGCTCCAAGGGAGTTGGATATTCTGAGGTGGAGCATGTCCAGTAATTCTGGGTTGGGTATATCTGTAAACAACAGGCACGCATCATAACTGAGTAGGTGGTAGCGACTGAGTAGAGCTGGAGTTAATGCATCTGAACTATGCAGAGCATCTGTGTGAGTCCCTAGATCTGCTTGGTGAGGACCTTCCGTGGCCAGTACAGTTGCTGCAGGTGTCAGGAAAGGTACACCCCAAATGTGGCATTGTAACCAAGCATAGATGTGATGAGCATAGGGGCACAATGACCTCACTCGATCTAGATGTGAAACCATATGGGATAAGGTGGCCCGCATAGAAGGTGTGTCCAACCACTTTGGCAACGTGAATGTTAAAGGTGACAGTACGAACAAGTCATGTCCCCAAACCCCTAACAACTCCTACCATATGTAATGGAGTACTACCTATGTGGTAATGTGTGGACATGTTGTTACTCCCAAAGGGGATGACTATGCAACTAATGGCATTTAGCTGTAGGCCATGGCTCAGGCACCAGTCATCCATCACTGTGAGACCCTGATTGAGTATGCATGCGGCAGCTGGAGAGGTGATCATGGCACCCAGTTTGCAGTCAAGTGCAAACATGTTCAGCCATATTCCCCCTGTGGTAGCCTGTACATAAGACAAATATATACTGAACAAGAGAAGTCCCAGGACCAAGCCGTGTGGGATTCCATGTGTAACTGGTGTATAGTCAGACATGACACCTGCAATTCTGACCATGTGGGTGCTATCCCTGATCTAGGTATCAATCCATTGTGGGAGATATGTGTCCATATTGACGCTGGTGAGCCTATGCATAATGGCCCAGTGGGTTATTGTGTTGAAGGGTTTTGCAAGGTTCAGGTAGGCTGTGTGGACAGACGTTCCTATGTCGATGGACCTGTTAGCCATTTAAAGAATACAAACAGGTTCAAGAGGCAAGATCTTCCCACAACAATGCTGAAATGTGTAGGACACAGTGTCTGTAGGTTCCCAATGCCTATGTGTATAAGTCCTATGACAATATGCTCCATAGCTTTGCAGGACAGGCTACATAGGCTTATAGGGCAATATTGTCTGTGGTCCATTGTGGCACCAACTCTGTGGAGTGGGACCACTGTCGCAGTATGCCATTCCTTGGGTACATATCCTGTGGTAACTCTGATATTGAACAGTGATGTAATGTGAGGGTTGCGTCTGTCATGATGCTCATGGATGATGCAGGCTGGGACACCATCTGGTCACATTGATACTGTGATGTAGGCTGTGGGGAGGGCAGCACTCACCTGTTACTGTGTGATGTCATGGAGGTTATACTCTGTTGGGATGGATAGTTGCTCCTTAGGGAGGATGGGTGGGAGACATCTGCACTGAACCTGTTTGCCAGGATGTAGGCAATGCCAGTGGGTTCAGGGTAGGTTTAACTGAAGAAGGCCGTGTGATAGTCCTACGTGTCTGTTGCAATTGTCTGGTAGAAGCGGTCCTTAGAAAAGTCCATGAGTGATTGTAGCTGCCTGCTAGTACAGATCACAGATGCCTTCCCAGTCTGGGATTGTGCTCTATCATGTAGTAGCTTCCTCCTGATTTTGTACAGCTTATTAATTGCTGGGGTCTACCAGACAGGTCCCCTGCCATTGTAGTAGTGGGTCCTGTTGTTATTTGGGATAGCACAATCCATGCAGTCCACTAGGTGTCCATAGAATGTGTATGTAAAGGATGCAGCAGTGTGAGCCGTATATGCCACTGTCTCAAGATCTCTGAAGGATGTCACCTTGTTTCGCTGAAGTGAGATGTTGGCTCATGAGAAGTTCACCAAGATTACCCAGGATGGGTGTGTGGAGGGTATATGTATGTCCTGTGAGATACATGTATGTTCTGACCTTACCAATGAGGGGTAAATTGCTGGTGTGGAACATAGAGGTCCCATGTTGGTGATGATCAGGTCCAATATGTATTCCCCCTTGTGGCTGTGCTGACTGGTTGTGCCATAGCATATGAGTCCACAAATTGTAGCGACTGTTGAGTGAGGGTGTCGGGGCTTGAGTAGTATCTCCAGTCAATATTTGTGTATATGAAGTCACACAATATAATGGTGTTTGTGGAGACCTTCATATTCTCCATGGTTCCCATGAAAGCCGAGTGTGGTTCCTGAGTTTGGGAGTGTGTTCTGTAGCAGACAACAAACTGAAAGGCAGTATTGCACAATGGTAGTTGTATATGTATGGTCTGTGATGCTTTGTGCAGTGCTACCAATCTGGAGGTGTGTGTATCTGTGATGTATATGGATACTCCCCCTAGTTGTGTTGTCTGTTCCAAGTCTTGTTGTCAGACAGCATGGTATGAAACATAACCTGGTAGTGTTGGTGTGCATAAGCGAGCCTGAACCAGGTGTCTGTCAGTGCACAGATATTGCTATCCTCCATACTGAGGAGAGTCCTGAGTGGCCACAATATGAGGTTAGCACAACTGTTGTTGAGCAGCATTACCCTTAGTTTCATTTAACCTATAATGTCAATGGAGGTGGGTTTGTCTTCTGAGCCCTGCTTAGAAAAGGTACTATGGTGGTAGCAAGAGCCTTAGCCAGAATTCCAAAATCAAAGGGTGACAGGTGCAAGCTGTCCATAGTGAAGCTACATGGCATGTTGAGCATGTCACCATACACTGACAGACACTGTATCCCCTATGAATGAAACAAATTTGTTAGGCAACTGTTAAATGTGATATGTGTGTCCGTATACTGTGACATCATAGTTGGTGGGTGTAGGATGCTAGACAAGGTCAGGATCATACTGGCCTGGGCTACATGATCAGAGTGTTCCTCCCTGTATAATGTCATGTGGTCCAGGGAGTAATGTCTGAGGTTTTACACACCAGCATGGACAATGATGGTGCCAGTTCTGTACTTGCTTTGGAGTGACCTGACTGCCTGCGTTATGCGGCAGATCCTGGCACCCAACAGACAGCCCAAAGTGACTATTCCCTTGTTAGGGCTGGTGAGTGGTACGTCAGTGTGTCTGACAATAAGTGTCACCTATTACAAGTGTATTAGGTGTGTTGTTTAGCCCTAAGGGCAGTGACTGTGTGACACACTGACATTGTGAACATTGTGATATGTGGGTATTGTAGTGGGGTAGCAGGTGTGTGTGTGTATGCTTTGGAGGTCTCTGCTGCTTAGGTAGAGTACATTTACAGCATCCAAGTATGTCTATGTGTGCTAATATGGTTTGAGTGCTGTTGCTAGAGGATATGTGAGACTGATATGTGGTGTGTGTGGTTACCTTCACCACCAGATAGACTGTGCCAGTCATGGGTCGAGAGAGTTCAGCTCCCTGTATGTCTATATAGATGCATCTCACACATATATCTGAGTATGTCGGGAGGAGGAGAGGGTTGTCTGTGTACATGAGGCAGATGTGACATTGTGTCAATATCACAATATCCACCAGCTGGACTGAAGAGTACACACAAAACCGACCCCTGGACATGCCAGGATATTATCATGACATACTCTGTAGCCTGATCACAAAGGATCAGTAAGGTGTTAAGCGTGTAAAAGAGTATAACAGGTATTAGTGCTCATGTTCGTTGGTGTTTTGTAAAGAGTAGCTGAGAAGGAGTCCAGACTGAATCGTGACACCTCCTTAAGCTATGTCATAAATATCAATGTACACCCATATATATCCTGAGTCAGGGCCAACTGTACCTGAGTGACAATGCCGACATCATGACAGACAGGCCCATATATACATACCCATCCACCACTGACAATAGTCCACATCAAAATACCAGGAGATATCACATGTAGAATGGATGAGCAGCTACCCCCACTGCCAAAAGCATGGCAGCAGATGGAATACATTGATTCCCAATATGTGTCATGCACAAACTACAGAACAAACAGATCATGCACCTGAACAGTCAGCTGAGCCTCACCCCCTACACAGGATGTGGAACCGTTGAATGTGTCACAGCTACATATGGCACTCCCCACAAGTGTTGGTGCACAACACACCATGGGAGGTCTGTCAGTATGCCTATGAGGTCTGAGCTGCAAGGTCATGGAGTCCATCATGGCTGCAGTCATAAACAGAGCTATTGGAAGTTGACATACACACAACCCTACCAACTGTGGTATGTTCATGCGATTATGGTTCCCAAACATGCTAGACTGTTTGCAAGGCAGCCACCCAGGACATACATCAATGAACACATCTACACATGTGTCACATAGACTTTGAATAGCCCTTTATCAACATCCCAGACACATGTAGTATCCACAAAACCAACAAGCTGTGCATAAATATGTGTTGACATGATGGATTGTCAATGTGTCCACAGATAGATCACACAGATCACACAGATAGATCACACAAGGTAAGGATTCTGAGGTCATGTTCAAGCTGTTGACACCTGCTGACCCACATGGACCATTCCTGGAATGGCATAAAACAAAGTGTACACACATCACCATGTCCAGTCTGATGATGTCACCATCCTATAAATACAGCAGGAGAAGTATATGCCTGGAGTATATGTCAGACATGGTCATACACAACAAAGTCTGCCAAGAATGGACAGTCTTTATAGGTGTACGACTACCTTGTGGATATGCATTCAGGCCTCTAATGTCTTATGTGATACACCTTGGCACTCCACAATACCTATGGATATGTGGATATCAAGGGACACATGACATAACATGGGTCTGTATGTACACAATGGTACCCAACATACATGTTGAGGGCTATCACCTGTGTGGTACTGATGGGATACTATGTATAGTACATGAGGATGACTATGCCATAGTCGGCTTACTGCTATACAGCATGTATCAGACAACAGGTATCTGTCTGTATGATATGCGTCCCATCCAGGGAATGCATTGTAGGCCAATCCATGCATTCCCTTATTTGGATGGACACATCCCTAGTGTGTCTGCATGTACCTAAGGGGGCTATATGACACACAGGTGTGGTCACAGTAATGGGTGGCGGACATTACCACTGGTTAGTGTTGGTTAGTGTTATAGTGTAGCACTGGAAGGATCCAATTGATACTGGGTTCCCTACTACTGTGTGTCATTTGTCAGGACATCATCCACTGATTACTTATAGTCATGCTGTTGAAGTTGTGGATACTACCAGACCGCAAAGCATTGACAGATATTAACGGTATCACCCACAGCATAGTGTCAACCCATGTCATACACACGTCTACCCATGTTAGTACATAACTGTAGTAGAATGCATACTGGCCATTGAAAGATGCTATGAGATGTTAACAATGTGTACAACAGGGTATGCCACGCGTCCCATGTGTCCACTATGCACGTACATCCAGACAGTGCGCACCCATTATGTTCACAGATGTACACTTGCTAATCTGTACTGCACACATCACACACGTACTGTCTACTCACTAAAACATGCTGGCAACACATCACACATCAGCCAAGTGGCACATGGGTGGATAATACATACTCAGACCTAACAGTGGTGTAAACAATGCTACATTGACAATCAGAGCTTTGATGCATAATGTCTGCTCAGATATACCTACAAGGATGTAGTTACACTTCCTTGTTGACAACTTGCTATTATTACTACACTGCTATAGTGTCACCCTGTGCATCAGCACCATGTTAGCCTGTCCCTCCATCAATAATGCAGATGACAGGAGGCGGCACAGGTATCATCATATGCACAGGGCGTTTTGTTGTTTGCCAGAGCCTGACATTGACTCATCCAATCGACATGTCTGTGTGTGTGTGTGTGTGTGTGTGTGTGTGTGTGTGTGTGTGTGTGTGTGTGTGTGTGTGTGTGTGTGTGTGTGTGTGTGTGTGTGTGTGTGTGTGTGTGTGTGTGTGTGTGTGTGGGACAACAGTACAGCATGGGCCAATGTTTATGTAATGTGTGTGTGTGTATGTGTGAGCCCTAGTTGTTTGCTTAATGTGTGTGTGTCTGCATGCACACAGCTCCACCATGTGACTGCCATATACAGTGGTTTGTGGGGCAGCCACAGACTGTACCTGCTAGGCTGTACAGATCACTGTCTCCGGCCATAATGTCTGCTCAGATATACCTACAAGGATGTAGTTACACTTCCTTGTTGACAACTTGCTATTATTACTACACTGCTATAGTGTCACCCTGTGCATCAGCACCATGTTAGCCTGTCCCTCCATCAATAATGCAGATGACAGGAGGCGGCACAGGTATCATCATATGCACAGGGCATTTTGTTGTTTGCCAGAGCCTGACATTGACCCATCCAATCGACATGTGTGTGTGTGTGTGTGTGTGTGTGTGTGTGTGTGTGTGTGTGTGTGTGTGTGTGTGGGACAACAGTACAGCATGGACCAATGTTTATGTAATGTGTGTGTGTATGTGTGAGCCCTAGTTGTTTGCTTAATGTGTGTGTGTCTGCATGCACACAGCTCCACCATGTGACTGCCATATACAGTGGTTTGTGGGGCAGCCACAGACTGTACCTGCTAGGCTGTACAGATCACTGTCTCCGGCCACGGACACAGTACCTGTGCCTGACAGGGGTGCTATGGACAGTATTGGGTACCAACCCTGACTGGGTACTGTCATCAGAGGCAGAGGCATGACAACTGGACCAATGTCCCTGCTGGGACTGGCCAGAGCCACGTGCATGTGGTCTACTGGGACGGTCAATGGACAGGCCAGCCCCAGCATTGCTGGGGCTGGTGCTGCCACTACAGGAGCGGCTGTGAACTGTGGGCCGTCCACAACTACTGCCAACTGTTGCTGTTGCTGGCATGCATCTGTGTCGACGTCGCAACCGTCCCGCACAGTCCTGGCTCAAGGAAGACATGTTGTGGAGGGCATCTATTGTCCCCACCCAACATCTATCAATGACCTCGGTGTAAGTCTGGATGGCACTGGCAAGGTCACGGATGCTGTCATTGATAGTGTAATGTGCCATCTGCGCCTTAAGTCCCTGCCTGGTGTACCATTCCATATGTTCCTGAGCCTGCATTACAGCCTGGAACATAGTGGTCGTCGTAAGACCTGTGAGGGCACGCCTGCCAGGGGCAATATGACCAGTAGTGCTCCCCTGAGAACCCCTGGACCTCCACTTATGTGGTACCATTCCAGGTCTACGGCTATGGCTGCTGTGAGGGGATGCAAGTGCCATGGGTATCACACTCTCCTGGTCAATGCCAACTGTATACTGTCCCTCGTCTATGGCCATTGGTGGTGAGGGATGTAATGGCAGTATGAGTGTGCGCATAGATGGGGTTGAATGCTGTGTACTGTCGATTGGTGGACCAATGACAGACCCTGTCAAATCTCCCTGTGCCAAAATACATGTGTCATCATCACCACTATCTGTGGCGGTGGCTTCAGGTTGCCTGCTGCTTTTGCCAACCCCTAACTCAGCACCTGTGAGAGGAAGACAGGAAACACACTTTACGGTCTGCACATACACACATGAACACATGCACACATGCACACATGCACACATGAACACATGCACACATGCACACATGCACACATGCACACATGCACACAGGAACACAGGAACACATGCACACTCCTCATTACAGCAGATACACACACACAACTGCAATCCAAAACATACTCAATAGTGGTTGAAGGTGGGTGACAGTATCACAAGGCAAACAGTAACGTCACACATGTCAGCATGCAGAATAAGTGTTGATCAAGTCCATGCAGTGTGAGTGTAGACATCCATAGTTAATGGCAGTGTACATGGCTGTGGTGCATGTGTGTACATGTTCAGTGATTGCCTACACCCTGGAATACAATGTGTGCAAGGGCACATTTCTGTGCAAGTATTATAAGCTCTGCAATGTCCTGTGCACCATCACTCACAGGTATACATACCATGGCTGCATGTGTTATCTGTGAGTCACATGGATTTCCATGTCTGATTGCAGTGTCTGTGTCTGTAGCAGATAATTGTGGACACAGGTGTAGCACATGCATGCTATGTACACACACGGGATGAGTGGTGCATGTGTACGTGATGGAATACCAATCCTGGACATGGCCATTGTAACTGTATGGGGTGTAGTACCATTAGCCATCATCATCATGCATCATGTGGTCACTCAAGGCCACTAAAGTGTGCTAGACCACCGCCTAGCATGCTGTACCTAAACCGCAGTGCCGTGGCTAAGTTCACAATTACACAGCCACATTGCACAAGGGTGTGTGAGGTGCCCAATAGGGAGCATTGCCAAACATGACTGTGTTATGTGTTGAAGAGTGTTGCACAGCCCCATGCTAGGCCCCTACCCCTCAGGTATAATAGGTGTGGTGTGTGGATGACATGTGGGATACTGAAGTGTGACCTTGCAGCGGGTGTCCGGTTACAACATGTGTAGCATGTTGAGGTGTACCCCGTATGACAAACGTGTTATATTGTGTACATGTGTGTCAACTATGCCTATCCAATGTGCAGTACAGTGTTGCCACATTTGTGTCTGATGCTCTGTGCATTGCATGTGATTGAGGCAGCTACTGACTTTACTGAGATGTTTAACTTCTCACAGCAAACATGCACAGCATGCATTATGCATAGGTGTGTTATGTGTACATGGCCTACACCTCACCTATGACAAGAACATTTCAATACCAACTTTAAAGTGTTAACACACTCACCAGCATGTGTTGTCTGCCCTGCTGTCACACCAGAGGGACCTACAAGAATATGACACAGTTTGTCAGTGGCCACAACTGTGGCATTGCTACTGTGAGTGTGTTAAACTACAGTAGAACAACAGGCATAGGTGTACATATACTATTCACGATATCAGTATTGCTCACAATAGGCAGCACAACTTCTAAACACAGTACACATCTCACATATGCATAATCTAACAATACAGGTAACAGTAATCTACAGCTAGGGCATGTTACCTGCATGCTCCATGTCACCATGCTGGGTGGCTCTGGCCTCCATGATGACACATGTGTGATGTTGTTGCTGCTTTAGGCCAGGAGCCACCACACTTAGGAGCAGTTCCTCCACTCTGGTGAGGGGGGATGTATGGCCACACCCCCACCTGTGGCAAGCTGTTGTATATGGATATCAGACGCACGCCGCCAGACATGTCTAATTAAATCACTGCAGTGATGGCTACCTGCTCGTATGTCCAGTTATGCATGCCTATGTCATTTACCCGACGAACTAGATCTTGTCACAGTGAGGTACGCTCCTGTTAGTGCTGGCTGGCCCTGGAAAACAGCAGGGTATAGTGCTGAACCAGGCTGTGGTGGATTTCCTGTTCCTCTGCGGCTGTGTAGGAGGGATTCCTTTGCTGAGCCATTAGCCTGGAAGACAAGTAAACGATATGTGTGAGCAAGTCATGTGGCACACTTAATATTATACAGTACAGATATCAGTTAACTGCCATATATAGCATCTGTTCGTTTGTCAGAGGATACACACATTCAATACCACATATCAGTTCTCAGCCCACAACTGGCTGACAGTGTCTGCCACACTCCATATAACAAACCAGTATACACCAGTACTCAGCACAGTGTTTGGGATCCAATGCACAGCCTTGCCATGGGGGTACATATCAAGCGAATGCATGAAGAAATATGTCATCCATTGCGATGAATGTGAAGTACAGTTACAGTATAACCAGTAACCCACCCTAGTCGTTGATGCCATACCCCTACCTAACATATGTGCACAGTTGTTAATATAGCTGGCATACTGCTGTAACAGAGTATACATGTTGTTAGGTACACATGCAAACCCTGCAACATGCATGTGATTGCGGCCATGGTACAGGCATCATTACACACACACACATCAGACATTCATACAACACACAAATGTATGCTAACACAAATGAGCATTTCCTGTGTACCTTACAGTACTGCGTTCCCCTACTTACAGATACTTATGCCTGAGCTATGTAATCTGTGCAGACTACAGGAAACACACAAGACAGTGTTACCAGGGAATGTGAACATACACCATACTGTGCTGTCCATATATATCTGTATATATCTATATATCTCTCTATATATCTATATATGTATATATCTACATATCTATATATATCTATATATGTATATATGTATATATATATATATATATATATATATATATATATATATATATATATATATATATACACATACTTGTAAACATCCATTGCCGTACATATACATGCACATATAGGCACATATACTGCCCACCTTTCATGGTAGAAATATCAATTATGAAACAGTTGTGAGACATACAATTATATAATAATATTGCACAGTGTTGTGCAGAATGCATTTCGCTGTCCTCAGGCTGTATAGCTGTAGCAAACCTCACTGGCTGTAACTCAGTCCCACAGCATTTAACCACCACATGACATATACCTGCACTGCTTGCTGTTTTCAATGCCACACACCACAACCTACATAGATATGTGCACATAGCAACCTTCAAATACATATATATGTCCAGCCTTCACTAACAGTTGTAGTATGTCCCTTGCCCTATGCACATCTGCATATACATATAGATACGGACTGTTACCACATATGGAGGGTTCACAGTATGTAGAGTACACTTCAGACACATCATTCGCATGCCAGCAAATACATCTCTGTTACATACCTTACCTTTGTATTTCTCACCTCTGTCTGTTGTACCTGTTGACGTTTTTTTATTTTTTATTTTTTTATTTTTTGGTTGGTGTCTCCAACTGCCTCTGTTTGTTTGTTTTTTTTTTGTTTGGTTGGTGTCTCCAACTGCCTCTGTTTGTTTGTTTTTTTTTTTGGTTGGTGTCTCCAACTGCCTCTGTTTTTTTTTTTATTCTAGTTGGTGTCTCCAACTGCCTCTGTTTGTTTTTTTTTGGGGGGTTGGTGTCTCCAACTGCCTCTGTTTTTTTTTTATTTTGGTTGGTGCCTCCAACTGCCTCTGTTTGTTTGTCTGTCTGTCTGTCTGTCTCTGTCTCTCTCCAGTTGCTGCAATGATATTATTGCATGTGTGGACAGCAAGTACAGGCTGCTTTTGTAGGTATCTGCACATGTGCATGTGATGGCCTCTGCACAAATTGGTGCCCACCATTTAGTAATTGCATGCAGCCTGCTGTGTGGTAATTGCAGTTCTCACTGTGATTTCAGGACACTGCTATAAAATGATAGGTTAGGTAGGCATAGGCCTTTCAGTTTAGCAAGGGGACCATGCTTGTTTGCTGTCGACACTGTTGTGTCAGTCAGAAGGTTGGTATATGTCTCATATCTGAGGCTGGGTTGTAGCCAGTAAATTGCATGTTGTACTGAAACCTGACTGTTGCTTCTTCCAGTACACTCTTCTCAGTGTGTAAGTTTACTCACACCTCCTAATGCTAACACTGGATACATGGGAGTATGTACTTTATTTTGGAATTAGGGAATTAAATGGCATACAGCAGTAGTTATTGCAATGTATTCCTATGGCTTTCCTATTTTCCCTTTACATTCACTCCTTGTAATGCATGTTATATGTCTTTATTGCAATGTATTCCTATGGCTTTCCTATTTTCCCTTTACATTCACTCCTTGAAATACATGTTATATTTCTTTATTGCAATGTATTCCTATGGCTTTCCTATTTTCCCTTTACATTCACTCCTTGTAATGCATGTTATATTTCTTTCAGCACCAAGTTATTGTATATCTGCTGTGGCTTAGTGCTACATCATGCAGACTGGTGAGTCCAAGGTGTGGGGTTTGAGACTGAAAAGGGTATTTTATTTTGCTGCTGAGCAATACAAGGGCCTTGTCATACAGAGTGACTAAGGCACTTTTAAGCAGTTGTAATCGGGTTTGCGCGACACTTAGCGATGCTTAGCTAAGCACACACAAGCTCACACTCGTGCACCCCTGCTAACTACTGCTTAAAAGTGCTTACTCCCGCTAACCCCAGCGCTAATTTCTTTTAAAGAAAAGAAAATGGGGAGATAGGAAAGTGGTGAAAAAGGGGGCACAAAGAGGGAAAGACAGTAGGGAAACCAGCTCGTGATGTGCAGGATGGGTGTAGGGAAGGTCCATAGCTGCCCATTTCTTTACCAGCAACAGCTGTGCATATGTATGAAATTTGGTGTGGAATTTGAAACCTTCCACCCCTGAGAGAGAGGTGAGGACAACAAAATATGTTGTACTGCCAATTAGAATTATCAGTTTACATGTCCAGTGGACATGTATGCGAATTGGGCAACTATGTATGGGGCGTAATTTTTTTGTGGGAACAGATTGCCCTTTTTTTTTATTTTTTTTTTTCAGGTGAGAATGGAATGTGAGGTAGAGGAAGTAGGCATATTTGGGGAGGTAGGTTGGGGAGGTAAACAGACAAGACAAACAAGATGCATACAAGGGCAGACTTTGACACATGGGGTGGGTGAACACAATTGACGGGGAAGGATGTTTGGAAATCACAATCCCATGAGCCCACAGATGGTAACAGTGGAACTGAGATCCCCACCCATGGGCAGTCACCACTGCACCTTCACAGCCCAGAGGGTGGCTGAGCTGGGGGCTGAGTAGGACAGGCAGGCTTACCTGAGAGATGCACCACTCTTGCCTCAAGCTGGCATAGAGGATCAGTGACTGAACACTGGATCTCCCTACGCACCACAGCCCGGACCCTTCAAAGGGTGATGGGTGGCCCTTCTCTACCCACGCTTGCACGGGGGGGATGAGCCCCATCCCCTGCAGCGCTTCCACCCAAAGGTGGCACAGGACCAATGGAGGAGGGGAGCCAGGGCTGGGCACCGGAGCTGCTGGTGCCAGGTGCACTCGCCAACTGAGGAGGGACAGGTAGGTCAGCTGGGACCGGCCTTCCCATATGTTCTTTGATTAAGTGTGTTTAATTACAACATAAACAACAGCATTCCAGATTAGTTGTAACAGCATGCAGTAATATTCCCATTAACCCAACACACCAAGGTTCCAGCAGTTGAACAGCAAGCATAACACATGCATATATTGAACGACAGTGGATATTCCAACAGCATGCAGGGATGTTTGGTAGCAACAGGTCACCATGAACATGGTGTTTGAACAGGGCACATGCATCAACATCAATGCAAATATTTATAAAACAATAGGACATATGTCCCAACAAATATTTAAGGTTACACATACCAATTGAGGTGTGGAATTGCATGGTTTATGGACATATGGTAGGGTGTAGAAAAAACCTCAGTTAACATCTTATAATGACCTTTTAGTCTACACTACATTCCCAGTGACTGCAGTTGTATATCCCCTACCTGTATTATTACACTTGCCACCATACATTAGGTTGTGTCATGGGTTTAGCTAGTTCAATGTATGCCTGACCCATATCTGACATACTAACTGTCCAAGATTCAAGTGTTACTGCTACAGATTTCTTGTTTGCATTTATATTTCTTTATCTACATATCTGGGATGTTTTCACATGACATTTTCACTTCAATTTGTACAGAACCCTGCATTTCTTAACACACTCTCACATTTCTGGTGAATAATTGCATGCTACATGTGTGCCAGGTTTACTTATTCATGCCAGCCAGTAACTGACTATTGTAGACTGTAGATATGTTTCACAGCTACTAGCACTTCCATCACCCACTTTATATGGGGCTGCATAACTCTGGGTTGCCAGCACATTTTCAAACAGTACTGTTTGTATAATGCAAGGGTACTACAACATTTCAGACTCTGTGACACAGACACACTCTGGGTTTTAGACCTTTATTAATGACATTGCACACTTTTCCACAGGCTCACTCCTTTATTTGTTTTAACGGTGTTTATGGCAGACATGTTCAAGACATATTATACCTTTATTAATAGGTTAGAACAATCTTTTTTCAGGCTCACTCACTTATGTTATATGAAAGTGCCTGCAGAGATATTATTCCAGACATATGTTACCTTTCTTAATGGGTTACTACACTCTTTTTCTGTCTCTCTGATGATTTTATCTGGTAGTACATGCAGAGGACTTATTCAGGCAATTCTATGGCTGTTTTATTGGACTACAACACATTCTTTCATGCTCTCAAAACATATTTTATATAACAATACATGCAGAATAATCACTAACCTGCCTGATGGCGCAACCTTAGCAGCCTATCAGCATAGGCTTGCTGATTTGTAACATGGTCACCTGCAGCTTTAAAGTAAATGAAGGGATATTGAAACATACCTATCTGCTATACATACTCCATTATCAATAATTACATACTGCATTCCATGGCTAAATACTCAGTTGTGGGGCATCCTGCATCCCACGGGCCTCCTGTATCCACTGGTTCAGATGGTCCTGCTTTCATCTCCTCAGGTCTGCATGGTGATGATGGACCTGCTCACCAGTCCAGGGAACGCCTATGGCACTGGTGAGGTCACAAGCTAACCAGTTCCAAGCCTCTGCCTTGTACTTCGTCCCTTGGATCTGGCCCTGCAGGAGTCTTGACTCGTGATGGTGGACAAGGAGCCAAACCATGTATTTGTTCTCCTCGATGTCCCAACATTGCGCTAAGACGTGTGAACCCTCTCCTACACCTGCCATTCTGACTGAAAATGTGTGCTACAATCAGTTATGGTGAGTATTCCTGCCTATGGGGCTTAAATATGCCGCATTTCCCACACTTTTTTATGATTGGCCGTTTTGTAAAATTCTCGACTGACAGTAGACCTGCTTAGTAATGGTTAAACTACCATTCGTAAGTATATGAATGTTAAAAGTGGCTGTTTCCCCTATGTTGCCATGGCTTAGTGGTTCTGTGCTTTGATTATGATGCTCAGGGTCCTGGGTTCGAACATTGTCATTCTTTAATTTTATTACTGTCTAGACAGGCTAGGGGGTGTGGCTGCATTTAAGCAGCTTAGCTCTACGTTGCTCCCTGGTGCCCTACAGTGCCCTGGTTGGCGTGGCGCACGCGTCCATGCAAACGCATTGCACTGGGTAAAGCGTTATTAAACTATGGGCAACTCTGTTTAGCTGGGTAAAGCACTATTAAACTATGGGCACCTCTGTTTAGCTGGGTAAAGCGCTATTAAACTATGGGCAACTCTGTTTAGCTGGGTAAAGCGCTATTAAACTATGGGCACCTCTGTTTAGCTGGGTAAAGTGCTATTAAACTATGGGCACCTCTGTTTAGCTGGGTAAAGCGCTGCTTAAGAGCAGGCTATTATATATCTGGATCCTTTAAAACTATATATATTTTGTTCACTGATACATTAGCCATTTCACTGCTTTTAATAATATTTTAATCATATATGTCTGGTATTATTTTAAATACTGATTTTAAAACATAAATAAGAAGGGGAGTGGTTGGAATTGAACCATGGATGCCTCCTCTTTGTGCATACACTCTACCATTATGCTATTGCTATTTGGATTAATTTGCATAAGTAGTTCTTATATGGAGTGTGGTGTTGGGTGCAAATACATTTGAGTGAACTCGCTCTTGTCTGTTGACACTATGCTTTTTAAAACTTTGCAGGGGCGTGGACTTTTCAACTCCTCAGCAGTTGGACATGCCCCCTGCTTTCCTACTCAGTCTGTATAAGAGTTACGGATGAGTCAGAGTGCCCTCATGAATATTCATGGCACGCTGACGTCAAACCGTTCAACTGCAGCCTCAGAGTAAGACTTATTAAGTCTTACATGGAGGATTAGAAAATCCGGGGGAACATTATTCCTGAGACAAAGAAGATATTCCAGTCTAGAAAGGCTCTCCCCTGTTTCAAGGAACAATCAAGCAAGTATGAAATTATTGCATGAGAGAAGCTTGAGCCTGTTCCAAATGAGACATTGGCAAGTTTTAAAATGTTACATACCTCCCTCCAGGTGCAAACAAAATTACAACAGATTCTAAGTGCAGAACAAAAAGTAAAACAAACTAGCAGTTTTACATATGTAAGCATATAAAAGAGAGGTTATGATGATCCAAAATAACAGATTTCATGACTTTTATAGATACCCCCTGGTCAAACTTTACATTTTTGTGTACTATTATCCGTATATCCTTAATAACATGTATGTCTTTTCATGATTCAACCATTTGTTTTGTAATGTTAATATATGTTCTTTTAGCTACATTATTGCTGTACCATTTTTAGAATATTCTGGAAGTCTTCAGCACCTTTTAGTGAAGTAAAAAGCTTATCTAGATTACAGTCAGCAGCATATTTGGTTATCCATAGTTGATTTTTTTTGCATCTATATCTGACAATGACTGATGAATGTCTTAGCGATGTAAGTAGCATGCACTGTCAGTCCTTCATCCAGTGTTGCAATTATATCTTCAAAGACTGCTGCAAGATTCAGAAAGCCATCACTCCTCTTAATAAAGCAACACTGTTCTGCATCTAACAGAAATAGATTCTCCAAGGGGAGATTCAATATGGTGGTCGTCTAAGAAACACCCTCTCCAGACAGCTCCAACTACAAATATTTGGTTAAACCATTTTCTCTAGGACTTTGGACTTTAAAATATTGTGCAAGTACTTCTCTGAAACTGCAGATAAATATGGTAATACTCCTGATCTAAATAAGGATTCTGATACTATAAATAAAACAATCACTTTGGACTAATAAGCCAAGCTAGCAAAACTACACGTGTTAACATAGAGGCCTGAGCTTTCAGGACCAACGGGACTGACAGCGCATATGAACTCAAAGTCAATATCAGCTATGTCTAAAGATAACGGAGCAATGGACTCTCAAACTATGAAATCTAAATTCTCGACGATATCTACATCTCCAGAGAAGGAAGCAAAAAGGCTCAGATCATCCAAACAACTACAGGAACAACCAACTCAAACTAAATCAAAACCCGAAGGAATGCTCCAAATGGAAGAGTTAAAAACCGCTTTACTGCCCCTGCAAACAGCAATACAGGATTTGTCTGCCCAAATGAATTCTTTTGGTGCATCTATAAATAAAATAGCTGATCGACTAGATATGGTCAAAAATAAAGCTAAATCTAATGAAATCGAAATAGACTACATTAAAAATCAACTGCAAATCAAAGACAAAACAATTGGACTAATGCAGACAAAACTTCTAGATCTAGAAGCTAGAAGTAGAAGAAATAACTTGATTATCAGGGGAGTATCTGAGAAATACGAGGCTAATCAACTACAAGCAACTGTAAAACAAATCTTTAACAACCTTTGCCAAGATGCTAACCCTCCAGTTAATTTCATCATAGAAAGAGTACACAGAGCCCTTCGCAAGCATCAAACCGACGCACCTCCGAGACCAATCTACGCGAAGTTGCTCAACTACCAAGACGTACAAACTATCCTCTTAACTTTTAAAAAATCAAAACAATTCACCTGGAACAGTCAAAGAATCACTATTTCACAAGACTTGCCCTTAGAGATAAGAGAAAAGCGACACTTGCTCTCCCCTTATTGCGGATCTCATCTTGCGGAAAATCAAATTTCAAATGAAATTCCCTGCACTTCTCACATTTACATTTAAAGACATTAAATACCAAGTAACATCGCCGAAAGAAGCAGACTCTGCTTTCAAGAAATGCTTCGGATCAGCTCCTTCCACATGAAATAACAATTAAACATATCTAGTCACTTACCAGTTACATGTGCATAGGGTCTTAATCATATGAAGAGCGATAATTTTATCTAAATCAGATATCCTGTCCAAATATATATTTTAAACCTTTTTCTTTTGTGATTTGATCCACCCAATTAAGGTAGGAACACATATTCAAGATTCTGTTGTAAGGGGGTCCTCTTTTTTGGACATATACCCGGGTTCTAAATAACCGAACACAGTTAAGGCAGGAAGTAAGATGAAACACACTCTATGATGCTCATTAACAACCTCGCAGTCTGAGGGGTGTTGGCGACGCTTAGATAAAAATATAAAACCCTGTCTGATGACTGTATTTTGCAGCTCGGATCCAACATTTGATAGAGATGCCGCCTGATAGATCCTGTTATCCTCTCAACGGTTAGTTACTTTGAAAGCGCCCCTATGCCACCTCGGATGATAAATCTGGTCTTTCAGGTAGCTGTTTTTGCTCCATGAATGTGCTTCAATCTATGGACTGATACATTATGTGGATGCACAGCTTGAAGGAGAAATGATCGGAGGGAAATGTACTGATTGTTTTGTTAGTCATGTTTAAAAATTCTTCCGTCTATGGATACAACTCATACTTTGCTAATGGCATGTAGGATACTTATAATATAAAAATACTCAGCATACACTAGCAAGTTATTACACAGTATGGGTCCACTATATCGCATCTCTGGGTCCTAAAACCAAACTTATTATTTCTGATTTCTACAGTCGTAGTGTATAACTACCAATGTATAGATAATTATTGTTATTGTTATTTTTAATCTTAAAGATGACTCAATATTATATAGTATAACAGTTTGAATACTGCTTATAGAGTCAGAGGATAAGTTCTGTGTAGTTTGTTTTAGCATTACCTTTAAAGTTTTAACATGTCATTCTAGTTTATTATTCAGCTGATCACGTATATAGAACACTTCAGTTTATTTATAGTGATTTCTATATATTTAAAGAAATTCCCAAATAGTTAAATTATTAATGATTCACTATCATCTTAATACTTATCAGCTACATCCTGTCTGAATAACTTGGGTGTCAGAGAATGAAAATATTGCACTTGAATGGGAATTACTAGAAAGTGTTCATGTACATGTGTTAGGTTAACTTCTTCATAATTAACCATTCCCCTAATGATATTACAATTTACTTAGAAGCTGTTTGGTTAAATTAAATAGGGTTTCGGATGACTTCTTGGGGAATCAGTCTGATGTTGTATATTGAATGTAAATATTGTTGGTTTCATATTTTGACTCTACGTCCCAAATGTCTAGTAAACATATGTTTTTTTAGTATATGTAGATTTGCTTCTCTCTCAAACGTAGGGGTTTTGTGGGTAGGCACAGGAATAGGATTGAGAGAGTTATGTGCCAATCACTTATTTACTATTTTATGCTACAATGCCGCTGAAAACTACTCTTTTCCAATCACTTTACATGCTAAATTCTCTTATATTAATTCCCAGACTCCAACGGTAACTGGATAAAAATTGGAATATTACTTCCTGGAATGTCAGGGGGTTACAGATGAAAAACAAACGAAATTTATTATTGCATATACTCTGCAAATCCCAATTGGACCTCTGCTTTATTCAAGAAACCCACATGAAAAATGATGAATGGGACAAAGAATATAACAGAAAATGGGTTAGAGATATTATTTCATCGGGTTTTTCTAATAACTCCAGGGGTGTGGCGATCATTGTCAAAAAATCCTTCAAACCTGTGATTACTGATAGGGGTTTTGATCAGGAGGGCAGATGGTGTTACTTTACATGTCTATCTCATACCTTAAATAAACCTACTTTATTTTTAAACCTATATGGCCCATGCTCAGGACAACAGGATTTTATCATGAAGATTTATAATCTCTTACTTAAATTCCCAAATCATATCATTATTATAGGTGGTGATTGGAATTTGGTGATTGACCCTACCATCGATCGTTCAAGTGGATCGGGAGCTACAAATTCCCAAATTTCTCTAGCGTTGAGAGAGTTAATACTGGACTTTGAATTAATAGACCCTATCACATTTGATTGTGACTCAGGAAACAAGAATAAATTTACTTATTTTTCAAAATGTCATCACTCCTGGTCACGTATAGACTTTTTTCTAATATCCGACATCTTAATAAATAGGCAAATTAAGCTTCTAACTGAACCCAGATTCTTCTCGGATCACTCAAGAATCATTTTGGAGATAGGCTTTACGATTAACCCATCCATAACGTATAGGAATTACAATTGTCTTTAAATAGCAATTTATTAAAAGACAAATCACTAAATGAAGAAATTACCCTCACTTTAAAGGAACTTTTCTCTCCATCCAGAGACAGTGAAATCCCCTTTGATATTAGATGGGAGGCATGTAAAGCTGTGATGAGGGGAATCTTTATCAAGAAAGCCACTTTCCTTAAGAAAATGAATAAAGAACTAGAAAATAAACTAATAAGAGAAATCAAGATCTTAGATGATAAACTACTAGAAAACTACTCCCTAGATATAGAACAACAATTACACATCAAACAAAAAGAATTATTTGAGCATCAGCAATCCATCCTTACCCTTCAAGAACTGAGATACATTGCTAAATACTCAGAATTCGTACAAACTCCGTCCAAAGCCCTTGCTAGGCTGATAGGCTACACACCTAAGTCTCCTAGAATAACACTTATTCATCATCATAACAGACTTTATAAATCAAATACACAAATTATGCAACTATTCCACCAAATCTACACAGACATGTATGCTAACAACAATACACTCCCTAAACATACCGAAATGGAAAAATTTCTGTCTAACCTTACTTTCCCAAAATTAACCGAATCCCAGAAAAACGCTCTATCAGCTCCACTAATGATATCTGAAATTCATGAAGCTATTGATAACCTTAAACTAGGGAAAGCACCAGGTCCAGATGGTTACACTCCTGAATTTTATAAACTATTTAAGAATAATCTGGCCCCCATTCTGCTCCAACTTTATGAACATATCACAGTCAATGGTATCTCTGACCGATATATTAATCAATCTAAAACTATTCTAATTCCTAAAGATACTCTAGATACCTCTAATATAAATAACTACAGGCCAATTTCAATTATGAATATAGATATAAAAATTATTTCGGCCATTCTAGCAAATAGGCTTAAAAAAACGATACACACTTTAATTTCTTCAGAACAAGCAGGCTTTACTCCCAACAGACATACCTGGGATAATACCCTAATGCTAAAAACTATAATAAACCTTATCAAGAAAGAAAGAAATCCTAGATATGCCTTGATCTTAGATGCCTGTAAAGCCTTTGACAGGGTAAACTGGAATTTTTTGTTCCTGGTACTCTCTTCCTTTGACATTCCCCCTGACTTTATCAATATCATCAAAACACTATACAAGAATTCCCACACTAGGTTATATATACATAGACAATACTCTCACCCAATAGAGATTACAAATGGTACTAGGCAAGGGTACCCTCTCTCACCACTGTTATTCAAGTTATATTTAGAATCCCTCTTTTTATTTCTATTACAGAAAACTTATCATTCAATTCCTAAAATCCTTAAAAATAAAATTAGTTTAACTGCCTTTGCTGATGATCTGAATATATATTTTGAACATCCTATGTCTGATCTTACTAAGTTGGTGAAAACCTTGAATACTTTGCCTCTATCTCGGGCTACCAAATTAACCAAAATAAATCCTTTATTTTCCCGATCAACCCCATATCACATAGACAACATCTATTTCCAGATGTTTCCTATTGTATAGACTATTCTCTTAAATATTTAGGAGTTTTTTATGATCATACCTCTTCTTCTATTCTGCAAACTAATTTATCCAAACATGGCTTTCCATCTCTCAAGACATTTCGAGATGGCAACAATTAAAACTCCCCATGCTTGCTAAAGTTTCCATCATTAAAATGAATATTTTCCCTAAACTTCTCTATCAACTTAATGCATCTCTTTCTTACACTTTGAAGTCTTTTTTTATTAAGATACATAAAACATTTGTAAAGTTTATTTGGCACCCTAAATCGGTTAGAATTGCATATCAAAGACTTACCCTTCCAAAGAATAGGGGGGGCTTGGCGCTGCCCGATCTACTCCTATATTACAAAATTATCCAAGCAAATAGGATATTCACAATCGCAAACTATCAGCCAGATGCCCATACTTGGACTCCCCTTTGGGTCAAACTATGGTTTAATCATGCCTTAGACAACGACATTAATCCAAAAGCTTTACCCTTTCTAAGCAAATCAAACCTTAAAAAGATAAAATTACATTCTTCCCTAAAAGGGTTAGTCAAAGCATTCCAAGAACTGTTTCAACTCATTAAACTAGGAAATGCTCTCCTTCTCTTTCAGCCATTCCATCTTAACCCAAATATAAATATAAATAATAAATTGATTAATCTAAATAACTTCCTGTTAATGAAAAACTATTCCTTATGGGATATACACAAATATAATCACTTATCCCTAACAGAACTTCGTACGACACTAGGTTTACCTAAAAAATATATTATCACTCTGAGGCAATTAAAAGAGATTACCATATCATGGGTATCCAGCTTTCCCAGCTATAATATGGAACAAAACCAGGTGGCTTCTCTACTTAAACACTTAACTAACAAGAAAAACATGGTTTCTATTGCCTACAAGAATTTTTCTGAACTCTCAAACCAAGGAAAAATCATATTCACTGATTACTGGGACCAGCAAGGTCTAAACATCTCAATAGAACAGAAGCTTCAGGCTATTAATTATACACTTATGTATTAGCCATACAAAAAACTGTGTTATACACAATTTATGATTAACAATAATCTATATTTAACCCCAGTACATTTGAACAAATTTGACCCGAATATCTCCACTACATGTTCCTGTTGTTCGTGCCCACATGCAGATATTATGCATATATTGAGGTCCTGTAGGTATTCTCACAGTATCTGGTGCTCACTTAAGGTTTGTTTGGAGAAAATGGGATATCATAAATCTACACTGTCCTGGGAGATGGCCCTACTACATATCACGAGTATTCATATACCTAAATTTAAACTTCGTGCATTAATTATTGTCTGCCTCCTGATCAAACTCTACATTACCAAACATTGGTTGGACCGCTCCAAAATATCCTGGAGGGATTTTAAGACTTTGGCCATTAAATACATCTCTTCACAAAAACTATTAATAACTAATTCCTGTAAAAGGGCTACATATCAAAGAATATGGTACTTTATCTTCCTGCTCTTGGATACCGAGTAACAATTAATCCTCATAGTTATCTCATTTTACCTTTCTTACTTTTGGTTTCTACACTGACTCACCTATTTGTCTTAGCAACTATCCTGGTAAATGGATCTGGGAAAGAAAATTATGTGACACTTAAATCACTTCCCTTCTACAGGATTATAGGAATAAACTTAAGGGCATTGTAGCATATCACATGAAGGCTCAACAGGACTTCACAAATATCTCAATGGTGTTTCTCTTTTCCTTTTTGTATCTGGCACATATGTATATATGTATATAGGTTATATTTTGATATACCTGTACTTTTTATGTAAAACTATTACACTAATTATTGTAACATGTTTATTCTTCCTTTTGTTTCTGTAAACCAATAAAACTGTGTTTAAAAAAAAAAAAAGAAGTAGATTCTCCAATCAATTTTGGTTAAAATTCTTCTCTCTCTGTTTGTGATTATACTCATAATATTCATCAGGCTAATGAATCTAAAATGTTCTATATCTGATGTGCCCCTGTCTTTGTGAATTGTTACCACCATAGCCTGTCACCAGAAGTTAGGAACATGTTCATATAATAACTTTTTATTTATCATGCTTGATGCTTGTGGTTATTCAAGTTTTTCTTGCTTGTATTTAGAAAACCACTAGATATGCTGCCTAATCACATAGAGTTTGATTTTTTTCATTATCTATATGAGTATCTCCCCTTGTTTCTCTAGTACTTTGTGTAGTTATTTATTTGCTTATCATGATGTTTTCAGAGCTTGTTTGCTAGTGCATTTGATATGTTTTTAATTGGATGATTATTTTAATTGTTTTATTGACAAACCTGTTACATTCTTAGCTTTTACCATTCAGTTTTCTGATAAAATTAAAGAATATATTTTTACTGATTTCAAACTTTGAAGCCAAGTTGAGTTCATAGGTAGACAGGTAAGTAGATAGTTTCTTACCAAGCTTACAGGTAAGAAAACAATGAAGAAGACTCAGCTACATCTACAAATACTTGTAGATACTAACTATGTCCCCCATTAAGTAGATTTTCAACACATACACAAGGTGAAAATTTGAAATCATCTATACACTCATACAAACATGTTTTAGAGATTGTGATGGAAATGCTCTGCTTGATATATGAGCAGATCACTTCAGAAAAGGTGGGATACATTGGGTTAAGTACTTGTATCTCTATCTTGTGTTGGTGATGTTGCAGTACAAGTTTACGTCTTTATAATAGCTATTTGCTTTACTACTGGTACTAATTAGGTAAATGAGTTCAAGGAGGGGCAGGTCATTCATAGAAATAGAAAGCTCAACAGAGGTTATCCCATAAGAGTCTGTAGGACAGTGAGTAGAGGGTCAAAACTTTACTCTGGCAGAGAAGCTAAAGTTACTGAGACCTGAGATCTTTTGGATGAGGAAAACAAATGTCTCCTAATTTGGTTTAGATGCTTAGTGAGTACATGTGGAAAGAATCATTATATTTAATGATGGGCCTATTAAGATGCAAGATAGAAGAATTATCTAACCATTACAGAAATCTGGTGGTCAATAAGTTTCTTTCATCAACAAAGTTACACACATCCCTGATGGGTCTGTCAGATTAAAGTGGCCTGTTTTATATAGGGTAACTGGTAGTGATACTAGACTTACCACAGGAAACTGTTGCATGTATTGGCATTGAGGGTTAGCTAATGATTAATGTACCAACCATTTTGTTGATCTATGCCTCACTGGAGAAATTTAGCATCAGAATTAGACTTGCTAGCCATCCTTAGTTTGCAATCATTAGAAAACCTGGTTAGATATAGTCCTTTGTTATCAGTTTTCATGTCATAGAGGTAGATGCCAAAGAGTAGGTGGCCAAGGACAAAGCCCTGTGGAACACCACTGGTGATTTTTTTTTCTGTCTAGAGCAAATACTCCTACCTTAATGGAATGAATTATCTCAGACAGTTAATTACTTATCCAATAATTGATGTATGAGTTAATAATATGCTGGTAAAGTTTGTCAATAATCATGGCATGGAGAATAGGCTGAAGGCCTTGGCAAGCTCTAGATAGGCAGTAACGTTCACTAACCCTTTTGAAAATCTCAACTAGGTTGACTTGGCATGATCATCCTTTTTTAAAAACTTGACTCAGTGTGTATCAAGGGATATAAGGTCAACCCTATTGTTCTCTGTGATTTATCTACTCAGGAATTGTTTTATGATGAGCGAAGTTTTTGAAAGTGAAGCAGTCCCTCTTTTCTGTTTTATATCATTCATTTTGTGATTCTACAAAAGAGGATTGTGTACAATTTACCCCTACATTTGTATTTTAAAGGAATGCATTTATCAATGCAAAAACTATTAATATACTAGAATTCACTGATAGCATCCAGTTCAGATTTATTTTGGTTATTGAGGAAAGTATAAATATATCATTTAATGTATTGAAGTCCATTGTTAGTATAGGAAGTCTTATTTATTTATCAGTGACAAATTTTATTGTACACAAATATTGGCAGTATTTAATGTTAGTTACAGATGATATTATCAAGGATAGGGAACAACAATGTCCTGGTTTTGATGGTGCCATCCTCAGATTTTTTTTGTACTCTTTCATCTAAGCTGTTTTTATTAATGTAGTCAGTTAGCATTAGGGTACTTTTGTTTGACGGTGAGCAGTTAACTCAGTAAATGGCTGTGTAGTTAAAAATCACCTCTAAGGACTATATTTTGATTGAGTTTTATATTCTGGAGTTTGGTGAGTAATTCTTCATGCTATGCAAGGATCATATATATTAATGGTGCGCAGTAGAGTCCTGTAATTTTATATCAGGTACCATTTATATTAATTATTGTAAGAATAGTTTTTAATGCAGATTTTGTTTCTTGGTTTCTGTTTTTTTACTTGCTGTTTTACAAATATTGAGCCACAAACCTCTATTCCATCAGATATGTAACAATGAATGGAGTTATGGCCAGGAATTTATATTCTGCATTTTGAGTTTTTTAAACCAAAACCATGTTTGAATAATGCTACAGATATCAACATCTTTAAGCATAAAATATTTTTTTTGTCTTGCTCATTTTTCTTTCCTTTTATCTTGGAATTTGACATGGTTAGAAAATCTACTCTGACAATATAATGTTTCCTGTTTTATACTTTTACTAATCTGAGAGAGAGGTAAAACTCCTCAGAGGCAAAATAATTTGGCTTGTTGCACATCTCAGTCCAGGCAGATGGACACTGAGTCTCTAGTCTATGACATCATGTCCTTAGTCACTGATTAAATACCAAAATTGTATTAGTATATTTAGTTGCCATGAGGGATGGTAAGATTAATGGAAGCAGATGCTCACATGTTCATAATGATATTTGAAAAATGGGAGGTCAAATATGAGAGCATCCAAGCCTGGAAGTGTTGGGGCAAGACAATCATTGCTGTCTGTTTTCTTTGGTTGATACTAGAGACACATGAAAAAGTAACAGAAGCATGTCCTACAAGAAATATGAGGACTCTGATCACTTATCAAATAGCCAACAAGGAGGTACTGCAAACAGTAATACCTCCACCCAAGGTAACCTAAATGGTTGTACCTCCACCCAAAGTAACCTAAATGATTGTACCTCTACCCAAGGCAACCTAAATGGTTGTACCTCCACCCAAGGCAACCTAAATGGTTGAACCATCACCCAAGGCAACCTAAATGGTTGTACCTCCATCCAAGGCAACCTAAATGGTTATACCTTCACCCAAGGCAACCTAAATGGCTGTACCTTCATCCAAGGCAACCTAAATGGCTATACATCCACCCAAGGCAACCTAAAGGGTTACAGGAAGGGATGCTGAGAGAGATGTTGAGTGAGAAAGACTTGGATAATTTAAATCTGTCTAAACTGGACTTAACAGAGGCAGCTACATCTGTCTTGCTTAAAGGTATGAAACTTATATCCATCCATAACCCTAAAAAAGCTGAGTTGTTATTAGATGTGAAGTATTTTTATTTTAGAAAGTTACGTGTAAGGGTTTACTTTAGTAAGGGTATTAGTTTAATTGTTAGCAATAAACAGGAAAATGAAAATGATTTTTTTTTTAAATATGTCCTTATATGGCAATGACTTTTTTCTTCTGCAAAGAATCATTATGTGAGACTGGAAGATGATGATGATGGTACTGTGGGAAATGTGTTTTATATTGATTATGGAGAAATATTTCCTTAATGCTCCCAACAGTTTCTAACTGTATCAAGTCCTTTGAACAAGTGTTGATTAGAAAGATAGAAAATGAATGGTGACAAGGGGTGACTGGATAATTTTAGATAAAAACAAATATGTAAGGATGCTATTACTTTGGGGGTAGAGTTATATATGCAATATGTAGGTCTTTTTATTGATTTTCATTTAAAAAGTTTGTTGAAGCAAGTTCCCTCTCATATTATAAACACCCAAGACATTCTGCATTCAGTTCAAAATTTGTTTGGCAGGCTAATTTTTACTGGGTTAAAATAGATGTATCATCACTCTATACTAACATATAATCTAGACGGGGATTGGATGCTGTATCTAATTTATGGCTGAAGGCTAACACACGAATATTTTTGTTTGTCTGTTTCTTTGCTGGAATTTTGTTGATCCTGCGATAACTTTTATTAGGGAATGAGGTATATCTATGGAGAAAAAAGGTACAGAGAGAGGAGTTTTGTATGACCCCACCTACCTATAGGTGGTTCCATAGGTTCATAGATGGTTACTGGGCTATTGACACAAAGGTCTTTATAAACCTAGCTGTGTGTAGCTAATATAATGCTAGAGAAACCCAATATAGTTAGCAATAACTGTTCATATCATGGAGGATCATAGGTGAAATCCTCAGCAATAATTTGCAGTTTCCCATCCAGTCATCCAGGTTATGTTTAAACAGGGCCATAGAGGGGCTTTGTTTGATGTGAACTGGTAGCCTATTCCAGAAGAGTGGCAACCTCTCAGTGACATATCTGTCTCTCCAGCACATCGTATTTATGTCGCAGGCAAGGTTAGAGTCCCTGTAGTGGGTGACCCTTGACCCATTTGACTTGTGGATGTGCAGCGTTTCCATTAGGTTTGGATCTGAGATTGATGTTTAGGCCAGGCTACTGAGTACAATGATCATGACTTAAGTCTGTCAATTTATGACATGTGCTGGAGACCCTGAATTTTCTTGGTCAGAAATCTCTGAGGTCCCTCAAGTTGCTGCAGGTCCCTGGTGAGGTACATACCAAAGGGGGGCATTGTACTCAATTACTGGCCTGATGAGGGTCGAGTACAGGGGTCTTATGACCTCTTTTGCTCTTGAGGCAATGCCTTTGCTAATGAGGAATGCAACACAGAATGCCTTCCTTACCACAGTAGACGCACGGTGGTCAAAGGTTAGGCTACAGTCAACTTGCATTCAGAAGTCTCTCACTACTGAGTTGTTACTTTGTCTATTATTATTTATATGATAGTCTGCAGGGATATCGTATTTACTGAAGAGGATAATAATGCATTTTCTGCATTGAGTTTGAGTCCATGGCTTTGGCGCTAATCATTGGTTTGTATAAGCCCCTCTCAAAGTACATTGACATCATTTAGGGATTCGGTGATTGCACCTAATTTGTAGTCATCAGCAAACTTAGTCAGCCACAACCCCTCTGCTTTGGCCTGAACATTTGAGAAGTATATTCCAAATAATAGAGGACCCAGCACTGACTCTTGTGGAACTCCACTGGTGACAGTTCTGCAGTTTGAGATAAAGTCCTCAACTTTGAATGAGTGTGATCTGTAGGTGAGCCAGTTAGCAGCACACCTGATGACATAAGGGTTGGTATTCATCTGGGAGAGTTTATCAATAATACCCAAATGTGGGATTGTGTCGAAGGCCTTGGCTAAGTCAAGATAGGCCGTATGCACAGATCTGACTTTGTCTATGGCTCTGGAGATGTTTTCGAAGAAGTCCACCAGGTTTAACAGGTATGACCTGCCTTTGGCAAACTGTGTCAGATCAGGGGTTCGGGGATCTCATATCCTTATTTATAAGGTCTATGATGATTCGTTCCATGGCCTTCAGATATGTCTGGTTAAGCTTATGGGTCTGCAGTTCCCAGGGTCTGTTGCTGTACTCCCTTTCTTGAAGGGTGATGCCGGTTAATGTTTTTCATTCAGTAGAGACAAAACCAGTACTCAGGCTGTGGTTGAAGACAGTACCTAATGCAGTTGCTAACTTATGCTTTAGACCATTTAAAATGCAACCTGGGATGCCATCCGGACCCATAGAAGCTGTGTTTTTGGGTTTGGAGAGGGCATTCATGACTTACTCTTTGGAGATGCAAGATGGGAGAGATGTAGAGGGAATGCCTTTTGGAATGTTTGGAGGGACAGGGGGTTGAAATTTTCATCAAACCTGCCAGCTAATAGGTTAGCTATTTTCACAGAATCAGTATGTGTAATGCCATCCACAGCTAGATGAACACATGTTTGGGTCCTACCTTTTAGGTTACATATATAGCTGAAGAATGCCTTATGGTTACCCTTAGCTGTGGTTGCTAATTTCTTTTTTGAAGTTGCCCTTAAAGGTTGTGTTATTTGTTTGTTCAAGCAGAGGAGGGTGTCCAACTGCTGGAACTTATCTATTTTTATTCATGAATAGCTACGTCTTCCTCTTGTTGTATAACTTGCTAGATGTCCACCAGGGAGGCTTGTTTTTTCTTGAGGATCCTATCAGGTACAGTTGCGTCAATACATTTGTATAAGTGTTTGTACAGAGCATTTGTGTATACCTTAGTATAGTTGTCAGTGCCATCTGTAGGAACAGGAGCTTCGAAATTATTTATGCCATTCCTTAGGAGAGTATAATCAGCTTTGGTGAAATGTTTTAGCCTGTTTTCACCTAAGTGGGGTACTGGTGTTATAGTTACTTCAAATGTGATTGATTTGTGATCAGATTTAATGAGTGAGAGTCCTATACTTGTGGTGGTGCAATGGTCACCCACGTTGGTGAGGACCAGGTTGAGAATATTTGAGCCCCTTGTGGGGTTGCATACTATTTGTTCCAGGGCATTAGAGCTAACAAAGTCCAGGAACATTTGTTGTACCATGTTGGTACTCATATAAGTTTCCCAGTCAGTGGAGGCATAGATTAAATTTCCCATGACTAGAGTGCTTGATTGTAATTTGATTGACTCATGTAGGTCCAAATAAACAACATAATTATCTTGGTTCATTGAAGGGGGCCTATAGCTAATGATAATTTGAAGGGGGGGTCTTACCCACAGTTAGTTGACCTTGGAGTACCTCTATGGAGTTTTCCTCTCTAACCAGTCTAGAGGTGTATTTGTCTTTCATGAAAGTAGACACTCTTCCTGCTTTAGTTCTCACACATTCATTTTGTGGTTGGAAATTGTGGAAGGCATTGTAGCCTTGCAATCTAGGGGTACTCTCTGCAGCTCTGAACCAAGTTTCTGTGACTGCACAGACCTCAGCCCAGGTAAAGGAGTGCTTCTAGAGAGTGCAGGTTCTGATTTAAACTCCTAGCATTTAGCAACATAACCTTTAATTTATTTGTGAGTGATATTTTTACAGCGGTAATTTTGTTCTTGAGACCTTGCCTAAAAACAGCACTATGGGGGAGGCAAGTACCTTAGTCAGTAACCAAAAGTCTAAAGGTGACAGGTGAAGACCATCTCTGGCAAAGCAGTGTGATCTATCAACCATGTCATCCCAGGCTGACAGGAACTGGATCCCCTTAGAATGACCCAGAAACTAAGCCAATTGTTAAAGTCAATCATTTTTTGTTTATATTGTAGTACCATCCTAGGTGAAGGTAGAATGCTCCTCAAGGCTAGGGACATACCTGCCTGGGGCACATATTCATAGAGCTCAATCATGTCTCTCTTTATATAGTCCAGTAAGGTATATCTCAAGTCATTCACACCAACATGAACTATGACAGAGTCATAACTGTACTTGTTGTTGTGAGACTTGAGTGCATGTGTGAGCTGATGAATCCTGGCACCCAACAGACAGCTGACTGCAACCTTCTCCTTGTCCAGCCAGGTGAGTGGAGCATCCATAATGCTAGGTTAAATCATGTTTTCACAGTGGAAAGAGAAAATGGAGGGGTGTGGTATAACTGGGTGCTCTAAACAGGGTCTATACTAATGGGGTGCTCTATAAAAGAGCTATACTAGTGGGGGTTCTCTAAATGGTATGAAGCTATTGTAGATTTGGTGGCTTTGGGACTGTTTAAGGGGCAAAAGCACAGCTGACATGCTCTCTGAGCAGCTAAGTACAATTTAAGGACCTCAACCGGGTCATGGGCAGCTTCTAAGGGAAAATGTATCTACTGCAGTTTTTGTGTCTATAACCACCAATGGTTACCCTCACTGCATAGTAGTGTATGATGCTGCATGGAGGTGCACTACACATAAAGAGATGAATACAACAGAGCAGTGGCTGGTCACCTAACTCTGTTGAGCTGTGTTAAAAAAGTGCAAATGTGCAGCTTATGTAGCAACAGTGACAAAACTGAGTTAAACAATTTAACCAATAGAAAAGCTCAAAACTGAGCCCTGTGCCAACAACCTTTAATCAGATGAGTCATAACTGCACTCTCCTGCCACAAGTGTACAGGGAGCCTTCTCCAACAAAAGATAGCCTGGTTTAGTGCTCAATTTAACAAACAGAACCATATTCAGCAGGTCTGCATTTAGTCTATGCTACAGTGGACAAAAAGTGCAACAAATCAGCCAGAACAGTTTTAAAAAATCAGCAAAGTAGCATAAATACAGTTTAAAAGTGCAAAATACAATATAAAATTGTACGGTTCCCATTCAGAAGCCTGAAACATCATAAGCCTGAAAATCAAAATCCTGAAACCAAAAGCCTGAAAATTCAGAATCCTGAAAACTCAAAATCCTGAAAGCCCAAAATCCTGAAAGACCAAAATCCTGAAACTCAAAATCCTGAAAACACAAATAATGCTAATATGTCACTATAAAGACACTAATATCTACCAACTGACCCTGACCCTAACCCTAACCCTAAGGTCCGTCACTATCGCACACTCACCTGACCCGCGCCCTAAACCTAACTCACTTAAACCGCCCTAACCCCAATATTTGTCACTATTGCATACATGCCTAACCTGCGCCCTAACCCTAACTCACTTAAACCGCCCCTAACCCTAAAATAAAACCATCCGCACACTTACCTGACCCCAACGCATGACCTAACACCACAGGGCTAACAATAGCAAAGCCACAATGACATCAGTATGTCTATTTTGTGTTTTCAGGATTTTGAGTTTCAGGATTTTGGTCTTTCAGGATTTTGGGCTTTCAGGATTTTGAGTTTTCAGGATTCTGAATTTTCAGGCTTTTGGTTTCAGGATTTTGATTTTCAGGCTTATGATGTTTCAGGCTTCTGAATGGGAACCAATTGTACTTATGGTTAGCAGAATTCAACATATTCCTTGGACTATACAGATGAATATAGCAGAGCTTGGCTGGTTACCTAACTCTGTGGAGCTGTGTTAAAACACTGAGAAAAGTGAATTAAACAATTTAACCAACAGCTCAAAACTGAGCCCTATGCCAGCAGCCTTCAATCAGATGAGTCCTAACTGCACTCTCCTACCACAAGGGAGCAGGGAGACCCTCTCCAACAAAATATTGCCTGGTTTAGTGCTCAGTTTAACAAACAGAACCAGATTCAGCAGGTCTGAACTTAATCTATGCTACAGGAGACAAAAAGTACAACAAATCTGCAAGAACAGTTTTAAAAAAATCAACAATACAGCATAAATACAGTTTAAAAGTACAAAATACAGTATAAAATTGAACTTATGGTTAGTAGAATGCACCAGACTTCTTGGATTGCATAGATGAATACAGCAGAGCAGCGGCTGGTTGCCTAACTCTGTAGAGCTGTGTTAAAACAGTGAACAAATTGAATTAAACAGTTTAACCAACAAAGAAGCTCAAAACTGAGCCCTGTGTCAGCACCCTTCAATCAGTTGAGTCCTAATTGCACTTACCTGCCCCAAGGGTGTAGGGGGGCCCTCTCCAATAAAAGAATAGCCTGCTTAAGTGCTCAGTTTAATAAACAGAACCAGATTCAGCAGGTCTGTATTTAGTCTGTGCTACAGGAGACAAAAAATACAACAAATCTGCAAGAAAAGTTTTAAAAAATCAACAATACAGCATAAATGCAGTTTAAAAGTGCATACTACAGTATAAAATTGAATGTATGGTTAGCAGAATGCACCAGATTCCTTGGATTGCACAGATGAATACAGCAGGGCCGTGGCTGGTTGCCTAACTCTGTGGAGCTGTGTTAAAACAGTGAGCAAACTGAATTAAACAAATTAAACAACAAAAAAGCTCAAAACTGAGCCCTGTGCCAGCAACCTTCAATCAGATGAGTCCCAACTGCACTCTCCTGCCACAAGGTTGCAGGGAGATCCTCTCCAACAAAACACAGCCTGGTTTAGTGCTCAGTTTAACAAACAGAACCAGATTCAGCAGCTGTGAATCTAGTCTATGCTACAGCAGACAAAAAGTGCAACAAATCAGCAAAAAAGTTTTAAAAAATCAGCAATGTAGCATAAATATAGTTTAAAAGCGCAAAATGAGTATAAAATCATACTTTTGGTTAGCAGGATAGAACAGATACAGATATACACACACTCACACACACACACATACACACACACATATATATATATATATATATATATATATATATATATATATATATATATATATATAGTCACAGGTTGTATATGTACATCTGTAAAGTGGTTTGTGGGTCAGACTGAAAGTAAGGTCAAGATTCAAGTAATGGAGTATATTGGTGACATTAAAAATCAAAATAAACAGTCCTGTTGCTCCTCATTTTCTCATTTTATGGATAATCATGAGTGAAAAGATACTGAATTATTTTATAGTGTATTAGTGAATCCATTTTCACATATGGAGTGTTGTCAAATCTTATTTATTAGGTTTGGAAACAATAATGTTATTAAATGGAGTTTGAATCTGGAAATTAATATACAAATATATATATATATATATATATATATATATATATATATATATATATGGGTCTACTTCTTTTGACCTAACTTTAATTTGCCTGACACTCATTTGCCTGATCCCATTTGACTGAAATTTCATTTGCCTGACACTTCATTTGCCTGACACTTGATTTGACTGACAAGTATTATTAGCAAGAAAATGGAATATGCCCCCTTCCCCACTGTAGTGCGACCCTGGAGTTAGAATATATAGTTGGGGGGTGTGGGGGACACAGCCCCCCACAATGGGGGTGTGTGGGGTGAAGCCCCCCACTTCATTTCATATGATATTGTTAACTTTTGATGTAATATTGCTTAGTAAAAGAAAAGTAAGTGGGGGGCTTCACCCCCCACACCCCCCAACTATATATTCTAACTCTAGGGTGGCACTACAGTGGGGAAGGGGGCATATTCCATTTTCTTGCTAATAATACTTGTCAGTCAAATGAAGTGTCAGGCAAATGAAGTGTCGGGCAATGAAGTGTCAGGCAAATGAAATTTCAGTCATTTGGTCTCAGGCAAATGGGTGTCAGGCAAATGGGAATTAGGTCAAAAGAAGTAGACCCACATATATATATATATATATATATATATATATATATATATATATATATATATATATAGATATATATATAGATATAAAATGTGTAAAATTTGCAAATATGATGCCCACCAGTGGGTGATGGCACTAAGTACTCCACAGGTCTCATTGCTTGGTCAGGTACTCTTCAGTGTACTTATTAATGGGACAATGAACCTCTGTGATAATTCTAGTTTATTATTTTTTTCAGTATGCTAATGATTCCATCATCTTTCTTATAGGCGATACTTTATTTTTTTTGGTGAGGTCTAAATTTCAAATCATATGCAACTCTGCACAGATCTACATATGTTCTTCTTGACTAATAATCAACACTAACAAATCCAACATTATGCTATGTACCTGCAAATATCTCTAGAATGAGTGCAATGATCTTTCTTGCTCAAAGCACAGTGCCCAGTCATGTTATTTTTGAGCATTTCACAGTGAAAGTAATTACTTCTAGTTCTCTCCTACATGATTTTATCTCCTTCCATTCCTTCTCTATTCCTTGCATATATGCAATGGGCACCCCTCCTTTATAAACTAGAAAAAGGTCACAATAGAATTGTCAGATTTATGTCAGGTCACTATCCAATAACCCACCACAGCATTTCTCACTTTGGAATTTGCAGAGGCTCGAATTCAATCAACATCTGTCCCTGATTCAACTAAAGTTTAGCAATAAAATTCATAGTCACTTCAACTGCCTATCACTAGCTCAGAGCCTTGAAAGGCACAGACTACATTGTCACCATAGGTCATCTCGTGGGATTTTATTTCTCTACTTAATTTAAAGAACAGAGTTGATAATTTACACTTATCTCTCAAAACTGGCAAGCCCTGGAACAAATCTACTTGCATACTGGCAAATATCTTCTCAACAGGCATTCAAAAATGTATTAAAATGTCTCTATACTAAACAGACATGTCATTGTGGAACTACATGAAAAATCCCCAGTTGTAACTCCACATTATAAAAAGAAACTTTCAACTTACTCCCATTATCATTTTGATACTTATGTTTTTAACAAAACAAGAAAACAATAATTTACTGTTACAATATAATGTTTTTTGTCACTCCTTAATTTCACTTGTAAATATAAGCATTTCATGTTTTTTCTGTTAGACTTTTGTTGTTTCATCATCATAATTTTGTACCTTGTGTGCAAGAATGTGGTTGTGTCATATGCAGGAACAAAGTGCTAGGGTCGTGATCACCAAATGCTGATCAGTCAATAGTGCAGTAGAGGCATTCATTTCTGTACTAACATTTCTGATTGTCAGTATGGAAAATAATTCCAGTATTTTTTTTTCTTCTCAGCATAGTATTGAAGGATGGTGATGACCTTATGTGCCTTAGGAAAGAGGTGAGGAGTGCACTGCACTAAAGAAGGGACCTTTAATGTACCTCCTTATCCTTGATTTGAGGGGCAAAGATCAGGACAAAACAGATCTGGCTGTTGCTGTTAAGGAGCACTAGGCTGAGAAGTGGACATATATACTGTTATGGAGACAGAGAACAGCACATTATAGGTCAAATAATGCTACCTATTAAGAAAAAATGACGGACCTTAGGACAGTGGTGGAAAGCACAAGAGGGAGAAAAGTTAAGAGAGGAATAGGACACATTCAGGAGAGGGAATACTCCAGACATTTGGGATACATGTAGGGCACACACATACTAAAGAATGTGGAGAAAGATAAAGAGAAAATACAGGGGATAGTGGAAACATGAGAGACACACCTGACAGTCGAATCCATGCAATTAAAATCATGATTTTCCAAGTTTGAGAACATATACTAGGTAACTAGCCAGCATACCCCATGGAAACCAAGCTATTAAAATTAGAGAGGGGCTTGGAAGACTGAACAGAGAAAGGGAAAGGAAGAAGGCTGTGAAAAAATAAACTAGAACTGGGTACTTCTACACATATATCTGTTCAGGCCTTAGCATATAAAGAACTTAAGTAGGTAGAGCATAAGGAGGGAGACCAAAAGGCATGTGGGCAGACAGTGAATAGGATTGTGGAAAATGTGAAATAAATGAGGAGGCACTAAAAAGATAGGGCAGCATGATATGGAAACAAGTAAAAGAAAGAGATATATGGAAGGAAAAAAGGAAAGGAGGAAGCAAGGAGGATGGGACACTTTTATAGGAGGGAAGGAACCAAGTAGAAAAACTGAAGTAAAAGGGGAAAAAAGGATATCAGGAGTAAAGGAACAGAAGTACAGATAGTATTCAGAACACTACCAGAATTAATACAAAAATTTCAATTAACAGAAAATGAATTTTTGAATGTATATCAGACTGAGAAAACATGGCTGTAGAACAGGTAGCAATCAGAAACACACTAAAAGAAAAGAAGGTAAGAGAAAGGACAGCCCCATGGAGGAAACGACAGAAACAGGGAACAATAAAAGCAAAATGTTTTTTGAAGACTTGAGGAAGAAGTGTAGGAAAACACAAACAAAGAATAAGGAATGGATGGGGAGAAGTTAGAAGGGTGGTAGACCAGAGAAGCTAAATGACAAAAACTCTGCATAATAACATCAGGGATGCCAAATATATATGGGGTGGCAGTTCAGATATTAAGAGTGTAGCATGGATGGTATCTCACACTAAAAAGATTATATAAGAAGGTAAGGAAAACAGACTGAAGATGCTGGAGATGAATGACAGTAGAGGCAGTCATGAGCCATATGTTCTGGGAGTGAACCTGGGTATAAAGATCTGGACAGAGGCTGTAGAAATCTAGAAGAGGATCTATGGAAAAGAGGGACAAAACTCCTTGGAATTTTGCATATGGGGGAGGGGTACAGGAAATGAAGAGTGTATTGGCAGGAAAATGGAAAGTATATAATAAGACTAATGTCAATGCAGGTGAAGTGTGTTACAGCTAGAAAGAGGAAAACAAGAGGCAAGTACCAGAAAGGGGAGCTAGACAGCTGATGTCTAGACAGTGTAAGGAGAAGTATAAAACCAAAGAAAATCAGAAGTGTGGGAGGAAAAAGAAAGGGAACAATGGAAGGAGGTGATGAGCTATTACCAGATGAAATGAGGATGGGGGTGAAAGTAAGAATAAAAATAAGAAACAGGGAATCACTGGCATAAAATTAAAAAAATGTGCCATGCATGAGGATTTCACAGTGTATAACTGTGAATAGATATGAAAAATAATGGAAAATAAATCATGTTGCATATTTACTGAAACATAGCAATAGCATGCATATGTATGGCAGACACAATTGAAATGGTCCATAAGGGTCTTCCCAAAGTGAATGATACTAGTAAGAACCTCAGTACTATAACTGTTAACATCAAAGATATACAAATGTCATTTATGTAGTATATCCTTACAGCATGTCATGTAACATAACATTGATTGACAACAATATCAGTATAATCCAAACAAGCATAAAGCATTAAGAAAAAAAAAAAAAAAAACAGCACAGGACAAGCACTATGAGTCGCATACAAATATTATGCACATACGCTATATTGAGCAGCATTCTAGCACATGTCTCTTGAAAGAATATTAAGTTATTGCATATATATGCCTTCATGAAATTCAGCCACAGCTGGTACTCAACGTGTATGTAAGTACATAAACAGCAATTTTTGTCCTATGCCTGCAGGCATAAACAGAATGCACACTGTTATCCATATACTTACAGATGTGCACCATGTCTTTTAGGGCCATATCAATGTGAATAACTTTAAGTACAGTGATAGCACATATGCCAAAACGACTATATGAGTACAGTGATATCACATAAGCCAGAACAACTATAAAAGTACAGTGATAGCACAAACACATAGAGCTACATTGTAGAGTAGCCATGAGCATGTAACTGAACAATCTTCCATACCACCTTGTTACATGCAGAGGTGTAGCTAATTGTTACTGTGTCTGATGTCATCCCCAAACTTGTGTCCCCTCCCAAAAAATAAAAGCCCTTCTAGAACTTCTCCAAGTATAACAAAGAAAGATCTTTTCTTCTTGCAAACTGGTTGCTATAAATGTAGCAAGCAGCTAAAACAGTTTATACCACTCGAGGAGTGCTACACTGCTCAGTTTTGACAGCAAAGCAATCAAGACTGGCTGATTGTGCTCCCCAATACTCTGCACCCAGGACAGCTGCTCAATCCATCACACCCTTACTATATTACTGCATGTAGATATGATATACACCCTGCTTGACCATTTCTCTTCTGTCATATATGACTAAAGCAGTCTGTGAGGACATTGCTATGACACTACATAAACATACACAGAACAGACACTGTGCAGTTCAATATCAGTAATATATAGTACAATATCATAATATACTTCCACTGAAACATGTGTTAGCACAGATATTGTCACATATGAAATAAGCATGGAAGAAATGTTACAGAGAACACGCCAACCCTTCTTCAGTCTTTGATGGTATACATACAGTATGAGTACCCTGCTAGTGGCTGTTGTTAGCACACATGTAGCAAGATGTCTTACAATGTAATCATGACATGCATATCACATGTGCAGGCCTGACTGTATGGGAATGATACCCACAACTACAAAAATCCAATTATCTCTCCATGTATCAAGCACATGTATGATGCATGACACATTGATCTGCACAATATGTACTAACATCCATGATATACTGTGTTTAATATCTGATCACTGCATCTTGCATGTGCACATTAGGCATGGCAAAAGTTAAATGTCCACAAGCAAGGGGAATGTTACAATGTATAATGCTGCTTATGGAGGGGCATTCTCGCTAAACCACACAGCCACTCTTAAGGATCACACTCTGAAAGTATAATTGTAAGGAAAATTATGGACATATCCATCTGTGTGCATTTTAGTAATTTATTTATTTTACATTTGTTAACCGATAAATGAAGTGGTCAAAGGACTTTTCTCAGCTTTGACCTAGGACAAATATAGAGACCATATTGCCGAAGATTCTAATTGCCAACAATTGTGTATTGGGACCACTGTACATTGTGGATCCTAGGATTTGCCATTTTCCTCACTGTAGTATGATCAAGGAGTTGGTATACTTAAGTTGTAGGGGGTGTGGGGTATGCAGGGGGCTTACCCCCTGCAAAAACATACAGGTAAGTTGTTCTGTGTTTTTATCACTTTTTCAGCAATTCAAATCTTCAGCGATATGGTCCCGGCCATATCGTTTTCGGAGATTTGAACTGTCGGAAAAGTGATGGTGCTCCATCTATATATATATATATGGATCACCTTCAGATGCCCGAAATCACGTTTCGCCGACACACAAATCACCGACACCAAAAGACCGACAACAAAAAATACCGACAACGCAAAACACCGAAAACCATTACACCAACACACTACACGTAAACAACACAGTACACTACATAACATATCCACTATCCCTAACCCAAACCCTAACCCTAAGGTCCGACACTACTGCACACTTACCCTACCTGCACCCTAACCCTAACTCACTTACCCACCCCTAACCCCAAGGTCCGACACTACCGCACACTCACCCTACCTGCACCCTAACCCTAACTCACTTACCCACCCCAAACCCCAAGGTCCGACACTACCGCACACACACCCTACCTGCACCCTAACCCTAACTCACTTAACCCACCCCTAAACCCACAGTCCCTCACTATCGCACACTTACCTGTCCGCTCCCTAACACTAAATCCCTCACTCTATCGCACACTTACCGAGTCCGTCGGGTTCTCACCTTGTTGGTCATCTGCGTTGTCGGTGTTTTCGTCCCGTCGGATTCCGTGTCAGCGAAACGCGTTGTCGGGCATCTGAAGGTGACCCATATATATATATATATATATATATATATATATATATATATATATATATATATATATGTATATATATATATATATATATATATATATATATATATATATGTATATGTATAGTACTTGGTCATGAAAAAAGAACAGTGAGTGATATTGCTTCAAGAAGAATGTGTAGTCTTGTTTTTCTTTTATTTGTTTCTTTTTTCCCTTTTTGTTTGCATTTCTCCACTTTATTAATGATGTATTCATTGCTGTAAATAATTAAGGGACATTTAATTTCCCTTTCTCATATCCTAGAAGTTTAACATGGTTGTCTAAGTCACTTAACTCATGACCATTTTTTTCTTCCCCAGTGCTCTCAAGTTACTGAACTGCCAAATCTCTCAGAAGGATGCATGTAATACCATGCTTCTTTCATCTCCAAATTACAAGTATCCATTTCCTGTCCATTCTATATTTGGTTAATGTTATCTATTGTACTTCTCTGGCCTACTTAGCTTAGCATACAGTGAATCAGTGATCTAGTCTTTAGAGAGAGCTTGGGGGGCCTTGAAGGACTCAATACTGCTGAAATGGCTGGAGGTTAAAGAAGTACATATGTTGCTTGTCTAGACCAAAACCTTTTCATTTAAGCCTCACATTACTTTTTATCAGCATCATCAACAGAAATAAGATACTGTTCATTTCACAGAAGGCTTTTCAGTTTCTAATTCATGTATAAAGTCTGTAAACAGAAGCTGAATTATTTTGTAATACCTGCAGGTTATTTTTACAGAGTTGGCAATTTAATATACCTTATTCTACCAAGGCACCAAGAAAATATTTTAAACTAGTAGTCTGAACAATCCAATACTTTTGAAATGGAACCAGCTGTGATACAACACAGTGACTGGGATTACATGCATAATGCTAGCTGCCAAGCTTTACAAATGGGCCTGTAGAAAAGAGAAAAGACTGAGAGGGAAGGATTAATTATACTGAGGGCAGGATTCCTTTCCAGAAAGGAAAACAGGATTACCCCTTATTACTTGGCTTACTTCTAGCACTAGCCAAATATGCAACAGGTTCATTATGAGTCATTCATCTAAGTCTGAGAAGCGTAAGGTAACAAAATATATGTTACAGTACTGAAGTCAAAAACAGCTCAGGTTAGGGTGGCAGAAATGAACACAGAATGATCCCAGTAGAAAACTAACAGAAGAAAAAATCTGAGGGAAATGGATTTAGTCCACTTATAAAATGTATTCTAAGAGAATTTGTGGTACTCAACACTTGATAAGATAATTTTCCAGATAGGTGCTGGCTCTAAAGCCTGTTTCCTTGTTAAACCCACATCACCAGTGCATGATTCAAAAGAAAGCTATCAAATTCAGGCTGAGTACTTTCACATCAGTAGTTGGGGAAAACAGTAGCACTTGTAGTAAAAATGTATTGCAGGATAACTTAAATCCACTAATAACCAACGTCTAAGACAGCATGGCTTTACATAATGAATGCTGTGTTAGCTAATTTCATTGATTACTTAACCCGGCTTATTTATCTGCTATTCATTTACTTTTTTTTTTACCAGTTTAGTCAAACTAGGCTACAACTTGTTTTCAGGGCAGACTTGAGTTGAAATTTTATAATGACTTAAGAGTAATTTTATCAGTACAACAAGACTCCCCTCCCTTTCTTTTCAATAAACGCCTTGGAATCTCTAACATCTGTCTGTTCTACCTTGAGCTGAAGATGATTCAGAACATGTGGTATATATAACCTGCCTGAATTTTACTATGACCTTTAATCCTGTTCTTTACATAAATCATCAAATGACCAGCTTTTACATGGTCTGGAATGTGGTAAATGAGCAGAAGAACTGATCTGGTGGTATGATATGTTACAGTAAACAAATAATGGTGGTAAATGAAGGTTAGATGCCAATTCAATCGAAACACCAAGTGTCTTCTCATCATAAAGTATACTTAATTCCCTTTAATCTAACCCCAACATTGCAACATATTTGTGAAATATTATTTAAGCATCTGTCCTCTATTTCCTTTTAATTCATGAGTTTACAATATTTATGTACACCATTTTTGCTGCCTATGAAATGTCAAATTATTTTCTTCTAGTATTTGATAATAATTTTTATCTTACAAGGTCATTCGGGATATCACTCTCTCCTTTTTTTGGGGGGGAGGGGGTAGAATCTATACAAATACAGCCTTCACAAAATTAATTTGTTCGGTACGTTCAAATTCAAATATGGTCATAAAACAAAAAATATAAAACAGTGTAAGAAACTTCTCTGTGTGGAATATTTTCTACAAGCAGTTCTAAGTTTTTACATATGAGTAACAAACTCACCACACATCAGGCCCCTTAATGCCTTAATATAAAACACATTTTTATCGAAAGTAAGTAATTTAGGAGCTCCTTCTAAAAGAACGTAAAACTGATGAACATGTCTGTTTAGTAGTTTTTTATTAATGCAGTTTAGAGGCAGTTATACCAAAATATTTTGTGGCACTTTCCCTAAACATTCAAAGAAAGCAAAAATTCAGAATTATCAACTGATCAGACAACAGTGAAGTAACAGTATTTATTTATTTGTTTAAATTTGTTTGTCCAGGTCAATAAATACACCACATCAAATGACATTTGATGATCTTTATTAAACTTCGATAAACATAACTTTATTGAACAATATATTATTTTTTTGAGTACAGCATGAACATCCATATAACCATTTACTAGGGCAGCATAACCTTTTTCATCCTAACTAAATAAGCAGCTCACCTCCATTTGCTTACTTTTACTTATCAAGCAGTGTCCCAACCCAGTTTGGCTTTGTCAAGGGCAGATCTTGCCTTTTGAACTTGGTCGACTTCTTCGAAACAGTTACCAAGGCCATTGATGAGGGAAAGACAGTCCATACAGCCTACCTTGACCTTGCAAAAGCTTTCGACACAATACCCCACTCGGGTATCATAGAGAAACTTACCAGCTTAAATGTAAACCCATATGTCACAAGATGGGTTGCAAACTGGCTAAAGGACAGAACCCACAGGGTTAGAGTTGCTGGAGCCATGTCAGACTCCAAGCCGGTTACAAGTGGTGTCCCACAGGGCTCAGTCCTTGGCCCCCTATTGTTCGGCATCTACTTCTCATAAGTACAGGCAAACATAGGAGGACTATGGCTGACAAAGTTTGCGGATGACTGCAAACTGGGTGCCATAGTGGATAGTACATCGGACACAGACATCCTTCAGAGGGGTCTCACGGAAACTGATAGCTGGTGCCAGAGCCATGGCCTGAAGTTAAACGCAAAAAGTGTATAGTCATACCCTTTGGGAAAAACAAGGTAACCCCAAGCTACCATATAGATGGCAACCCACTAAGCACAGAAGAGGTTATCACGGACCTGGGTACCCAGGTTGACAGTGGCCTCTCGTTTGACACTCACGTTGCTAAAGTGGTTCGAAAGACCTTCTACATTGCCCATCTGATCATGAAGGGATTCACATCCAGATCAAGTGAGGTCATTGTTCCCCTGTACTCTTCACTTATCAGACCAATGATCGAGTACAATGCCCTATTTGGGATGTATCTCACCAGACACCTGCAGCAATTGGAGAGACCCCAAAAGTTCCTCACCAAAAGGATAAAGGGACTCCAAAACCTGTCATATACTGCCAGACTGAAGAAACTCCAACTCTATTCAGTTGCATACCATCTGCTCAGAGGTGACCTGTGCCTGACATACAAGTCCATGACCAACCCGGAATTAATGGACATGCTTCACCTCAAAAAATCCAAATCCACCAGAACCACTAGAGCAAGTGACTTAAACCTTAGCACGGATATAAACAGGATGTGCTGGAGGGATAGATTTATCACCCAGAGACTCCCCATGCTGTGGAATAAAATCCCGGTCCATGTGAGGCAGAGCACCTCGCTGGCTCTGTTCAAGAGAAATCTTGACCGATGGATGGGAGATCGTAGGTTTACCCCGGGAATCATCTCTGTGTCACTGCTGGACAGAGGCACAACAAACTAATGGGCACATTATTTCTAACATAAGGGGTGGCGTAAGCCACATAACTTTGGGCTAGGCTTATAAATGCCTTAGGGCAGATAGCCTAGTATAAACCTATGAACCTATGAACCTATGAACCCATCACTCACTTTCATTCCCCAAGTTATTGAATTAAACATCCAGCACCAGAGGGGAACAGAAGAGGGACAAGTCTGCCTCTCTCCTCCGCCAACCAGCCTGACACAGGCTGTTCCCCCTCATTCACTCCAAACCTTCAGCAAACTCTCCAAAACAAACCTAGTTGTACTTTAGAGAGGTCCAAACTAAAATCAGTCAGGTGTACTCCTTCCTCGCTGAACCAAACTTGAACCCTGTCATCAACATCTCAATAACCTATCCTATAAATACCTTAATGCCATTGTCTGTCAGCCCTAATGCTATCAACTCTACCCCAACATGTCAACATATGAACCACAGTCCATGATTTATTAAAGTCATGTAACCCTGCCACCCATGCAACTATACTAATCGCAGCTAAGTCCATCTTGACTGACTGAAAAGCCTTACCTTGTTCCTAAGCCTGAATTAAATATTTCAACAACACTCCCCACCAAACTCCTTCCTCCTTAGGCAGCTGCAACACAAATTTAATAAAATCTTCCAAAGTCCTACCATCAGTGGCATAGCTAGGAGGGGGTGAAAGGGGTGGTCTGCCCCGGTATGCATTTTTGGCACTTGTAATAGATTTAATTTTAAAAAAAAAATTTGTTTTAAGGGCGTTCTTCTTTAAAGAATGGTCCTGTAGCATCATTTCCTGTTCTTCCAGTCTGGTTACCTGCATCATGTCTGTCCGACATCTGCCTGCGTAATTTTAAAATGCAGCACAGGGAGTTCTTATCATTTACCAGTTCATAGTTCACGAAGTAAAGTTTTCTTATTGTGCGCCGATCAGTTTTTCTGTTTATCAAGTAAGGGAAGTTTGCTGCTTAGTAATTAGTATCTGCCGATCATAGTTTTCATTTTGCTTTTCCTGCTTCTTATTGTTCACCAAAGTGTGTGTGTGTGTGTGTGTGTGTGTGTGTGTGTGTGTGTGTGTGTGTGTGTGTGCGTGAGTTTACTGCATAGTAATTAGTGTTTGCTGCTTAGTAATTGCATGCCGATCATAGTTTTTGCTGCTGTCCATTTCATTTTGCTGCTAATTATTGTTCACCAAGGAGAGGGTTGAGTTATTACTCACCAATTGGGGGTAAGTTTGCTGTAAAAAGTGTGTGCTGCTGTCAACTATTCCATTTTTCTTTAGTAATTAGCGTTGCCAATTCGTGTATGTGTCTGTGTGTGTGTGTGTGTGTGTGTGTGTGTGTGTGTGTGTGTGTGTGTGTGTGTGTGTGTGTGTGTGAGTAAAATGCCACAGTTAGGTAAACCTGGTGATTAGTATTACTCAGGCTCAAGCCCTGTACCTTAGGTACAAGGAACAAGAGCCTGAATTCTCTACCCATACCACCACTTGTGATTCAAGGAGTTGTGTCCAAATTTTCACAAAATGTCTGGAATGTTTGGCTTATACTTTTGGATTGTTCCTAACACTTAAAATGTGTGGTTTTCTGGCAAATCAGTAAGAAGTGACTTTACTAAATAATGATAGCCATTTAAGTTTCAGTCTTCCTATCTTTCAGGAAATGCATGGTAACACAAATCATTTTATTCTAGCATCTTTCTAAGATTATGCCAGCACTATTTAAAATGTGTCCCTAGTTTTGGACCTTTGTCCCTTCCCACCAATAAATTTTGGATTTTCTAGATTTTTTGTGCTGCAAAGTTGAGAGATATAGTCGAGTGTCAAGTGGATTTTGCAAAGAGCTGAGAACATCAGGGGAAGAGAAGTTTAGCACTGCTTATGTTAAGTCTGCTTGCATTGTTAATGGCACAACAGGTAGTACATTTGCTTTTAATGCAGAAGGCCATGGGTAATACTCGCACAGTATGTAGATGGGTTGCTGATACTGTGCTGTGTTGTACTTTAAAGGGGGTGGATGCTGCAGTCCTGAGAATGTCCTCCTTTGGAAGAGATACCTAGTAATTATTAACATGATATCAGTTTGCTATCCATTCCCTATTGCAATATTACTAGAGTATCATTTTTTTTTTATGTAACATGGGAAATTTATTCTTCAAGGGCAACAAACACTTTATTTGTAGATGAAACAATGAAATGTAAAGTTGTTTGCTAGCAGCAACCTCTTCATTAGTTACATATCTCTTTAATGTGGAGTTATTCAGATGACTTTTACTTCTGCAGAGATTGTGCATATTTACTGATATTGCTGGATTGTAATGACAGAAGTCTGAGTAGATTTTTATGATGGAAATGTTCTGAATTAGGCAGTTTTGTCATTATTTGTTCATACATTTTGTTTCATTGCTTACTGGAAAAATGTTCAAAACAACAAATTTAAAAAAAACTCTGTAACAAGTGTGCTGTATTATACAAGGAATGTGAAGTTTGGAACAGACAAATTTGTCATGGGACAACCTTGGATGAATAAAGTGGGGGGGGGGCTGGAAGTAGGGTGATAGATAGGTTAGGTCTGTGTGGGTAGGGAGTAGGTAGGAAAGAGTTAATTAAGGTGGGAGCTGAGGGAGAAAATGAAGTAAAGCTAAGGGGTGGGTCTTAAATGTTTTTTGTAGGGAAGATTGGTAAGAGTAAGCACATTTTGGTGTGGTCTTGTTGTTGAAGCAAAATCATGTCCTTGATGGCCTGAGATGTGTAAAGGTAGGCTATGGGTGGTTTTCCAGTACATAAGGTGAGAAAATTGTTTGGGGTCATAGTTACAGAATTATTATTTTTTTTTTGTGAGGAATGGTTTGTAAGGTGATGATGAGGAATGGTGATAGGGTATTGGTGTAGTGTAGGTTAAGGGAGGATGGGTGTGGGGCTATATATATATATATATATATATATATATATATATATATATATATATATATATATATATATATAAGCCAGGAGAGAGAATGCGATAGGGTGAGAGAAGGGGATGTGTGCATGGTCAAGGAAGTTAGACTGAAAGAGGAGGCTTAGTGAATGTTGCTAGCCATGTTTATTTAAGGGTACTTACAGTAGCATGGTCTTGGGATGCCTGTTGTCTTCCAATGGAGGTTGGTGTTGCTGTAGGTGCCTTTGTCAGTGCTGAGGTGGCGTGATGGTGGTCCATTGTTCCTTCCTCGATCTCTGTTTAGTAAGGCTGGTTTTCCTTCACAGGTAAGTCATTTAGGGTTCTAAGGCCAGGATCTGCTGTTTCATTGGGATGATTCATTGGTGCTAGTGGTGTTTTGCAGTTATGCAGGGGCTATTTCAGAGTCTGTGCATGCACAGTCGGTGGGTAGTCCATTGATTAGGGTATGCCAAGATTAGGGAAATGATTTAGCTTTGGGAAGCCTTCATGAGGAGTTCTCAGTGTTTGGGCTTCGGAGTTTTGTTCCATTCTCATTGGTGGTATTAGGGTTGATCCTGGTGGCCAGAGAGGTCGGAAGGCAGTGCAGGAGCCATTAATATGTGCTTCTCGCTGAAGATACTACTGTGTAACTCTTCAGTGGCAAACAGATTTTAATGTATCCTACCGTTTGTAGGACTTAAATCTTAGTGCAAAAAATGAGAGGTGTCTTACATTACAGTATGAATCATATTAAAAGGTGCGGCCATGGGGAGATCTTACCATGTGAATAGAAGCAGCATTGCTCATAAATTATTATTATACTCTTAAGACTGGTGTACCTGTAATGCAATTCAGCAGAGAAACCTTGTATGAGTTCAAAGGGTATTTACTAAGAGGATTCCATTACTTGATAACTTTATGAAATAACATCAGATGCAGACACACAAGTCATTATAGTTACATACACAGTCCATTTATATTGCATATAAAAGTTTTTCATGATCCTATTTTACAGGCTCTTTTGGATTTAAGTATTTATAACTGTAGTCTACTGTGGCGACATCACATGAAATTTGAACTGAGTGTGTGCTATCTGTACCATGTTGGCTGGGTTGATGGGAGGTGCACAGTTAAAAGGTACAGAGTTTGATTAAAAAATAAACAAAAAAAACAAAAGAAAAGAAAGGTGCTTATCATGCGAGCACAAGCAGCATTGCTTGGTTTGCATGGCTAAGTCCAATACAGGCAGATGGCTTATTGGTATATTGCTGTGAATGTGGTGTGCTGAGTCCTGGGAGCAAGACATACAAGGGCTGTTTATTTTGGTTCTGGGTTGCCCAGTTTGTGCTTTGCATGGTTCTGGGTTCAGGGCCTGCAAGTGCTGTTTTTGGTGGTAGTGATATCGGCCATGGGGTGATGGGTAGTGCAGGGCATATCTCTCAGTCATCCGAAATTGTGATCACAATGCTTCTGGTGATGGTGGCTGGCAATAATTAACAAATAAAAAGTTTTTTTATTGGTCCCTGATTAGTTGAGAGCTAGGTTCTCAGTGACTTAACGGAAACCACCATTATAACGCAGAGCTGAAAGTGACAGTACCTGAAGAGCAAACAGAGGGTTCTGACTGGGACAACCATTAAAGATGGTACCATTTTTGTAATTTTTTACATTATGGTGGTTGAACTGTATTACACAGATTAAATGTTGTATATTTGAATAGGGCATATTTACAGAATGTCTGTTCTACCTTGCACAAGGAATTTGTAGTCTGTTATAATGGGGTGTCCATACTGAAGATGGTTTCTAGATAATTTTACAAGGACAGTCTTATAAATTTGTGACTGCTTGCTTTGTGTTACTCGTACTTAATAGCGGAGAGCTGAGTACGGATTTGCAGCAGAAGGGTATCATGTTACAGTAAGAGTTCAGCTTAACAATAGCGCTAACGGTTCTTTGTCACCTTCAGGAAGGTTACCCCTCCTGGCTGGTAATAGTTTACATAAGTGTTTTTTTATTTTGTAGCTGTGTGTGGGTTGGTTCTCATTCTGACTTACAGAATTGTCTTTTTGCGGGTTGGGGAGACTCCGTGCTTGGTGGGTCAGGCACAGGTACATTTCTGTTGGGGGGTGGGGGGACTGTTGGTTATGCATGTTAGTAGATATTAAGATAGGAGAGGAGTTATGGACAGGGTAGCATTGTTTTGAGAGGCAGTATAAATACCTCTCATTTAGTTTTTGCAGATGAATTCATTAAAGCAGGTAAGGGAGAGTGGATATAATAAACTGGTACAGTACTAAAATATTGGATAAGCTCTTGTTGGTCAGAAAGGGCATATTGAGATTGTATGGAGTAGTTGGAATTCATTTTACTGGGACATCGAGTGGAATGACATTTTGCAGTATATATAAAAAAAAAAACTAAGAACAGCAGCATATAGTTATGACAGGTTTAAGACATGTTACAGAAGTGTGGCAACATTTAAGCTGCTCTGTTCACAGACAATGTTTTACTAACAGTTATAGTTATGGTTTAGGATTTGTGGGGAATCTTGAAATTTTGTAGTGGATTTAGGACTGTTACAGCCATTACCGGGGCATGGAGACCAGAAAAATGGTGCCTACAGTAAGACTATGCACTTTTATTGGTATATGTGCTAAGACAGTAGATCTTTATGGAACAAATCACTATCAGTATTACTTTAGCTCATAATCCTCTTTTGGTGTAGGAATAAGAAGTTAAATATCTACTAGGTCTTGATAATTGCTAAAATTTGAAGAGCTGGGGCTTAAACTAGTGTTTATAGCTTGAGTAATACTCTGCTGCTTACAAATGAGTGGCTTAGTGGGCTAATGCACTATGCTGTGGTTGACAGAACCCTGAGTTTGAGATTTGGTGATGGTGAATGTTTTTTTTTCTCTCTCTTCTTTTAGTAGTTATTGGTCTAAGAACAGACAGTAATCTATATGTTTTTGTAAAAGACACTGCCAGAATGAATAACTACTTTTGTTTTATTTGACAGGTCGCTGCCTTGGTCCAGTATGGGGACTTGTGGTTAGTTTTCTTACAGGTCAGTTCCTTTAATCTTCGGGTACTTTGTTTGATATAATCCCTTGTGACCTGCAGGGAACTGGTAACCATGCTATTAGGGAACTCTTTTTATTCTGGCGGTCTGGCTTTTGATAGACTCTGTGTTTTAAGGGGTTATGGGACACTGTGAGTAAAGGCCGTTCATCGTCCATGCTCAGTGTGGTGGTAATGGTCATAGGAGGAGTTGATTTAGTAGAATCTGAAGTTTGATGTGTTTTGCTGTGTTTCAGGTGCTGACTAGCTCTAGGATATGCAGATTTTGCAGAATGTTCAGATTTTGCATCAGATCCTGGGTCCAATGTTGTTATTGTCTTTTGGTCAACTTTGGCAAATTATGGGAGACTGCTGTTTGAGGATGGTGGCAGACACTTGGGTTTCATGTTTTCTACCTTTCTATAGATTTGTGCTAGGGTAGGATCTTTTCCTGGGTGAAGGCCAATAGTTAAGGTGTTGAGTAGATAGGTTTCATGTTACTTATAGGGGGAGGGGTGGGGGGGGGATGTTGTGCTTATGACACTCAAGGCCATTCCAATATTCAGAGCATGGGGCAGTAGTGGGGAACATTATTGTATGTTCATCAGAACCTTTTGCTTGCCTTTAGTGGCAGGTGAGGGAGAAATAGTCAGGTGAAAGTTCCCATGTGCATAGAGTGGACAGGTGTTCTCCTACCTCCACCTGACACAGCTTTTCTGAGAATGGTCAGACTTGGCCTTATATTTTGAGCAGTTTCTCATAGCTTGTGGTTCTTGGATCATCATGTTTAAATCATTGAGGGATGATGCTGTAAATAATGTCAGACACTTTGAGTTTTATACCTCTTGAAGCAATAAATTTGAATCAAACCGGACATAATGGGGAGGATCAAAGACCTAAAGAATTTAACCATATAATTTCTGTGCACATTTGATGGGGCCAAAGGCAAAAAAAATAAAAAATCTGGGGAAATATTTGGCACTTTGTTTATCCAACTATAAATGGCTGGACTTGCATTTTTGTGTTGCTCTGCAATTTCTGTCATGGGAATAAAACCTGAAGTTCAAATGAGGGAGTGACTAAGCCATGTGGTGTTTTGAAATGAGTACTTGCCGTCTGTCAGGGTGAGTGGGAAGGGGGCAGGTATATTTTGGGGGGCTTCAAAGAAGGGGGTATGGAGTGAGGGATGCTGGTTGTCGTGTCGGAGGTTGACTTGTTTTTTTCTTTTTGAACATGCCCACAGAGGTGCGGTGGGGCCATTATATCCTTTGGTATATTTACTATCACATGTGACAGCAGGGGAAGCACATTATGCAGTCATGGAATTAGTTCAGCATAGGAGGGAGGCAAGTTATGGTGGCATTTAGTAGCACTGTAGAAAGTGTTTCATCTTCCAGGGTTTCCAGTGCTTGCAAGTCATGAGTTATTTCCACTTTACTCTGAGGAATTTTCTGTTTAAAGTGCTACTTAACAGTAGTTGCCTGTCATGGCTTAATTTGGGTTTCAATCTGATATCCTTTAGAGGATTTCTATCACAACACCAGCTTGATGGAATAGGATCACAGTTTTCACAGGTAGAGGGATACTTTTTCACATTACGGTTGTTTAAATAATTGCAGTGGGGTATATTCTTAATTCTGTTGGAGAAGTGGTAAGCGTATGGGAGGGATGTTAGGTAAGCCTCTTCTTTTTCATGGATGTCACAGCAGTGTCCATGATTTGCTATACTGCCAGGGTATGGAATGGTTTAAATATTTTCAATGAACTGACTGTTTTTTTTTTTCATTACCAAGATGTGGTACTCCATTGCCATAATGTGTAACACATGGGTATAGTTGGTATACTCACTAATGCATTTCGCTTTTGTCCCTATGCAGATGGTGGTGTGGTGATGGGTGTTCCAATTGCTGTGGTGTTACTCAGCAAGGTCCCAGATGGTGGAAGTAGGTTGGTACTGGATGTCTGAGTTGCTACAAGGATGAGCGATGTGGTCATACCTGGGTGAACACTAGGCGAGTGGCAGCTACTGGCTTGAAGGAAGTGAATTCTAAGGTAATGGATTCTAATGGAGAAAAGTTCTGGTTGGTGGAGTGGTGCACAATGAGGCTACAAGTAAATGGTACTTGGTTATTGCTGTTAGAAGGATCATCATCTTGGGTCATTTTTTCGTCTTTTGGGCAGCTAGGCATGCAGCAATTAGATCCAATGGAATGAATGGTCTGCAATTATTCCCTGATTGGTGTGGAGTGAAGCAAGGAATTTGGAAGCAGTGAAGAGAGCTCAGTGGTATGATAATTTTACTTTGGCAAAATATTTGAAGAAAGTTGGGGTGCATACAATGCGGCATGTGGAGTTTGAAAGCAGGGATCCTGTATGGTACAGGTCTGGAAGGTGGTATGATCTGAGGGGGAACAGCCCTTTGGGCTGATGGGTGGAGAAGGTCAGGCTTTACCCTCTTCTGTCTCCCTCAGTAGGATATTTGGAATTAAGATGGCGATTTGATGGTGGATGACTTGGAATGGAAATATGGAATTGATGATGGTATTAAGGTGAGCGAGGATGCTGCCTTCAGGATTACTATGATTTGGAATGGAAATATGGAATTGATGATGATATTAAGGTGAGCGGGGATGCTGCCTTCATGATTACTAGGATAAGTGAGCAAGTAGGGGACGCTGATTATCCAGGGTGAGCGGGTGTGCTGCCCTTATATTTACTATCTTATTTGTTGCAATGTTAGATTCTGTGTGCTTCAATAAAGTTTGATGTTTATTATTCATTTTCATTACAATAAAGGTCGTCAAATGTCTTTGGGTGTTTGTGTTTTATTAGGACCGTGACAAATAATACAATCAGGAAGGTGAATCAAACAACACATATATGTTTGCATTGTCCTAAATATATGTATAAGGGGCCTATGATTTGAAAACAGCCCAAAGGTAAACTTTATCCTCCACTGGCCAGATGCATTTTCTTTTAATGTGGTTTTCAATGCTGTTTCAATGAATGTGAGTTTCAAGGGCAAAGAAGTTTTAATGCTAAGTCTGTATTCATTGTGAGACTGTATTGCTTTGTTTAGTAGATGTCTATCAGTGTTTGTGCTACAACTTTTAAAATAAAAGTTTTAAATGAAATCCAAATAATTGTTGTAGAAGTAAAGCATAAAGCAATATGCACATTAGTTTTTATGGTAAATGGGCAGAAATAGCCAAGTAGTGGGACACTGAAATGACTGCATTGGGGGGGGGCTGTGTATGTGGGGGCCCCATATGACCATGATTTTGTGAGGGAGGAGGGGCGGCAAACTCAAAGACAGCCCCAGGTAGCACAAACTCTATCTACGCCACTGCCTACCATACACCTTCCTTTTAAAAGATGCATAGTATTCCTGTACCAAGCATCTGATCATTCCAAGCCAACCTGACACACCTCATCTGGCAACAGTAGCACTCATGCCATTGCCATACTGACTGAATGAAAATTAATCATTTTCCCGGCAACTTCACCTGCTAGACCTTCAACACCAGCCAAAGTGGAACTAATTCCAAATAGTCAACATCCCTTCTACAATCATCATTCCATCCTGCCAGCTAATGAGCCATAAATCATCCCCCCAAAATAAGGCTGCCATCCCCATACTTCCTGCAGCATCTGTAAACAATTGCAAATACCCTTGAACAACCCAATCCACCTGCTAAAAGTCATACCATTAAACTGCTCAAAAAAAAAACACAACCACAATGCTAAATCAGCCCACACCAACTTATTAATCCTCACCCAATGATGTTTGCTTCATTCAACAAAATGCCACTAACGGAACAACCTAGTTGAAATACCCCTTAATCCACACCTTATCCTTAGATGTTACCACCAAATCTTTCCTTCAGACATGTTACTTTCACCACCCTGCCCAACAATGGACACTCTTTCTCTCAAACCGGTAATAAATAAAAAATGTATCCAACATCTACCTTCACCATCCATGGGTCTTTAAGGTCCCAAATGACCTGCACTGCATATCCAGAGATGCATAACTGACTTTTGCGTCATCACCCAAAATAACATCATGCCCAGAATTCCCCTCAGGATAAGGCCAGTGGTGAATCAAATGAAATTTCCTGCCACCTTCTCAGGAACCAGCATCAGTGGAGAAACCTTAAAGATGTTAAAAGGACGAATATCACTCTGACCCAAAAACCTACCCACCCCCTATTCCTTATCCACCAAGCCTTCCAAAATCTCTTCCATCCCCTGCAGAGAATGAAGATTCCTATAAAGTGGCCCTTCCTACCCATGATTTAATACAAAATCCCTCAGAAAACCCATCTATTAATTCAGTTGCAGTTGCTGAATCAGGAAGTTGCATGAGCAGCTGACATTGCTGTACATTAATAGAAAAATGTTTCCCCCAGTCTTCCCTTTGACCCAGAAAAGGACACCCCCCCTTCTCTGCCCCCAATTCCCCTTATCCTGACTACCCTGAAATCTAGGAAATGGTAAATGTAACCCACTCAATTCAGGCTGGTGCAGACTTAACCAATGCACCTTCCTACCTACCACCTGCACAGCTGAATGTATACCTGCACACTTCAAACAGGTGTAAACAAACCTACATGCCACCCAAGAGCAACACCCCATATTAAATGCCCAGCATACCCCCTTCCTGACCCCCCTTAACTTAACCTCCCTGCTATCAGCTCCAAGGCTATCAATCATAGTGGCTAGGCAAATGTCAGGATATCTCACATCCCAGCAAGTTGACTGGTCCACCACCTTCTGCTTCCAAAAAATCTGATCGTGTCACAACCAGACATTCCCCGCCTACAGACACTATGCCTCACCGATCATGAGAAAATAAGCAAAGACTAGTAATGCCAAAGGCAGTATCCTTCTCCAACCAAACCAATTTGTAATAAATGAAGCCTAATACCCAATTTACCCATGTCCTTGGCCACAGTCTACCTATCTCCCTTTGCCCTGAGGCTGCTAAAGCCATCAAAAGTCTCTACTGTTTACGGTTTCCAATTCCATCAAATGTTGAAACCCTTCCACATCAATTAATTCAAAATATCAACAAACTCCCCCTTCCAGATCTTTCCCTTAACTAAAAGTGGTATGTGAGGTGGTAAAAAGACCCCTCCTTGCCCCAGAGCCTGCTTAGCTAACCCAATCACCTGGCCTGATCTCAAAGTCCAACCCAACTTCATGCTGTTGTGACTCCACCCTACCTGTGGAAGACCCCAAACTCCCAATAATCAAGCCTAAATCCTCCTAATCATCAAAAGCCTCCTCATGAAACTGTCCCCTTCACTAAGAAGTGGACCCCAAACCTCTGTCATACTTCAGCAGCACCAGCTGCTTTGCCCTGCCCCTGATGTACCTCATCCTCACCTGTCCCCACAATACTCCCAAACTGCACCAACTCTGACATGCCTAAATAAGCACCTAACAGAGTATCATCACCTGTAACCTCATTGCGCACTGTTCCAGCAGCCAGAACATCCACAGCAACAACATCCATCTCCCGTTGAGTCCACTTCCTCTGGCCACTGGCTGATGCAAACTCTGTGCTTTTCATCATCTGCAAAAGAAAAGAGAACTGCAAATCCTCTGAAAGAGACAGAATTCCTCTAATCAGAATATTGCCCACAACATCAATATTCCTTTCCTTTAGTCATTTCTCCCTCTTGTTTCCTTCTGTGTATCAAACAAAATAACTACCTGAAAATTGACGGGCCCTTCTCTCACCAAATCAGTGGAACATGTGAGTTCCCACAATTGAAGCTTTCACATCGCACCCATTGGTTCATTGTTCATTTCTAGCACTGCTTTTGCTGATTCATTTTAAGCACTCATATGTCTCACAAATATTATCCTTCTCAATTTCCACTCCTGCTTGTGTAACTACTTCATACTTCTTTCACAAGTAGTAACTGTTCTTTTTTATTGCATAGTGATGCCGTAATATGACTCATCAATGACATTTTTTGGTGATTGTGTAGATTAAGATGCACCAGGATACACAGCAGCAAGTGTTGGTCATGTTAAAGTGAGTTGGGACATGGCACAAGGGATGTGGCATAATTGCTGCCAACTTAGCATTTTATTCATTTATATTATTTAATCACTGATGACTTCAGTCAGTCAGTAATACCATATGTAACAGTTTCATATTTCATATCATTCATAAAATTACATATTGATGTGGTTGTTTAGTTATGAATCTGCAGCTGGATTTGTTTTCTGCTGATACAAGTACTGCTGCCTGCACTCCAGGTTACACACTCAGGCCTGTCTGTAGGGTATGTTTTCATGCAGTGCTTCTGCTGTATGAGAAGTAAGTTTTTGATTCAAAATCTGGGTGTGTGTACACTTAAACAACACTCAAATGTGCCCAATTTTTACCTCATATTTTCACCCTGTCCCTCATAATATTTTTGATTTTCAGTAAATCACACAGGACTACAGTCAGTCATTAAAACCAGACATTAGAATTGGCCAGAAATCATAAACATAAATAGGAACAGACCAAAAACATGAGGCAAAAATCTGGACATTCTGCAAAATTCTAGACAGTTAAGAGGTCTGAATACAAGTACTATCAGGATCTTAAGGACCTATGCCCATAAACATACTGGACTATAGTTAATATTTTATTAATATAGTTAGTACATTTATTTCTCTAAACAAACTTTATCAATGAACATGGTACAACACAAACTGTTACACTAATGACTGCAGTGTAGATTTGTACTCAATACCGTCAGTAAAAGAAACACAAATAATATGCATACTGATGACTGTTAAAGTGAAAGACTGGAGTATTATAAATAAAACAATGCAAAAAAAATCTGAGTTATTCAGCAGAGCTAAATGCTGCATAGCATTACTTTACAATGAAAAGCTAAACTGAAAATAAATTTGGGTAGAAAAGAAAGTAGTTACTAATTGTGAAAGCTGCTGCCTCTGATGAGCTAGGTTAAATTACTCTGCTGAGAGTAACCAACTATCTGTTAACCACAGTAGTTTAGTATGAAGAGAAAAGCACTATGACCTGTACAGTATTACAGATTAGTCTCTTATCAGCTGGAAATTATTGTGAAGCTGATTGTGATATTGCACAATTTTCAAATAAAGTTTTACCATTGGAACATGGCTAATTTAGAATAATGAATCCCTTCACTTGAACTACAGAGTTAAACCTCAAAGTGGAAACTATAAACAACTGGACAATCATGCCAGCTTTCCCCAAAATGACCCCAATCAAATCATAAATACGAGTCCACTGCCCCTCTGCCAACTGGCTGCTGAATGACAACCCAGAGTTTCTCTTCTTTTTCCTTCCTTTCTATTGTTTCCCCTTTATCCTCCCCTTTCCCTTTCCTGTTTTGTTTTGCAGAGGGTGGTGTTACAAATTCTTGAACAGCAACCCAACTGTAAAAGCCCACCAACCCCCCTCCACAACTATTAGTGTCCTACTGCGCATGTACAACATACAGCTGTTATTTGTGGATGTTGTGCATGCACAACATACAGCTGTTATTTGTGGATGTTGTGCATGTACAACATGCAGCTGTTATTTGTGGATGTTGTGCATGCACAACATACAGCTGTTATTTGCGGATGCTGTGCATGCACAACATGCAGCTGTTATTTGTGGATGTTGTGCATGCACAACATGCAGCTGTTATTTGCAGATGTTGTGCATGCACAACATGCAGCTGTTATTTGTGGATGTTGTGCATGCACAACATGCAGCTGTTATTTGTGGATGTTGTGTATGCACAACATACAGCTGTTATTTGCGGATGTTGTGCATGCACAACATGCAGCTGTTATTTGTGGATGTTGTGCATGCACAACATACAGCTGTTATTTGCGGATGTTGTGCATGCACAACATACAGCTGTTATTTGCGGATGTTGTGCATGCACAACATACAGCTATTTGTGGATGTTGTGCATGTACAACATACAGCTGTTATTTGTGGATGTTGTGCATGTACAACATACAGCTGTTATTTGTGGATGTTGTGCATGCACAACATACAGCTGTTATTTGCGGATGTTGTGCATGCACAACATACAGCTATTATTTGTGGATGTTGTGCATGTACAACATACAGCTGTTATTTGTGGATGTCTGCCAACTTGCTTTAACTGCAATTAAGTTTAATCTACCACCTTTTCTTCCCAAATCACCAGTTTTAGGAGGGACAGCACAAAATTTTGAGCCACAACTGGTGACAATGGACAGGTTAAATTAGTACTGCTAACTTTAGAAGATGACAGAATAAGAGAACGTGAATTAGCATATATTTATGAAGTAAAAGTACTATATAATTCTATTCATTGCCATTATTTACTATGTGCAATCAAAATCATCACCAGTTTTAGGAGGAATAGAAAAATCTTGAGCCAAAATCAGGGACTGTTGAGATGAGTTAATTTAGTATTCATGGCCTTTCTTCGTACAAAATAAGCAAGTACTATTTTATGATCTCACTTTCTAGGATGAATAGTGTTAGATGAAGTTTTGCAATCCTAAATGTACAAGGTGCCATTGTTGGACCAAACAGTCACCTGGAAATGGAACTGTGCTTGTGAACATGCTGTTTCAGTCAGGGACTCCTCCAAGTTGTGAAACCATGCATTCCACTGTTCCACCACCACCAATGAATCCACAAGGTCCTGTCACAAACAAACCGCATGAACCACTACTGCAATGAGCAAAGAGAAAAGTGTCGAACACCTGTAGATAAAATAAGGGGACCTGCCCCTAAGACCACATGTAACCAAATCCTCAAGAAACTGATCACAAAATCAGAAACAACCCCAGATGCTGACAAGTTTATGCAACTAACTGCAGTCCACAGCAACTGTTCATAGATTACAGGCCTGCAATGGAGGCAAATAGTAAGCTAAGAGTTCCTATGGCTCAGCTCTAAATCAAGGTGATGAAAACCACAACAAAAGGCCACAACTAGATCCAATAAACCAGTTCCTAAAATCGAATGATAACAAATGAATATCCCCTTACTATCCCCACAACATATTATCCAAATCATATAACAGCAACCCAGCAGAGAGAGAAAAAAACTACATATATAAACCACCCACCTGCTAATACCATCCAACTGCAATTAACCTGAGGCCTACCTGTTCTCCAGAATACCTACAGGTCATCTCAGACGTAGCACTTGGCTTATCAAGTTCATGGTAAAATCTGATCCCTTACACAGTTACTCTTACACAAAACTGGTTAAGCCCCTCCTTGCACTTACCTCATTTCCTCCCACCCCTCTTACTTCTCCAGTTTAACCTTTCCATCCCCACTACACTAATTTTCTTCCACTACCATCTTAACTCTCATTGCTATTCCTATATGTCCCTCCCCTGAAGGTGTCCCTGGACAAACTGATTCCTCATATACAGGAGTAGACTCCTGGGCTCAGTGGGCCATTTCATGCTCAACCCATAATAATAATAATAATAATAATAATAATGATAATAATAGTAATAATAGTAATACCGCATTACAACATAACAATGTTGGAATGACAGTAAAACATACATTGAAGAAGCTATGGTAAACATACCAGTGTACAAAGTAGACGAAAATTCCCTTCACCACATAGTATAGAGAAAGTGTTAGAGCAAGAGTAATAAAGACACAGTTATATCTACAGCATGCACTATACAGGAGAAGAGACAGAGTTATATATGCAGGATGTACAAAGAAAGCTAGTCAATCGAAGAGCCAGGTATAGTCCTGTGTAATTTAATAATATATAGGGGAAGTGTAACAGAGGGGTCATCTGTGAGCAATCAGATAATCAAATCTATTTTGTATCTACTGGTTGAGGATTTGAGTATGAATTGCTTGAGATCATGCCTAAATGATTTGTGGGAAGTCTGTTTATTGACATAAACTGTGATGGATTCCCAAATCTGCGAATCAAGGGCAGAGAGGTTGTGGTCTGTGCAGTGCAGTTTAGTTCATGGTGTATATAGGGCTGTTATGTTAAATGGGATAGGGAGCCAATGGGCTTTTGAAAAAAAACTGACAGTGATTATCAGTTTTGGAGGCATACATTCTTTGTGGTGGTGTGCAAGGAAGCAATATTTTTCTTGGAGCATATGCTTTGAGTGGGAGCCTATATTTTGTTGTTTATGTCTTTGCCAAATGAATTTCTGCCTTCAGGGGAGAGAGAATGAAATATATTTGTTGATCCCAAAACTTCTGGTATTTGATTTTAAATTTGATTACTATTATACCATGTTGAAAGTTAAGTTAATGTTCATTAAGAAAATGGGGTACATGAAATGTGGTGTGGTTTCTAGAGAGGAGCGATTGTTGACTGTTATTTGTCAGTGAGTACCTTGGAGAACTTGCTTAACAAATAACATTGATTTGGTTTTCTCAGTGTTTAGGATTAGTGTTTTGTGGATTAACATTTTAGAAAGGTCTTCTTGGAGTTGTCTTGTATTGAAGAGTGATTGGGGTGGAATCTGTATATCACCATATCATCTGTATAAGACATGATACATGGGTGGAGAAGGTCAGCTGGCAGAGAGCTGATAAATAAGAAGAAAAGAAGAGGTGGGAGGACTGAGCCTTGTGATATTCCTTTTATAAGAGGGGATGATAAGAGATTTGTAATTTCCTATTTTAACTATGAAATGTCTTTCTGGTAAGAGGTTTTTGAATCATGGATGGACTTGACTACTTATGCCACAACAGATGAGTGTGCCAAACGGAATGGGATGGCTAGGTATATACCAGCGGGGGCATTGTATTCAATGATAGGTCTGATGAATGCTGAATACAGTAGAATAATGACTTCTTTAGGCCTAGATGCCATACCTTTGTTTATAAGTTGCACAACATAGAATGATTCCCTCAGTACTGTAGACATGCTAGGGTCAAAGTCTAGATTACTGTCTATGTGTGTCCCTAAGTCCCTGACTATTAAGTAATCTCTAAGGGGAGTGTTTTCAATATGATAGCTACAAGGGGTGGATGACTTCCTGAAGGATACTACTGTGGATTTTTTGGCATTTAGTTTTACTCCATGGCTCTGATGCCAGTTGTTTGTCGGTGTCAGCCATTCCTGGAGAAAACTTGTGTTGGTGTGGGATTCAATGACAACTCCTAAATTGCAATCATCTACAGATTTAGTCAGCCAGATACCATTGACATTGGCCTTGACTTCAGAGAAGTGAATGCCAAAAAGTATCAGTCCAAGGACTGATCCCTGAGGGCCCCACTTCTAATTGGCCTCTTTGTAGATGTGGACTCCCCTATTCTAACTTTATGGATCCTTTCTGTGAGCCAATTGGCTATCCACCAGGTAACATATGGGTTTGTACCTCCTGAGTTTGTCAGCAATGCCCAAGTGGGTTATTGTGTCAAATAGCTTGGCCAGGTCAAGTTAGGCAGCGTGTACCATTTTGCCCTCATCCATTGCTTTGGTGACCTTCTCAAAGAAATCCACCAGGTTGAGTAGACATGACCTGCCCTTGATGAAACCAAACTGGGTTGACTCCAGTGTCTGGAGGTTTACTATATCATTATACATCATTTCCATGATAATTCTTTACATGGCTTTGCATATAAGACTAGTGAGACTTATGAGTCTGTACTTTCCAGTGTTTGTAGATGGTTCTCCTTTGCACAGAGGGATGACTGTTGCTTTTCTCCATTCATAAGGCACGAAGCCTGTTTGGAGGCTACAGGTGAATAGCAATTCCAGAGGGTAGAGGTCATGTTTCATGTTATTTAGAAGGTATCCTGGGATATTGTCTGGGGCCATTGATGCAGTGTTCTTGGCTTTAGCGAGTGCATCAAGGATCTGTTCCCTAGTGATAGCAGGGAGAGTTATATCTGATGCTATTTCATGATGGAAGGTTGAGGGGGAGAGAGGGGTAAAGTTGGAGCTGAATTTGTTGACCAGTAGGCTTGCTATATCTTATGGCTCAGGATAGGTGCTCCATTTATAATGAGCTTTGCATACAATTGTGTACTGAGTTTGAAATTGCAGACATAGCTAAAGAATGCCTTGTGGTTGTACTTGGCCTGGGAGGCCAAATTTACCTCAAATTTGGTTTTGTTAGACTTTATTTGTCATCTAAGTTGTTTGTTTAGTTTGTTGCGAGTGCTTTTACCCTGCTGGGTGCTGCACCTCCTACATTTTGCCATGATTTTCTTCCTTCTGTTATACAGCCTATTGATTTTGTGATTCCACCAAGATGGCTTGTTTAATGAGTTACTTCTGTACTTTTTCCTGGTTGGTACAGCTGCCTCTATCCAGCTATTAACATGCTTGTAAAGGGTTTCTGTGAACAGTTTTGCATAGGTAGAAGTGTTCTTAGGGTTTATTGGGGTTTGAAATTTTTCCAGGTTATCAATTAATAACAGGAACTTAGCCTTAGAGTAGTTCTTGAATATTCCAGGGTTTACTGGGGTCCAGGTTATATTTTTACTTCAAAAGAGACCATTTTGTGGTCTGACCTTACCAGGGAAGACATTACACTAGCGAGTATGCAGCACTCTCCCATATTAGTAAGTACCAGGTCCAGTATGGTTGCACCCCTGGTTGGTGTACTGACAATCTAGTCCAGGGAGGTTGGGTTTACAAAATCTAGGAATCTCTCTGCCTGTACTTTTGGTGTCATATAGGATTCCCGGGTCAATATGATGCTATAGAATGGACTAAATAGCAAATGCTATTTAGTCAATCCGATACTGTCGAAATGGCAAAATAGCGAAGTCACGGAACACTAAATTTTTTCCCAGTGAAAAAATTCAGTGGGCCATCTTCGTGACTTTGCCATTTCCTCCACCATGGTGTGATCTCAGAGTTGGTATATTTAAGTAGGGGGTGTGGGGGTGAAGCCCCCCACTTAAATTTGTGTTTAAGTTTTTTTTTTTTTACGGAGCAGCAAAATTTTTCCCTGGGAAAAAAATCTGCTCTTCTGTTTGTTCGATATTTTGTTGTTTTGATATTATTGGTACGATAAAATAGCATTCGCTATTTACATCGTATGATAATATGATATAGACACGGATTCCCAGTTAATAGATGGGCAACTAAAGTCACCCATGCATTTGGTATTGGTTGGATGGTGAATGTTTCCAGTAAGTTTAAATGCATGGTATGGGTTTCCTGGGTAATAGACAGGGACCTATATCTTGTAAGGAAGTGGAATTGGATTTTGCCTATAGTGATTTGAGCATGGAGTAGCTTAAGTGCATTGTCCTGTTTGAATAGCCTTGAGCTATATTTATTTTTGATGCAAATTGAGACACCTCCACCTTTAGTCCCTGAATGTGTAGTAGCTAGCCTAAATGTGTGGAAGGCATTATAACACAGCACTGTTGGTGTGCTCTCCGTAGCTTTAAACCATGTCTCTGACTGCACAGACATCAGCATTCTCTAGGGTGAAGACAGCTTCTAGGGAGTGGAGATTTTGTTTAGACTCCTAGCACTGAGTAGTAATACCTTTAGATTTTCATGGTTTTGATTTTCTATGTTGGAAGTACTTTAAGTCTGGCATTGCCTAAAAAAGGCACTATGGGGGAAGACAACATTTTAGCTAATATTTGAAAGCTTAGAGGGGTGAGGTTTGGACCATCCATGCAAAGCAGTGTGACCTTTTGACCATCTCCTTCAAAGCTGAAAAATTTTGCACCCCCCTTAGAGTGACACCAGAAAATAAGCCAATTATTAAAGTCAGTCATCTTTTGTTCATATTGGGGTATCATCCTTGGAGAAGGTAAAATGCTGCTCAATGCTAGGCTCATACCAGCCTGGGACACATATTCCAAGAGCTCCATGATGGGTCTCTTCATATAGTCTAGGGAGATACGTCTCAGGTCATTTCCACCCACATGGACTATGACTGAGTCATACTGGTACTTGTGGTCTAATGACCTTAGTGCATGTGCAATATGCAGATCCTAGCCCTTGACTGTAGAGAATTTTGGTACAAGTTAGTGCTTGCAGATTGAGATAAATCATGGGTGAAGGCCATACACACCAGTAGACGTATTGTGGGGTGATGTTGACAAGTTTTTCAATTTGTTTGGCAGAGATAATTTTTAAGTAAAACAATGGCGTGTATGGGGGTGCATCTGGTTTGTGAGTAGGTTATATAAAAGACAAAGAAGGTATAAATGGAAGATATGAGAATTCTTTAAGAAAGTTGGTAGAGGGCAGGTTCCCAGAACTGATTGGTATTGTGTAATTCCCTCAGGGAGATCTGGCAGAGGTGTGTTATGTAATTTGGTTTACCAGGGGCCAATTTTTTTTAGATATATTAAATAGTATTTTCAGGGATAATTGTGGTGAATCACTTTGAGTTTCCTTGCTGCTGGTATTTGTAAGCTTGTTTTTTTTGTTATTTGAGTGAATGTATGTATACTCTGATGGGATGGGCATGTTCTCCATTTGTGCCATGCATTTTCTTCAGGTTTGAAATGACCTACACACTTTGTGATCTATTGGTTGCTGGTAGCCTTGAAGAGTTTGGGAAGTTTTGGGACATGTTCGTTTTGATATTATAATAGCAGATTACTTAATGTTAGGATGACTAGACATGGGTTTTGAGAGTGTGTATTATCATGGACTATTTCATTTTTATTTGCGCCCTGTGTTTTTTTTTTTTTTTGTTTGTTTTTGGGTAATGTAAAGAAATAACACTGACATTGTAAGAAAAGCAGATGACATTTTTATTTTTCTAATACCCAACTGTAATTCTATTTTCCTATTTGCAAATAGGGAAGCATTCTAGAACTGTCATACTTGTCACTTTGAAATAACACTTAACCAGCCATCTAAACCTATGACGTTTTACAGCCAATTGTAACAGGTTATCTTAAGCTTTTCTGATTATTACACAGATATCACTTAATGTTAATTGAATATTCATTTTTTTTTTCATAGAAATGACAAACATTGTATTTTTACATCAAATGTTCTTAACATTATAAACAGTTCGTCTTAGGTAAGCTTTATCTAAAATGACAAACGTGGCACATCCTAGAAGTGTATGTTTAGTAAATACATAATGACACATTTGGCCTTGGAGAAACACAGAATTGCATATAAGACCAGTTACAGACTACATATGTAAGCATTAATAGTTATTAAAGAAATCAGGAAACTCACATTTCAACTCTACTGTGCAAATCACAAATAATCATTACTTATATGTTATCTTAAACAACTAGGTTTGTTTAAAAGATGCATTTGCCGATACTTGAAAATCTGCATTAAAACCCAAGGTGTCACTGCACATTATTTTCTCAAGATCTAAAAGTCCTTGTTCTTGTAATTTTGACTATCACAAACAGAGGCTTTCTAGCCTTTCTCTATCTGAAGCAAAGACAGACAGAAAAACAATATGACTGCAATTTTTGTAAAAGAATTCAATCTCAGGTTACAGAATTATACGCGATAATGAGCACACAATGCAATCTTTAATAAACTAGCTCTACCAACCTATCTTGTGACACAGGACATGCAACTCTGACCACTCGAATATATTCTAAAATTACCTTTTTAAACTAATTATGAGATTTGAAAACACATTTCCACTACAAAAGGTATGGGGTTTAATTAGAGTCTCAGTGGTAAAATAAATGAGAAATACGTATGCAGAGACATGGATGGGGGCAGATGGTGATTATGTGATCTTCTACAGAAGGATTTCTTGAATAACAGCTGGACATTGTTGGATCCTGTACTAGCTGAATGAATCCAAGAGTGTTGAGGAAATGTAGGGTGTCTTATTTTACTGGTCAAAGAAGAAAAATGTTTGGGGGGAATTTAATGATTTTGAGATCTTTTGAGGAAGGATTTCTTGAGTAGCAGTTTGACCTTTTGGGTTCTGTACTCAGTAGCATACTAGGCAGGGGAGAGAAGGGGAACTTCCCCAGGTGCAAAATGTTGAAGGGGGCATGATCAATTTATACTGCTCTCTCTTTAATGCAATACCAACTTTTAAAAGCTAGAATTGATTATTTGTGGTCAAACCTGAACATTGTAGCACTTAGTGTGTGGTCTAAACTGTAGTAACTGCTTGCTACATGCTAATGTATATTAGAGCTATAAAATCGATAATAGACCTTATGGTACTGCTTTTTGGATTTCATGTTAGGGTAGTATTTGTGCTTGTGAGATGCACAGTAGAGGAGGCAGGGTAATGAAGGGTGTTTATGGATGTGTATGTAAAAACTGGAGATGAAGAAGTAGTTGCTGAGAAGATTAAGATGTTTAGTAGGTGGAGTATTCTAATGGTGCCAATCATTTAGGAAGGGCAGTGAGTTACTATTTGTGGTAAGGCAATGACTATGGTAAGGATCAATGAACAAGGTTTCACTGTGCCTGTGTGAGCAAATAAAAGATGAGACCAACTATGATGGAAGTGTTACTAGTGGTGTATAATTTAGACAGCTAAAAAAGAGAAGAGAAAGGGACAAGAAGAAAAATAAATAAAATGTGGTGGGGAAGCAGGGGTTGAGTGATCCAGAAGATACATGCAGGAATATGTTGATAGGCTGAAGTTTGGGCTGTTAGAGTAATACTTGCAGAAACTACTGTTAATAGGATGAGATAAGGAATGAACATATTACACTTTGGGTGAAAGTTTTTGCTAACCATCTGAGAAAGGATGAAGGAAAGTTATGATGAAAGGAGAATAAAGCAGAATGTAGTGTACTGACTGGTAGAGAAATGAATGGTAGCATACTGACTGGTAGTGTACTGAATGGTAACGCACTTAATGACAGTGTACTGATCATAGTGTACTGACAGGTAGTGCACTGAATGGTAGTGTACTGAACTGTAGTATACTGACTGGTAGTGTACTGAACAGTAGTATACTAAATAGTAGTGCACCGACTGGTAGTAACCAGAATTAGAGTGTATTGACAGGTAGTGTACTGATTTGTAGTGTACTGAATGGTAGGGTACTGACAGGTAGGGTACTGAATAGCAGTGTACTGAATGGTAGTCTACTGACTGGTAGTGTATTGAACAGTAGTGTACTGACTGGTAGTGTACTCAACGGCATTGTACCAAATTGTAGTCTACTGAATGGTAGTGCACCAAATGGGAGTGCACTGACTGGTAGTGTACCGAATGGTAGTGTACTGAATGGGAGTATACTGAATAGTAGTGTACTGACTGGTAAAGTACAGAATGCTAGTGTACTGACTAGTAGTGTACTGAATGGTAGTGTACTGAATGATACTGTACCGACTGGTAGTATACTGAATAATAGTGTACTAATTGGTAGTGTACTTAACAGTAGTGTACTGAATAGTAGTGTATTGAATGGTAGTGTACTGACTGGTAGAGTACTGAATGGTAGTGTATTCAATAGTAGTGTACTGAGTGATAGTGCACTTACCTGTACTGTACCGAATAGCAGTACACTGACTGCTAGTGTACTGAATGGTCATGTACTGACTGGTAGTGCACTGAATGGTAGTGTACTGACTGGTAGTGTACAGACTGCTAGTGCACTAAACAGTCATGTACTGAACAGTAGTGTACTGACTGGTAGTATACTGAATGATAATGTATGGAATAATAGTGTACTGACTAGTAGTGTACTGACAGGTAGAGTACTGAATCATAGTGTACTGAATGGTAATGCACTAAATAGTAATATACTGACTGGTAGTGTACTGAATAGCAGTGTACCGAACAGTAATGTACTGACCAGCAGTGTACTGACTGGTAGTGTACTGAACAGTACTGAACTGAATAGTAGTGTACTGACTGCTAGTGTACTGAATGCGAGCCTACTGACTGGTAATGTACTCAATGGTAGTGCACTAAACGGATGTGTACTGAGTGGGAGTATACTGACTGGTGATGTACTGACTGGTAGTGTACTGAACAGTAGTGCACTGAATACTAACTAGTGTACTGACTGGTAGTATACAGAATGTGTACTGACTGGAAGTGTACAGTTTGGTAGTCTACTGAACAGTACTGTACTGAATGGAAGTGTACTGAATAGCAGTGTACTGACTGGTAGTTTATAAACTTGTAGTGTACCAAACGGCAGTGAACTGAATAGTAGTGTACTGACTGGTAGTGTACTGGCCAGTGGTGTACTGAATTGTTGTCAACTGACTGGTAGTGTACTGAACAGCCAGATATTGACTGGTAGTGTACTAATTGGTAGTGTACTGAATGGTAGTGTACCAAACGGTAGTGTACTGAACGGTAGAGTACTGAATGGTAGTGTACTGACTGGTAGTGTAGTGAACAGCCATGTACTAACTGGTAGTGTACTGAACGGTAGTGTACTGATTGACAGAGTACTGACTGACAGTGTACTGAATGGTAGAGTTCTGAAAAGTAGTGAACTGAATGGTAGTACACTGAATGCTAATGTACTAAATAGTACTGACTGCTATTGCACATAGTGGTAGTATACTGAATGGTAGTGTACTGACTGGTAGTATAGAAACTGGTAGTGTACTGAATGGTAGTGTACGGAATAGTAGCATATTAACTGGTTGTGTACTGAATGGTAGTGTACTGAACAGTAGTTTAATGACTGGTAGTGTACTGAATGGTAGTGTCCTGACTGTGTACTGAAGCATAGTGTATTGAATAGTTGTGCATTGACTGGTAGTATACTGAAAGGATGGACTGAATAGTAGCTTATTAACTGGTAGTGTACTGAATGGTAGGGCTACCACCTGTCCCACTTTGCGAGGAACAGTCCCTCTTTGGGCAGTTGTGTCCTGACAAAAAATATTAAAAATGGCAATTGTCCTGAGATTGTAGGACATAATTATGTCCTATATTGTATGTAATAGTTGCATAAAACAGTTATTCTGTATCTAAAATACCTAAATGTTATAAGAAACAGAATAAGCAACTAAAATGCTACAAGAATAAGCTATTATTTAGGCAAAAAAGTTAAGTTCTATCCTTTGTACTGACCATGGGTATATATTGCCTGTAAAATCTGATGTTTGTCCCGCAAAATGTTCCACTTTGGCCATTTGAAAAGGTGGCAACTCTACTGAATGGTTGTGTACTGAACAGAGGTTGAATGACTGGTAGTGTACTGAATGGTAGTGTACTAACTGGTAGTGTACTGACTGGTCAAATACTGAATAGTAGTGTACTAACTGGTAGTGTACAGAATGCTAGTGTACTGAACAGTCATTTACTGAACAGTAGTATGCTGACTGGTAGTATAGAAACTGGTAGTGTACTGAAAAGTAGTGTACGGAACAGTAGCATATTAACTGGTAGTGTACTGAATAGTAGTGTACTGAATAGTAGTTTAATGACTGGTAGTGTATTGAATGGTAGTGTCCTGACTGTGTACTGAAGTGTAGTATATTGAATAGTTGTGTATTGACTGGTAGTGCACTGAACGGCAGTGGACTGAATAGTAGCATATTACCTGGTAGTGTACTGAATGGTAGTGTACTGAACGGTAGTTTAATGACTGGTAGTGTATTGATTGGTAGTGTCCTGACTGTGTACTAAAGTGCAGTGCATTGAATAGTAGTTTACTGACTGGTAGTGTACTCTCTGGTAGTGTACTGACTGGTAGTATATTGAATTGCAGTGTACTGAATGGTAGTGTGCTGACCAGTGGTCTACTGAATGAGTGCACTGACTGGTAGTGCACTGAATGGCAGTATAGTGAATAAGAGTATACTGAATGGTAGTGTACTGGCTGACAGAGTACTGAATGGTATTATATTGACTCTTAGTGTACTGAATAGAAGTGCACTGAATGGTATTGTATTGAATAGTAGTGTACTGACTGGTAGTGTACTGAATTGTAGTTTACTCACTGGTAGTGTACTGTATGGTCATGTACTGTCTGGTACTGTACTGAGTGGTGATGTACTGACTGACAGAGTAGAGAATGGTCACGCACTGAACAGTAGTGTACTGACTGGTAGTGTACTGAATAATAGTATACTGAGTAGTAGTGTACTGACTGGTAGTGTACTGAATGGTAGTGTACTGAATCATAGTGCACTGATTGGTAATGTACTGGAGGGTAGTATACTGACTGGCAGTATACTGAATAGCATTGTGTACTGAATGGTAGTGTGCTGACCAGTAGTGTACTGAATGGTAGTGTACTGACTGCTAGTGTACTGAATGGGAGTCTACTGACTGGTAATATACTCATTGGTAGTGTACTAAATGGATGGGTACTGAATGGGAGTATACTGAATGGTCATGTGCTGACTGGTAGTGTACTGAACAGTAGTGCACTGAATACTAACTAGTGTACTGACTGGTAGTATACAGAATGGTAGTGTACTGACTGGAAGTGCATTGACTGATGGTGCACTGTATTGTAGTCGACTGACTGGTAGTGTACTGAACTGCCTTGTACTGACTAGTAGTGTATTGAATGGTAGTGTACTAACTGGTAGTATACTGACGGTAGTGTTCTGAATGGTCATGTACTGACTGGTAGTATACTGAAGTGTAGTGTAATTAATAGTAGTGTACTGACTGGTAGTATACTGAATGGTAGAGTTCTGAGTAGTAGTGAATTGACTGGCAGTGCACTGAACGCTAATGTACTGAATAGTACTGACTACTATTGTACATAGTAGCGGTGCACTGAATGGTAGTCTACTGACTGAAAGTGTATTGAATGGTAGTGTACTGAATGATAGTGTACTGACTGGTATTATAGAAACTGGTAGTGTACTGAATGGTAGTGTACTGAATAGTAGCATATTAACTGGTAGTGTACTGAGTAGTAGTATACTGAATGGTAGTGTAATGACTGGTAGTGTACTGAATGGTAGTGTACTGAATGATAGTGTCCTGACTGTGTACTGAAGTGTGGTGTATTGAATAGTTGTGTATTGATTGGTAGTGTACTGAATGGCAGTGGATTGAATAGTAGTTAACTGATTGGCAGTATACTGAATGGAAATGTACTGAATAGTAGGGTGCTGACTGGTAGTGTATTGAATAGCAGTGTACTGAATGGAAGTGTACTGACCGGTAGTGTACTAAATGGCAGGGTACTGAGTGGTAGTGTACTGACTACTGAATGGTCATGTACTGAATAGTAGCATACTGACTGGTAGTGTACTGAATAGTAGTGTACTGTCTGGTAGAGTATTAAATAGCAATGCACTGAACAGTAATGTACTGACCAGTAATGCACTGAATGGTAGTTTATTGAATGGCAGTGTACTGAATCATTGGGTACTGTATGCGAGTATACTGAATGGTCATGTACTGACTGGTAAAGTATTGAATGGAAGTATACTGAATAGTATTGCACTGACTGGAAAAGGATTGAATAGCACTGTACTGAATGGTTGTGCATTGACTGGTAGTTTACTAAATGGTAGTGTACGGAATGGTAGTGTACTGACTGGTAGTGTACTGAATGGGTGAGTACTGAATGCGAGTTTACTGAATGGTCATGTACTCTCTGGTACTGTACTGACTAGTAGTATATTGAATTGCGGTGTACTGAATGGTAGTGTACTGACCAGTGGTGTACTGAATGGTAGTGCGCTGAATGGTAGTGTACTGAATGGCAGTATAGTGAATGGGAGTATACTGAATGGCAATGTACTGGCTGATAGAGTACTGAATGATATTATACTGAGTGGTAGTGTACTGACTGGAAACATAATGAACTGTAGTGAACTGACTGGTAGTGTACTTAATGGTCTTGTACTGAATAGTAGTAGTATACTGACTGGTAGTGTACTGAATGGTATTGTATTGAATAGTACTGTACTGACTGGTAGTGTACTGACTAACAGTGTACAGAATCATCATGTACTGACTTGGAGTGTACTGGATGGTAGTGTACTAACTGGTAGTGAACTGACTGGTCATTACTTAATAGTAGTGTACTGACTGGTAGTGTACAGATTGCTAGCGTACTGAACAGTCATGTAATGAACAGTAGTGTGCTGACTAGTAGTGTACTGACTGGTAGTGTACTGAATCAAAGTGCACTGATTGGTAATGTACTGGAAAGTAGTGTACTGACTGGTAGTTTACTGAATAGCAGTGAACTGAATGGTAATCCACTGACCAGTATTGTACTGAATGGTAGTGTACTGAACAGTACTAAACTGAATGGTAGTGTACTGACTGCTAGTGTACTGAATTGGAGTCTACTAATTGGTAATGTACTCAATGGTAGTGTACTAAATGGATGTGTACTGAATCGGAGTATACTGAATGCATGTACTGACTGGTAGTGTACTGAACAGTAGTGCACTGAATACTAACTAGTGTACTGACTGGTAGTATACAGAATGGTAGTGTGCTGACTGGAAGTGTACTGACCGGTAGTGCACTGAATTGTAGTCAACTGACTGTGTACTGAACAGCCATGTGCTGACTGGTAGTGTACTGAATGGTAGTGTACTGACCGGTAGTGTACTGACTCGCAGTATACTGAATGGTAGAGTACTAAATGTTAGTGTACTGACTGGTAGTATACAGAATGGTAGTCTACTAACTAGAAGTGTACTGACGGTAGTGTACTGAATGGTCATGTATTGGCTGGTAGTATACTGAAGAGTAGTGTACTTAATAGAAGTGCACTGACTGGTACTGCACTGAACGGTAGAGTTCTGAATAGTAGTTAACTAACTGGTAGTGCATTGAATGTTAATGTTCTGAATAGTACTGTCTGCCATTGTACATAGTGATAGTATACTGAATGGTAATCTACTAACTGGAAGTGTATTGAATGGTAGTGTAATGAATGATAGCGTACTGAGTGGTAGTATAGAAAATGGTAGAGTACTGAACAGTTGTGTACTGAATAGTAGCATATTAACTGATAGTGTACTGAATGGTAGTGTCCTGAACGGTAGTGTAATGGCTGGTAGTGTACTGAACTGTTGTGTACTGATTGTTTTTTTCCTGACTGTGTACTGAAGTGTAGTAAATAGAATAGTTGTGTATTGACTGGTAGTGTACTGAATGGCAGTGGACTGAATAGTAGTTTACAGACTGGTCATGTACTGAATAGTAGTGCATTGACTGGTAGTGTACTGAGCAGTAGTGTACTGAATAGTAGTGTGCTGAATGGTAGTGTATTGAATAGCAATGTACTGACCAATAGTGTACTGACAGGTAGTGTACTATATGTCAATGTACTGAGTGTTAGTGTACTGACTACCGAATGGTCATGTATTGAATAGTAGCATAGTGACTGATAGTGTACTGAATAGTAATGTACTATCTGGTAGAGTATTAAATAGCAATGCACTGAATAGTAACATACTGACCTGTAATGTACTGAATGGTAGTGTACTGAATGGGTGGGTACTGTATTCAAGTATACTGAATGGTCATGTACTAGCTGGTAGAGTACTGAATGGGTGGGTACTGAATGTGAGTATACTGAATGGTCATGTACTCTCTTGTAGTGTACTGACTGGTTGTGTATTGATTAGCAGTGTACTGAATGGTAATGTACTGACCAGTGGTGTACTGGATGGTAGTGCACTGAATGGTAGTGTACTGAATGGTAGTGTACTGAGTGGCAGTATAGTGAATGGGAGTATACAGAATGATCATGTACTGACTGGTATTGTATTGAATTTTAGTGTACACAGCAGTAGTATACTGACTGGTAGTGTACTGAATAATAGTGTACGTACTGGTAGTATACAAACTGGTAGTGTACTGAATGGCAGTTTACTGAATATTGGTGCACTGACTGGTAGTGTACAGAGCAATAGTATACTGAACAGTGGTGTCCTGGCTAGCAGTGTACTGAATAGTAGTGTACTGACTGGTAGTGGACTGAATGGTAGCATACTGATTAGCAGTGTACTGAATGATCATGTACTGACTGGTAGTTAACTGACCTGATAGTGTACTGAATGGTCTTGTACTGCTGCTGGTATGCTGAATGGTAGTATACTGAATAGCAGTGTACTGACTGGTAGTTTATTAAATACCAGTAAACTTAACTGTAGTCTCCTTTCAAGTAGTGTACTGAATGTAGTGCACTGATTGATAGTGTGTTGAATCGTCATGTACTGAGTGGTAGTGTACTGAATGGTAGAGTACTAATTCATAGTGCACTGAATGGTACTGTACTGAATGTTGATGTACTGAATAGTAGTGCTCTGGCTGGTAGTGTATTGAATAGCAGTGTACTGAACAGTAGTGTACTGATTGCTAGTGTGCTGAATGTTAGTGTATTGAATGGGTGGGTACTGAATGCAAGTATATTGAATGATCATCTAGAGACTGGTAGTGTACTGAACGGTAGTGTACTGAATAGTCGTGTATTGAAAAGCAGTGTACTGAATGGTAGTGTACTAAATGGGTTGGCACTAAATGTAAGTATACTGAATGGTCATGTACTAGCTGGTAGTGTACTGAATGTTAGTGTACTGAATAGTAATATACATGTTGGTAGTGTATTGAATAGCAGTTTACTGAATGGTAGTGTACTGACCAGTTATGTACTGAATGGTAGTATACTGAACGGTAGTGCACTGAATGGGTATGTATTGAATGGGTGTGTACTGAATGGTGGCGCACTGACTAGTACTGTACTGAAGAGTAGTATATTGACTGATAGTGTACAGACTGATAGCATACTGAATGTTAGTGTATGGACTGGTAGAGTACTGATTGATAGTGTGTTGAGTAGATGTGTACTGACTGGGAGGGTACTGCATGGTCTTGTACAGAATAGTAGTGTACTGACTGGTAGTTTACTGAGTAGTAGTGCACTGACTGAGAGTACACTTACTGGTAGTGTACTGAATAGTAGTGTACTGCTTGGTAGTGTACTTAGTTGTGGACTCATTAGTAGTGTGCTGACTGGCAGTGCACTGAATGATAGTCTACTGAATACTAGTGTAATGACTAGTAGTATACTGAGCAGTATTGTACTGAATGGAAGTGTACTGACTAATAATGCACTGAGTGGTAGTGTACTGAATGGCAGTGCAATGGATGGATGTGTATGGGAGTATACTGAATGGTCAGTATACTGTAGTGTACTGAATGGTAGCATGTTGAATATGTGTACTGACTGGTCATGTAGTGCATGGTCTTGTACTGCATAGTAGTGTCCTGACTGGTAGTGTACTCACTGATAGTATACTTACTGGTAGTGTACTGAATAGTAGTGGACTGACTGCTAGTGTACTAATCTGTTGTGGACTGATTACTAGTGTGCTAACAGGTAGTGTACTGAATGATAGTGTACTGAATACTAATGTACTGGCTAGGGTGTATATCACTTAGTCGAACTGTCATTTTAGCAGACACCTATTTATCAATCCCTTTTGAGTGAAAGCTCACTTCAATGAATGACTGTTTCAGCAACCTACTGTCATACAGGGCAAAACACTAGTAGGTCAGCTACCAACTGGACAAAAAAAATACTAAATCTGAAACAAAGCTAAGTGGGGAGCTGTGCCCCCATCCTCCCCTAACTAAATAGACCAACTCCAAGATCGCACTACAGTGGGGAAAAGGGCATACTCCTAATGATGGCTGACTAGTTTCTTTCCCTGTATGAAAGTTCGCTGAAATGATAATTTGTTGAAGTGAGCTTTAGCTCAAAAGGGTTTGATAAACAGGTGTTCACTAAAATGACAGTTCAACTATGTGAAGTAGACCAACTGACTAGTAGTGTACTGAGCAGTATTGTACTGATTGGTAGTGTACTGACTGATCGTGTACTGACCAGTAGTGTACTGAATGGTCATGTACTGACCGGTAGTATACTGAATAATAGTATAGTGACTGGTAGAGTACCAACAGTAGTGTATTGACTGTTAGTGTATTGAGTGGTAGTGTACTGACTGGTAGTGTACTGAATTGTCATGTACTGAATAGGAGTGTACTGACTGGTAGTGTACTGAGTGGTAGTCTACTGAATAGTAGTGTACTGACTGGTAGTGTATTAAATAGCAGTGTACTGAACTGTAGTGGACTGACTGGTAGTGTATTTAATGTTAGTGTATGAAAGGTAGTGTATAGAATGGGTAGGTACTGAATGCAACATACTGAATAGTCATGTACTGACTGGTAGTTTACTGAATAAAACTGTACTTACTGGTAGTGTATTGAATAGCAGTGTACTGAACTGTAGTGTACAGACCAGTCATGCACTAAAGGGTAGATTACTGAACCATAGTGTACTGACTAGTAATGCAGTGAATGGTAGTGTACTGACTGGGTGTGTACTGTATGGGAGTATACTGAATGGTCATTTACTGACTGGTAGTGTACTGAATAGTAGTATAATGACTGGTAGTATACCAAATGGTAGTGTACTGACTGGTTGTGTACTGAATGGTATTACACAGAATGATAGTGTACTCACTGGAAGTGTACTGTGTGGTAGTGTGCTGAATGGTAGTGTACAGAAAAGTACTGTACTGACTGGTAGTGTACTGAATGGCCATGTACCAAATAGTAGTATACTGACTGGTAATATACTGAATGGTAGTGTACTATATAGCAGTGTACTGATTGGTAGTGTACTTAGTAGTAGTGTATTGACTGATATTATAGTTACCGGTAGTGTGCTGAATAATAGTTTACTGAATGGTAGTGTACTAACTGGTAATATACTTAATGGTAGTGCAGTAAATGGCAGTGTGCTGACTGGTTGTGTACTGACTAGTAGTGTACTGAATGGTTATGTATTGATTGGTAGTGTACTGACTGGTAGTGTACTGAACTGCAGTGTACTGAATAGTAGTGTATTGACTGTTGGTGTACTGAATAGTAGTGTACTGACTGGTAGTATACTGAGCAATAGTGTGCTGAATGGTAGTATACTGAATGGTCATGTACTGAATAGTAGCACACTGACTGGTAGTGTACTGAACAGTAGTGTACCAAATAGTATTGTACTAACTAGTAGTGTACTGAATGGTATTGTACTTAACAAAAGTGAACTGAATGGTATTGTACTGACTGGCAGTGTACTGAGTAGTCATGTTCTGCCTGGTAGTGTACTGAATGGTAGGGTACTGACTGGTAGTGTACTGAATGGGTGTATACTGACTAGTAGTGTACTGAATGGGTGTTTTATTACTTTAAGAGGTGGGAATATATGAGGTAATGTTGGTGGGGAGATGATTGTGTTAGATGAATGCCTGGGGAGGTGGCTGGGGAATTCAGCATGGCAGGACAGAAAAGTGTAAAGCAATGCAGACCTGTCAATTACTGATCAGTGTGAACATATATACTGAAGCTGTGCTGGAGGTTGCATTACTAGAATGAAGATGTGATATGAGGGGAAAAATAAATATTTGTGGATATTCAGCAAAATCTAAAAATCTGAAAATATATCCAGGAATGTAGCAGTGGGAAAAAGTATTATCAATCCAAGATTATTCCTCTGTCAAGTCCAGACTGGCCAAGTATACCTGTTGTGGTCAACAGGAGAATTTGTGAAAATGAGCAAACTCTGTAGAGGCCCCTTATGTGGTAATATGTTTGCAGCTTGAATAGCCAGTAGAAGGATGACAGCAGCATTGAAAAAACAAAGAATGCTGCAGTCACATGTCAAAAGGGACTGGATTCACCAGAAAAAGGGGGTAAAATGTAGGTGCAGAGCACTACAGCATAAGGGGATTGGACTTAACTAACACTCAGAGGGGTCAGGAGCTGGCCAGGTTTTCCTGTTGAGGAAGTGGTTGAGGATTGGTTATGTGTTGTGCTGACATGTGAGACAATGGCTACATTTAGAAAGTAATATTTGCAATCAAAATATGCAACCTAAAGCTTGTCAAGCAATGGCAAATGCTTTAGAAAGGCTGCCATAGTTTCTCAGGTGTGATGTCGGTCTGGGTCCACAGAGACACTCTTTTACTATGCATTCACTTTTGCAATGTAGATGAGAACCACATTAGGGTAGGCTTGCCTAAATTTAGTAAAATAGCCAGCCAATGTTATCTCTCAGGTGTACTATCAGGCTGAGTCCACAGGGATGCTTTCTTGCTGTGTTTCTACCTCAGTCATGTAGACAAGAGTCACATTAGAGGAACGACTGGCTAATAGGATCACAGAATGCATTGTCTAAAAAAATGGCATGGTTGCAAAGACAAAATCACATCATAATGGCAGTTCCCATTAAGATATTTTGAATTATAATAAATTATAAAATGACACTAACCATTAACATTGATGCAGTTGGATCACTGTTGCACAGAAGAATGGTACATGGTGACAAACATTTGTTTTAGTTTCCAAGGGGAACTATGCTTTTAGCATTAGTATAAGAAATGTGGATGACTAGCACAGTGTCACACTGCCAAGTAATGGGACTACCATACATAATGCACTCATAGGTAATAATATGAAGGCTGTGGGACACAAAGGTTGTCTTTCTTACAAGAGGGTAGATATGCTTGCAGAGAGACAGATATTTCAGGAAGGAGAGAAAGATGAACAAAAATTTTAAGCATTCTTGAAGTTTTACCAAAAGTTTACATTCATTTTAATATGAGCTTAATCTTGCATTTGGGGATCAAGACAAAGGAAAACATTGCATAAAGAAATGAAAAGTCCTTCAGTCTTTATCTTCATAGTGCCATATCTCCCTCAGAAATTGAAATGTCACATGGTACATAATGCCCACTACACCTGCTTATGTATTTAACATATCTTTATATTCAGAATATTGAAAACTAAGCTACTTTTTCTTGTCCTTGTTCCAGCCAGGATTTGTACTATGAATTGTTGCTCTTTACTAACTATAACTAAGAATAAAAGATAATGAAATGGGACGAAAAATAAGAAGTGAGTCATAGCAAGATAATTATTTATTTGCTGAACTACCAATTGAGTCTTGAAGTAAATAGAGATACTGAATCATGCAAACTCATGAAGTTTACATACATACATAGGTAAAAGAGAAATGTACCATTACATGAAGAGTACATGGAGTTTACATGTGCATGTGGTGAGCAGCAGTGTTGCAGCACTCATTGCATATTCATACCATGCACAGCATTTAAACATAAGTAAGCAAGGTTTCATGGCTGGCAACAGTGTTTCTGGCCAGGAAACCATGTAAGTGAACATGGATAGCACTCCTGTTAAAATCAGAGCATTGAAGGTTTGCAGTTTTGTATGGAATGCCACAATGATCACCAGGGCTCCACAGATAGCTTTCAATCTCTTAGTGCAAGACGTCTAGACAAAGGAAAACATAATGAGGCACAATGACCCAGAAATAGGGACATATTTGACCTATAGAAATGTACTAGAATAACCAGAGTTTTTGTGTTAAGATATATGTTCTGAAGGCTTTGAAGTTTGAAAATCCAATGTATGTAATTATTGAGTCACATGTGTTTTGAGATCATCCTAGTGATATGGCAGAAAATCATAAATTTGTTAAGGAACATATCTGGACAGTCTGTGAAAATCTGGACAGTTGAGAGGCATGAATGTTAAGTATATGGTTCAAACACAATACAGGACAGTGTATCTGCAGTACAGAGTATTATGAAATTCCATTCTTGGCATTCTGTACTGAAGTTATGTAAATGATCTGTAAGGTTACATGGACTGCCATGTAAAATAACCACTCAGGGGAAGTCTGTGTATTAAATAGGGAGACACAAATGAATTGTAGGAATGAACACAGGGAAAAAGGACACGTGAAATAACCTAATGTACAGCAGATGGAAGACAGTTGTAGTAGCAACACCAATCAGATATCAATATGGTACAGTAGGGACTGCACAGTAAAATGTGTATTATGTGACTGTCACACAAGGTGACATAACAATGGGAAGAATGTCTGTGTGAGATAAGCATCCCTACATGAATAATGCAGAGGACATCTACCAGGGATGTTACATACAATTGCGGTAGGGTGCACATTGTGAAGCTATACAAACTGATTTGCCTGAATATGAGTGTAATCTCATTAGAGGTCTCCAGCAAGTGGGACACAGGTAAAGGCTCATGGAGAACATTAAAAGAAGCAAGCATAATCATGAACAATATCAGACTAAAATTGCCAGTAATCCCATGCCTCTGACATAACATATGTGATTTAGAGTGATCAGGGATAATTCTGCACAAACATACTTGAACAACTATTATGATACATCCACACTCTATGACAGTAATTACACACACTGTCCTGGCACTGCAATATCTACTGGAGGTGTTAGGAGGGACACTGCTATACCTGTATGTGAGATTATGATAAATACAGGCTAGTTGACTGGTGTGCATGGCATACACACCCATATATATATATATATATATATATATATATATATATATATATATATATATATATATATATATGTGTGTGTGTGTGTGTGTGTGTGTGTATGTGTGTGTGTGTGTGTGTGTGTGTGTGTATGTATGTATATATATATATATATATATATATATATATATATATATATGTGTGTGTATATATATATATATATATATATATATATATATATATATATATATATATATATATATATATATATATATATATATATATATGTGTGTGTGTATATATATACATATATATATATATATATATATATATATATATATATATTTATATGGCACAATCGGACACTGTCTTGAATGTAATCCATGCCATCAGTATTGTCAAACACCTATGTATGTACTGTGTGCATCACCAGAATGGGCAGCACACATGCATCTGGTATAACACCTTGATGAGGGTTCTACACCATCAGACAGTAATGTGTATGTCACACAAATAATACCCAGGCATGGCCAATAAGCTGTGTGATGGCTCAGTGTGACAAAGGTGGTACACTTCAATTATGTAGGGAGGTACATGAAGAAGGTACATTGTACTTAGTTATTGGTGTGATGAAGGCTGGGAACTATGCAGATATTATGGCCTCTGATGTGGATGTCCTTCACATACTCAGTACTTGTGTTACATACAAGGGAGTAGTCAGCACTGTGGTCTGATTACAGGGTATGATGTCTAGATTATACTTGGGTTGTGTGTTTGTTTTCCTGATGTTTCAAATCCCCCTCCCCATGTTTTTTTGTCATTGCAGGTGTTGTCATGGCAGTGGCAGTAATCTTTGGTGTGTGTTGATACTGTCTCTATTATACTAATATCACAGCTGGAGTCAATGATTGCCCACAGTCTGTAGTCCTTCAGGCAGCTGTTTGGACACAGAATATGTATGTCATCTGTGATGCCCATCTCTTAAAATAATGGCCAGGAAAGGGCCTAGAAGACAGCCTTGATGTACAGTTCTGATCACTGGACCTGAGATATAGGTCAATTCACACATGTCAAAATATTTAGATGCCATGTATGTGATACAATGGTCTACCCACTTGGTGATATAGGTGTATATTGCAACATCTGACATTGTTGAGTGAATACCTCAGTGTGGATTTATGTCAAATGCATTGGGTTTGTTGAGTTCAAAAAGATGAAAGTGCTGTCTTCATGCATGTCCTCGATGATCTCTGTGAGGACATCTAACAGATACAGACATGATGTTGCATTAACAGCTCACACAGCTCTGTTGCACACAGCCAGGATATCGCTAATGTCCATTTAGAAAAGGTCTATGATGACATGTTCGTCTAACTTACAGACGAGGAGGCTTAGGATGTGTCTATACATGTATATACCAGGTGCTGTCCCCACCCCCCAACTCACTTGGATGCATGTTGAAAACACTCTTGTACAGCAACATAGTCTGTGTGGAGGGTGTGTTGAAGTGTATATTAAACAGTGTCAGGAAGGTGTATGTGATGAATCATGTAATAGGTGATATGTGATGTTGTCACAGCCCACTGATTCTGTGTGACAGGCCTGGATGTAGATAAGGCAGTGCACAATGGCTACCCTCAACTGGCTTAGGGTTTAAACACAAACCCCCATGCAGGGATCATTGAGAAAATCTTTTAGCTGGGGATTAAACCTAATGTCACTAGATGGATAACCAATTTGCTCACTGACAGAACACATAATGTGAAAGTTGGTGAATCAACCCTTACCAGCACAGCTGTCACTATTGGTGTACAACAGGGATTTGTACTTGGCCCTTTACTGTTTGGAATGTATTTCTTGACAATTCAGACTAAAGTATATTGCCTTAGGCTTACTGAGTTTGCTGTTCTTGCAAACTGGATGCAATCATTGAGTACACCTATGATGACAGCATACTGCAGGAGAGGCTAACACAGACAAATGATTGTTGACAAAGTCACATGGACTACAAATAAATACAGAAATGTGTCTTTATCTTGCCCTTCTGAAAGCTGGAATTCCATGCTAATTGCAACATTGACAACAGTCCTGCTATGCTGGAACCCAGTGATGCAAGCACTGGGAACACATGTAGATAGAAATCTGAATTTCAACTACCAAGTGTCCACACTGGTATTGAAAGCCTATGTTGTGTACATCATTAGTCATTCCATCATATTCAGAGCTTAGTATTGTATGACAGTCCTGAGCTTGCACCTCATGAGAATACTAATAGAGTATAATGCTCTGTTTTGCATGTACCTCGCCAGGCACATGTAGCATCTGGAGAAACCATAGGGGTTTCTCACCAAGAAAACACCAGAGCATACAACACATACCATGATGTATATGGATAGACTGAAAGGCATGTCACTGTAATCTGTATTGTATAGGATGAGATGACTTCTGCCTGGCCTCCAGGCCAGTCTCTGAACCCACCCTGGTGGAAATAGTGCATATCCACAAATCAGATATAGTTGATGACATCAGCAGTATCTGTAGAGGAGAATATAGTAATAGTGTCCAACATGCTGGTGTAAAAGTCTCTCTGTAATGTCAAGCTGGAGCACACACACACACACACACACACACACACACACACACACACACACACACACACACACACACACACACACACACACACACACACACAGAGTTGACTGCAGTGAGAATAAAACCCCTACCTATCTAAGTATACAGGCTACAGAACTCAGTTTCTTATGCAATTGCCACTGCACAAGTCTGACTTTTACATGGTTGCAAGTCAACTTATAGTGGATGATATCAGCAAGTCATGTTGTAGTGAAGATGTTCAGAGACCTGCATGAAATGGATGTGTAGGCATGTGCAACTATCAAATTACTCTCAGTCCAAAGGATTGGAGCAATAACAGTAGGATACACACTTCTGCTCTTCAGGCTAGACACACACACACACACACACACACACACACACACACACACACACACACACACACACACACACACACACACACACAGTTGACTGCAGTGAGAACAGAATTCTTACCTATCTAAGTACACAGGTTACAGAACTCAATACTTTACACAAGCTCCATGGCACAAGTCTGACTTTTACAAGACTGCAGGTCAAAATATAGTGGATGACACCAGCAGGGCATGTTGGAGAGAAGATGTTGGGAGGCCTGTATAGGTTCATAGCTTAATATGTTCATAGGAGGTTACTAGCCTAATGGCTGTAGGGTGTTTACAAGCCTAGCTATGTAAAAACACAAGTGCCCTTATTGAGCATAGTTAGATGGTCATTAACAAAGAGATTTGGTGATCAGCACCGATTAGACCTGTTCATGAGGGACATAGGTGCCAGCCCAGGGGTGAATTTACAATCACCCATCCTGTTGTTAAGATTGAGCTTGAATAGGGTCATTGAGAAGCACTGCTTCACATGCAATTTTTAGCCTATTACAGAGGAGTAGCAATCATTGGGAGATATATCTGTCTCACCAGCATGTTCTGTTTATGTCACAGGCTAGGTTGAGATTCCTGGAGCAAGTTATTCTTGTCCCATTTGATTTATAGATGTCCAGCATTACCAGTAGGCAGGGTCTGAGACTGCTCTGTAGACCAGCACCACTCAGCAGCCCATGTGATACTGAGTACAGTGACAGGTTTTTCAGTCTTTCCATGTTTGCCATGTTTTGGAGGTCCTGAGTTCTCTCAGTCACAAGCTTCTCTGTTTTCTCCATTTGCGACAGGTGTCTGGTGAGGTACAGACAGAAGAGATCATTATACTCAATTAGTGGCCTGATAAGGGTAGAGTACAGCAGAGCTATGAGCTCCCTGGTCTTGGATGTGATGGCCTTATTTATGAGGTGTGTAATGTAGAATGTGAGTGTCACCACTATGGACACATAGTGATTGAACTGCAGATTGCTATCAACATGTGTTCCCAAGTCTCACAACACTGTGTTGAGCTTAGAGGGGTGCTATGTATATCATAATTAGCATTGGTACTTCATTATCAAATGGGGCAATGAGACATTTTTTTTTTTGCTTTAAGGTTCTGTCCGTGAGTTTGGCACCAATCATTTGTTTGTGTCAGCCCTTACTGCATCCAGTTGACAGTCATTTGTTAACTTGATAAGCCACAGGCAATCTACCTTTGCCTGAACTTCAGAGAAATAGTTTCCAAACAGTTGAGGGTCCAGCACAGATCCTTGTGGTATTCTACTAGTAAGTGGTCTAGTGGTGGAGGTGCAGTCCCCAACTTTAACAGTTTGCATTCTGTCGGTGAGCCAGTTGGCTAGCCAGCAAGCAATGTATGGGTTAATCCCCAAGTGGGAGAGTTTCTCTATGATACCTAAATGGGGATAGTGTCAAAGGTCTTGGATAAATCAACATAGCAGTATGTCCTGTTATCCCTCATCCTGGTCTTTGGGGTCATTATCAAAGAAGTCCAAAATACTGCGGTGGTGGTGCTGCAGTAGCGTTGTCACCTCACAGTAAGACGTTGTCCTGTTTGATTCTCAGCTAGAGGGTCTTCTGTGTGGAGACATGCATGAATGGGCATACCTTCTTTGAAGGTTGTGCATCAGAGCTGGCAACTCAGTACGTAAAAATCTACTGCCAATCATTAGCGGACCGGAGTTCCACTGTGGTGACCCCTAACCAGGAAAAGCCGAAAGACACAGCAACAACATCAAAGAAGTCCAAAATATCTAATAAACAATATCTACCCTTGACAAAATAAAAAAATGGGTTGGATAAAGTGTGTTGAAGGTCACCTATGTCCCTGTGGATAAGATCCATGCTGATTCCTTCCCTAGTCTTGCAGATAAGACTTTGTAGGCTTATGGGTCAATAGGTCTAGCTCTGCATGTTAGCAGATTGATGTGCATTGCATATCACATAACATTTGATATTAATATCTGTAGTGTAGGTGATATATGTGTGGAAAAATTACTGAGACACCAGGGTTGCAGTGCTTGGGTGAGGCAACACATGGCTGTATTGTAAATATGTGAAATATTGTTAGATAGGGCCTTCAGTTTGTTATGTTTCCGCATGTAATTTCATGTCATGGACAGGAAATAGTAAACAGCAGTAATACATAGTAATATTTACTTTCCTGTTGCAAGGTGAGCAGTGGGTTTGTGTGACAGCTGGCAAAGTGTTTGTGCATGCAAGATACCCATTTCCATTACTTTCTCTGTGTGTGCATAGTTCAGCAGTGTACAAATGCAAGATGCATTGTTAAAAGTCTGGCAGTTTGTACTGAGCCTATGAAACACACCCGCTGCTTAACTGACTCTGTGGCAACAGGTGTAAAAGCATTAACACATTTCTTTTTGAGCCCAAATGATACTGGGTTCAAATCCAGGTGTGTCTAATACTGTTTAAGACTTTTAAATAAACAGTGGTAATGCAATGAGATGAATTCTTTATAGTACATGTGTTGCTGTGTGCTGGCATAGTGCAGTTAAGTGGCATTGTGCAGAGATAACAGTAATATTATACCACTGCTCACTGTCATACAGCTAAAACATAGACCCCAACAAGTGAAGGGATCCTTTCCTTTTTCTGCTACTTATGTGTGTTGTGTGTGATTCTATTTTTTGATCAGATTATAGGTGTTAAAAAGGTGTAGATAGGAAAGTGGTGAAATGGAAAGTAAGCAGGGGGAAGAACATAGGGAAAGCAATACAGGAATATACAGGAAGGAGGTAGGAAAGAGCCATAGCTATCCATTTCTTTAACAGTGTAAACTGAAAATACGTGCAGAATATTAACTGAATTTGGACTATCACCTCCACAAAAAGGGGTGACAACAACGCAATCACATTGTATAGCCAATTGGACCAAATCAAGTGTGCCAAGAAGACGTGTGTGAAACGGAGAGCTATGTATAGGATAATTTTTTTTTTTGCGGGACAGGTGCCCATTTTTTTTTTTATAAATTCAGTAAGACTGGACTGATAGATAGCAGGCATAGGTATGTCTAGGTCAGGTAAGCTGAGTAGGCGAGGAAGCAAATGTAAACAAACAAGGCAAGAGGTAGGGATGGTGATGGTCATAAAAGGTTGGGGGACATCATGATTGGGGTGAAGGAGGGGATAATGCAGGCTCATACACATCTAGCTTGGAGACAGGGAGAATCAATTCTTCACCAACTGAACTGCCATAACTGTCCCATTATTCCTCAGGTGGCTGGAGTGCTTGATGTCTCCTCCTCCTATGGACCATGAAGGAAAGCAGCCTTTCCATCTGGTATAGCTGTACACCAATGGTCTGGTGTATGACCCTACACACCATCCCTGGCAAATCCCTGCAGGTGGTGAAATCACCACCTCCACCACTGCTCCCAGAGGGCACCACTAAACCAGCTTCCAGGGCAGTACTACCTGAGGGCACAGGTAGTGCAGGGGAAGCAGAGCTACCAGACATGTTGGGTATCAGAGCTGGAGCCAGTAGAGTGGAGCAGGCCGATCTATTGGAGTGGCCCTATCATACACTGTGCTGCAGATCATTTAGTAATGTGGTACACATGGATGACATGGAGACATTTTGAAAACACATAATACAAAATAAAAAATAGAGATAAGAGTTGGGGTGAGAGAAAAAAAGAGATAAAATTAGTACCATCATATGTGGCACACAGTGCATTAACACAATTATACAACTCTTTTATCTGAAGTATTACATTTAAGTATATGTTCTAACAGATACACACAATACCATAGATTGCTGAAAGCAATCCTTGAAATGTGCATACATTGTACATATGTGTGTTTTAATTATACAGATTTCAGTTTACAGCAGGGCATTTGTACCACTTGTATAGAGTTTTTAATTTAATCTACATATTATTGAAGAAATAATGGTATTGTATGGTTTGGAATTGTGGTATGCACATTTCAAGGATTGCTTTCAGCAATTTGTAGTATAGTGTGTATCTGTTAGAACATGTACTATTGAACCCACAACTTCTGACTACAGTATAATATTGTACTCTTACAATTGGTTTGTGCTACAGACTAATGCATGCATACTTGGTTTTACAGTTGGGATATGCAAGCTCAATTTGATACAACTCTATAAAAGACCAAAAATGCTATCTTTAACTTTTAATGTTACAATAACACTTCTCTTTTGCTGCATACATAACACTTGCTTCCCTCAGTCTCTCCAATCAAGCAACATGAGCCTGTCAATTGAACTCATGTTCAGTGGGACCTGAGACAAGAACAAAAAATAACAGAAGAGCATTATGCATACCAGTCTTGCCTATATTTAGCTTTCCAAGTCTTACAAGTACTCTCTTATTGTCATACTTACACAGCTGTGGGATATCTGCAGTCTTAAATTCCTGGTTGAGAGTATCCCTTTTTCTCCTTAGTAGGTCATTAAAATGATGCCTACATTGCTGTCCAGTGTGTGGGATACCAGTGGCACTGGATACAGCCTGGGCCAAACTATTTCATGCCTCAGACTTGTACTGGGAGCCAGAATAGTTCCCCTGCAGAAACCTTTGGTTATGATGCTTTACCAGGAGTCCAATAAATATCCTGAACTCCTGGACACCCCACTTATGTGCCCTAAAGCGCTCACCTTTTTGTCTAATACCAACCATGTCTACCAGCTGAACGAGAGTAATGGAAACTGATGCTTTCTCGCCAATTCCATTTATCGCATTTACTGGTAGTGCGCAAACCCAAGCAATGATGCCAACCGTGTTTGCATGATGTTAAGCAGAGCACAGCAGTGCTAACCTGGGAGGAATTAAATAATTGAAATTGGAAGGTTAATCTGATACTTGGCCATAGTTTGAGGGGTGCCTACTGATGTAGCCTGGAAATATATATTTGAAATTGGAAGGTAGCTGTTAATTGAGTTAGGTTTATAGGCATGCACAGGGGGTATATATGCAATAACCTGACACATTTGTTTTTGACTTTATACACTGAGAAAATTGATTTTTACACTCTGGGATTCAAACCTAGGCATAAGGGATAAATATTTTCTTCTACGGCATTGATTTGCCATGTTCACCACAGCAGACGTGCTGCTCAGACATTGTCGTTAATAATACATAAATACAGGTAACATTTTGAGCTGCTACACATGTATTTGTGTGACCTGACAAGGTTATTGGATAAAGATCCAGTTGTGTATGTGTCTTAGTTAATTTTGAAGGCTGTGCAAGTCCAGATAGCAGAATTATACTTACAGACATATAGCAGACAGTATACCCTCAGTCATATATCTGAAAAAATAGTGTCTCATCTCTCATACATATAATTCATATCAGCTCTTCTATCTAAAGTGTTATAAGTGAGAGTGAATATAATGGGAAGTGGAACAACAAGACAAATGTCTGGAATATCCTGCCATATAACCCAGAACCATGTGTATGGCAGTCCTATACATATCCCTGTTACCACAAGAATGTTAAAATAGCACTTGTCTATTTTTCAATTTGTTGCTATAAACTGCACAGTCACAACAGTAAGAAGAGGTTGCACACCCTTTACTAGAAGTCAGGATCATCTGTACCCCAGCCCTACATATACACCTACTACCACAGGAATAGTTGCATGAAATTTCCTAATTCCCTAATCATCCTTAAGGTCTCTGTGTTAACTGCCACACAATGCCACTTAGTGGGTTTGCACAGCACCCAACAGAATCAATAGAATGTATCTGGTTTCAGTTATTGGCTGTCTCTGTTCTGTCTGCAGATGTTTGATGGCTGCAGCTGCTGGAGAACCATGCTAACCACTGAGCAACACCAAACACCTCTGCTAAGCACACTTGTGTGATCAAATGCAGAAATTGCAATAATGTATTGTTTTTGACCCTTGCCCTTTTACAGATACCCTGTTTGCAAGTGTTCTGCAGGTGTTCTGCCTGCTCCCTGGGTGGCCCACTAGTCCAGTTTGTGCACTGCCACACTTCGTGCAAATGAGATAAGCACAGTCAAACCTGACATTCATTTTTCTCCAATTCCTGTGTTTGCACTAAGAGGTGCATCATGCAAACACTAATCCACCCCCCCTGAAAAAAGAAAGAAAAGGGACAAGTAGTTTAAATGAGGAAAGGCAATCTATAACATACACACTGGAAAATGTTAGTACACTAGATAATTCTACATAGATCTGGGTTTGAACTCTCACTCCAATGAACCTTCAGGAGGGGTGTTTTATCCCTATTTGACACACAAACAGCTTTAAATCATGGAAACGAAACATAAACAAAAAGGAAAAATAGTTAAAATGAAGCAAAGCAATCTATAAAATAAACACAATAAAATGTTTGTTAGTGCACATAAGGTATTTGTACATAGGTATGAATTTGAACTCTCACTGCAATGAACCTTCAGAACACAGGAAGGGTGTCTTATCCCTCTTTGCCATACAACCAGCTTTGCAACAAGGAACTGAAATCATTCTGCATAGAACCAACAGCAACATCTACAGTAATATGAAACCATACAACTGTTATTTGTACTTTTATTATTTTTGTAAGTAGTGCACTAAGTGATCACACAACCAGTTATGACTACTGCTTGCAAATATACATCTCTGTCCTACCTGTCTGGGTTTGTTGGTCATTCTTCTCTTATCTGACCAGCAAGCTGAGACATGCAGTCTGTAAGCCATTCTATATCATTGTCCTTAAAATGTGTGGGGATATTAAATGGCAAAAATTATTATATGCAGTTGTCAACAAATAAAGGGGAGTTTGGATGTTAATGAATGGAACCTGTGAATTGTGTGTTGCTTGCTTCCAACCTTGTCAAAATTGCATCTAACACTTTGTAAGTCTAACCTGACACGCCAACTGGATGTAGGGCAGCCTGCAGTGCTGTTGTGTTTTCCTTCTCCCAACCAGTAATCATTCACAGTTGCAATCCATTAAAAGCAAACACAGAGGGAGTGTCTGCACTATGTTTACAACTATGTTTACATCTACTACATCCATCCATCCATTCTTAACCCCTTTTCTCATTTTGCACATGGGGTCAGGGTGTCACTTCAGCAGTGACAATCATCTCGAGTGAATGTTTATACCACCAGGTGGTTAGCCCTGCCACAGTAGTTCAGTCATACCCCTCACTCGTAGACACACTCTCACCTATGGCCAGTTTAGAGTATCCAATCCACCTACTGCATGTGTTTTGAATGTGGGAGGAAACTGGAGCACCCAGAGGAAATCCACTTGATTACAGGGAGGACATGCAGGCTCCCTACAGAAGGTACTCCAGCTGAGAATCAGGCCAGAGAACCTCTTGCTGTGAGGCAACAGCACTAACCGCAACACCACTGTGGCCACCTTTAGATCTGCTACATGGAGCCAAGTATTTAACATTCAGCAGTTCTAATGAGTTCACACCTGATTTGCATCTTCACTGTGTGGACAGTCCTGTATCTACGCCATAAAAAGGCAACCATGTAGCTAGGAAAACTGAAAGTGAGGAGACTTGTTTATGTGGAGAACACAGAAAAGAGACTATTACTTTGGAATACATCTGCACAGAGGATTATGAACATGAGAACATATGCTTGCATTTTGTCAGCTGCATACTGCATATGCTGGAATATAATTAAGAAAAATATGTATAATAGTTTAATGTATATATAGGTGTATATATATATATATATATATATATATATATATATATATATATATATATACACACACACACATATATATTGATTAGCAAAGGCTTTTACATATTTATCTGTATGCATTAAATGTTTACTGATGGCATGGGCATGTTTGTCAGGGTATTTCACAGGTATATATGGTTAGCTATACCTTAAAATGGAATGCGTTGTGTTAAATCTGTAGACAATTTTCAGGGAAAAATTCATTCAATAGCACTTTTAGCATTTCAAAGATGGTTTGTTAGCAAAATGTGTCATTTGCTTGTTCTTTTGGGGAGGACAGGGGAGCAAAGCTGCATTTCTGTTATGGCACAAATAAGGATATGTTGCTATTGTTAATCTCCTTTTTTTTTCATCCAGCCTGTTGTTCATATTTCAAATTTCTAGACTATTTTATGTTTCTCCAGTGTGTAACCTTTCTGTTTTATCTGGGAACAGTTATGTTGTAGTTATGTGATACATATGTGTATTATCCTTCTGTTGTCTTTTAGGACACCTAGGACTATGCCACCTAGGTGTCTTAAGCCTCAAAAACCACTCTTCACTGACCTTGAGAATTAGGTCACTGTAGACACTTTTAGGCAACATTGAAAGGGGACATGGAGATATGTCATGCAGAATGCAGATTTGCCAGCTGATTGTCATAGATGTTAATGCAGTGGGTGGCCACAGCAGGACATATGACCAGGTGCAGCATAGAGTCAATGACATGAACTCATCTGCACAGAGCAGAGCAGGTTCAGTTGGCCATGATTTGATGGGTACTGGTGGGGGTCTGCTACAGACCCACAACTAACACCAAGTAAAGAGTTCCTGTCCACTGTCAGGGATCCAGACAGCTCCCAGGAAAGTGCAGAACAGCAGGTCACTTGACATTGGTGCTAATGTTTCATGGACAGCAAGCATGTCCCAGGAAGAGCTTCAGGTAGGCTTTTGTGTCTCAATTATTGAATAATGTTGCATAGCAAAACAATTTAAATCAATACTTTACTTCTGTTGGGGGGGGGGGGACTGAAGATTGCCAGAGTTAACAACACATTTTGATTGATTAGCTTAGGTTGGAGTTGTCATCCAAGTTCTTGTTGAAAGTATAGTTAATAGACACATAAAGGGAAAAGTATTATCAGCCCCCTGTGTTACTGTTAATTGTGATAATGTTATCCTTGCCTTTTGCTTAAGTTCTTCCAGGACGATCTGGCATGCAGATGATACCCTCATCTGCACATGATAAGACACACATTTTTATGTCAGTACTGATGAGCAATTCAAAGAAATATTTTTGTGTGTGATGTTGATGGGTAGACTGTGTGTATTTCTGTACTGTCTAATAGTGTCTGCACTGTTATTTTGTTAGTGTACATTGCAGTGTAGTAGTTTAGGTATTAATTTTTCCTGTACTTCTTGCTTATTATCACAGATGATCCTGACAGTGGAAGTGTGGGACATCTACCACTTGATGTCAGAGTGTCAGCAGACTCTAATGATGATGGTGGCCAAGCAGAGGCACAGTCAGGGGGTGCAGAGGTTGAATCTGACACTGAGCTTGAAATTCCATTGGACACAGCCAGAAGGCCTACACCTACCCATTCCAGCGAGTTCACAGATATTGGACAGGTGGAGGGTGAGGCAATTGATCAGATAAATGTGGTTACTGTTGCTTTATTGCCTGTTGACTCTAGCCATAGCCAAAGTGTGGATGTGGTGCCACGTAGGAGGGTTGTTAGGGGTGCTTGGAGGAGGCCTGCTGTCTATCCTCCTCCTGATCCAGGTGTTTCTTCCCATGTCAATCAACATATATTTAGACCCATCATGTACAGCACATTCTCATAGGTGCTCCAGAGAAATGCTTAGGGTTGTAGTTGTGGCACAGGCTGACATGCATGACTGTCTCCACCGTGTTGCCAATTCAATGGATCAGATGAATGAAACATTAGAATAAGCAGTGTCTGTGATGGAAAGTCTGCCTGGATGGGATGGCATCTTTGTGGGTGTAGGTCAGCCACATCATCTGCTGTTACCCAATGTGTCTGCGCCCAATCATGCCCCCGTAGTGGCAGTAATTCCACTGTTCTGTCAGTGGGTGAGCTGTCTACACCCAGACATGGCAGGCCATGGCGTACTCATGAGGACAGCTCATCCAGCAGACATCAGTCATGTTCATGTAGCAGCACTGCATCTGACTGTGGGTGCCAGTGCAACTCCTGGTAGAGACAGTTCTCATGGTCAGGAATGACAATGATGAACTGCCACCTCTACCATGCATGGATCACACTTGTTCAACATACCAAGACATAGAGCTAGCACAGACCTTGGCTGTGTTCATGCAGACACTCATGCACCAATGTCACCTGGAAGAACCCTACAGACACTCATACACAATGGTTATATCATTCAACCATGTAGTTTAAAACTCCTTTTGTCTCACTGGCTATTTGTTGGTTTATCCAAATGTCTGCTTGCTTCTCTTTCTTACTCACACACACTCACCAACATTTTGTGTCAGCCTAGGCTTCCTGCCTCCTCCAACACCCTGTGCAAGTGGTGATAACTGTGCCATATCCCTGTTTTGTATTTTTTGGATTCAGGGATACATAAGCTTTGTCTCTGATGTTCATGGTGCATAGCTGACTTAGTGCGTAGGATATCTGCATTTGTAATGTTGAACTGGTAATTGTAGTTTTGACTTATATTGATCTTAGATAGCTAGACAGTTGATAGCATCAACATTTTCCAACTTTATTGTGAATGATGTTGTGAGGGTTCTGAAGTCAAAAACTGCAATGTGTATCATTACTTTCTAACTTCTATCCTTAATTATTTTCTAGTATAAACATATGGTGGTAAACTGAGGGCATGCAGTGACCATCACTAGTTTTGAGAGGTATGACTGTATGAATCTTTGATGCTTGAGGCCTACTACTTAATAATGGACACATATAACTCAAATAAGTCTCTGCTGTCACATGTTATGGTCATTTCTGTACAAATCTCCCACCTTTTACTTACTTACACTACTGAGTAACAAAATGCAAGGATATGCCAATCATTCATATTATTACTTAATACACTCCAGGTTCAACACTTACTGTGTAAATCCAGCAGTTGCAACGGTTTTACTTCAGGGCTGACTCTGTCTGATGCAAGCAGTACACATGGGGAGGTATAGGCTGTGAGTGTTGAATGGCATCAATGTCATTATATCTATGTGCATAGGAGAAAGGTTTTAGGTGCTCAGGTGGTGAGTGAGTGTGCTATGTGTTGTCTCTTAGCCAATGTGAGAGCATATTGAGCACACCTATGTCTGCCTACATGCACAGCAGCTGCTGGTTCCCCCTCTGACTCCTCACCTGTGTGTGGTTGTGGTGACCTTGAAATTGGTGGTGGGACGTGTGCTTCTTCCCCTTGTTGATTCTGCTGAAGCTATATTGTCAGGATGATGTTATGTAGCCTGGCACATGCTATGAATATTAACAAGGAAAACACTGCACAGCATAAAGTACGCAACACCAGGATAATAGATTGAGTGCTTCCATTTCATTTAATACAAGACTTCTTCAGAATAACCATACAAAACATCACTTCCTTAAATACTCACAATAATATGACATCATAAATTACTAACCACATCTTAAAAACTTATACACTCAAATTTAAAAATGCTCTAAAATGTACATTGCCATTGATATTTCACTTTTTTAAATAAGAAAAAAGAAAAAAACAGAAAAAAAGAAAATGTTTTTTGCTAATTCAAAGCCCTTATAACAATATATATATATATATATATATATATATATATATATATATACTAAACAGACAAGTATCATCATATTAATCACTTACATACTTCAAAAAACTTTTAACTGATACTTTATCATTTAATCCTGGGATGACATCTGCCCTCAGAAAAATCTGCCATTTTAAATCCAGATTTTCCAAATAGTTGTTAAAGCCCTCAAGGAACCTAATGTTGTCTACTTTCTCTACTACAAAAAAATGAAAACATCTTAAATTCACCACACTGTAGTGAATGCTTCACCAAGGCATTTGTGATATATCTTTTTCTTATAGCCAGCACATGCTCCCTCACCCTGTTACTTAATCTTCTAATAGTTTTTCCTATATAGAAATGAGTGCAGCATGAACATACTTCTAAATAAACTAATCCTTCACTTTGACAGTTATACCAACTTATGGAACACAATTCAAAATTAAGATGTTTAAATCTATAACTATATGTTGCCATCATAAATCTATATTGTGAACAGTTTAAACAAGGATAGGTTCCTAATTTTCTACTTTCTTTCCCTAGTTCTGTATTTCTGTTGTTTTCCAACAGTTGTTTTAAATTTCGGGTTCTCTTATTAACAAATCTTGGCTTTGCATTAATGATGTTACTTAATTCCTCATTTTCTAAAATAATCTTCTAGTTATCTAAGATAACTTTTTTAATTATTTTGCCATCAATACTCATAGGTACAGGGAACAGACAAGTTCTTTCAGTTCCACCTTTGTTTTTTCTCTTAAACTGTGCTGTTTCAAAATTAACTAAGCCTGTTCTAAGAATAGGGGAAAATCTATTACCCCTTTCAAGGGTTACATACCTAGAAATATTGTCAAGTTCTTCCTCAGGATATTCCTCCTCTTTATAAAGTTCAACTAACACTTTTAATTTCTTCTTAAACACATCATCCTCACTTGCCATCCTGCCAATTCTAATTGCTTGACCCTTAAATATATTGTTTTTCATGTATTTTGGATGAAAGCTATCAAATTCTACCTAATTATTTTAAATGTGTCCTTTCTAAATAATGTGCTACTAAACATTTGTTTGCTGACATCAGTTTCAATCTCTACATCTAAAAACTGTGTTTTAACCCCTTTACCTATTGTAAATTTCAGCCAAGGAATTGTGTTGTGAATACTTTCAAAAAAGTCTTCCATTCTTCTTCACTACTACCCAAAATAAAAAAAAAAAGAAATCATCAATAAATCCTTTATAATATTTAATGAATTTGAAACATTCAACTTTCCTTAAATACTCCTGTTCCCACCAACATATCACAAGGTTTGCAAAAACAGGTGCAACATGTGCACCCATTGCTACACCATCTATTTGTTGGTATACAGTTCTGTTAAATGTAAAAAAAATTGTTTGTTAAAACTAATTCTATAAGTTGGCAAATGACAAGAATGTCCTGATTTAATAAACGTCTGCATTTACTCAAATATAACCTCATAAAGTCAATTCCCTCTGCCTGTTCAATGGCCATATATAGGGAACATCTCATCTCCTTGAAATTCATACTCCTTTAATTCACTCAAAAACATCCAGGAGTCCTTAAGGTACCACTTACTAGCTTGTACCACAGGATTTAAAATTCCATCTAAGTAAATAGAAATTGTATAAGTTTTATTATGAGGGCAGAAAGAATAGGCCTAAAAGGCGGACAGCTAAAATCTTTGTGTACTTTCGGGATTCCAAATAGAATCCCGATCTGAGGTTGTTCTACTGTCAGATAATTAAATAAATCAACAGAAATGTACTGCTGATGCAATAATTCAAGCAATATTAAGTCAATTTCTTGATATTTTTTCCTTACTAAATCCTTAGAAACTTTCTTATATTTGCTCGTATCAGCTAACATTGTTTCAATAGCTTTATTATAATCACCACTTCCATTAGTACTATTCCTTGCCCCTTGTCTGCCTTCATATATGTGATATCAGTGTAAGATCTTAATTGTTTCAATGCATCTCCATGAACTTTTGTGAAATTCCTAATCTCTTTTTTATATCTATTTGTTCTTTTATTGACTTCCTCATTACTTTTCTGAATAACATTATATAATTCATTTTCACATACTGAAGTGAAAGTATTTAAAGTATTAACTAAAGGTGGATTTATCGTACTACCTTTCCTAAATTTCTCTGTCCTATTATCAGGCACATTATGAAGAATATACTTCAAAGTCAACTTTTGAACAAATAACTTAAAGTGCAAGATAATATTAACAATATTTGCCTCATCTGCTGGCAAAAAAGTAAGACCTTTCTCAAGTACCTAAATTTTTTTCTTTACTAAAATTTCTCTTACTTAAATTAAATATCTTATTCTGTTCCTTTATGTCTAACACCCCTTGCTCTTGCCTTTTTTCTAGTTTGTTGCAACTGTAAATGCTTCTTGGTTGGGTGGGGGGGGGGGGCTGCTTGACCTGCTGGCTTGCAAAGAAAAATAATTACTTTTTTCACTTTCATTGCTATCTTCACTACTTAATAAATTTCTAAAATCAGTCCCGTGATGGTTGTCTACAGGTTTAAAACTATTCACTTCAGGAAAAGAATCAAGTCTATTTAAATAACCAGCTCTATTAAAGGTGTTCCTGTTTCTAAAATTCCTGTTACTTATTTGCTTCTTCTTATTAACAATATATGCCTGGCCCTGTTGATAGGCTTCAATATCTCTAAGCAGCTTCTTCTTTTTCTTTATTACTAAACTTTCCACAAGTTTTTATACCTTACTTTCCAAAGTGCTAAGTAAATGCTGAAACAATTGCAAAGAGGGGTGTTCTCTAATAACAATATCAAGTTTTTTAATCCCATTTCTTAAAACGTCAATTTTATCAGCATTCATTTAACCAGAAGTTTCAATACTTCAAGACCAGTTTTGTTATACAATTCCTTTAAAACATTAAACAATATATTATCAAATTTAGCACTGTTCGGAAAAACATATACCCTCAGACTCAAGGGCACAATTCCTAATTCAAGACATCTGTTTAAATAATAGTTCTCATATAACAGTGTCTTAAATTTCAGTACCTTTTTCTCAAGAGCATAAAAATAGCTCTTAAAGTCCGGAATGTCATGCCAACCTCTAGAAGTCCCTTCTGAAACAATTGTACCACTTCCGTTCACCACTCCAAATGGATTTCTTTCATCACCTTCAATTAAATCCAAAATTGGACAGCCTGCTGAAAAAAACGTCATCTCCAATAATTGTTCTTTCATTAGTTGAAGAATCATCAGACCTTTTGCCAACACTCTGGTGGGCACCAGAACTCCCCTTGACTCTCGCCAATATGTTTTCAGCTTTACTAATAACTTCCTTCAAGTTGAAAGCCAGTGCTGACATCTCTTCCTGCTTTGAATAAACACTAAAGTCAGTTCTGTTGGTAACGCCCAGCTCTTCCATTGCCATAGCGATTAACAGCAAACTTCTGTACTACTGTTTCCAAAAAATTGTCTAACCAAAAAATACTCCATGAATTTGAACAAGAATGTCCAAACCCAAATGAGCCATAAAATCATCACTCATGGAAGACGGACTAACATAAAATAAAGACAAAACTTTTTCAGTGGTCTATTTACCAGCCAATATACTATATGAATTTCAGCAAAAAATAAAAAATGTTTTGTAATGTTAATAAAATAACAAAAAGCTCTCAATACTTGAGTGTAACTGCAGAACGACTCGCGAATTAAGCTGCAGCTAAAAAACGACAATTAACAAAGAAAACATTGCACAGCACAGATAATGCAACACCAGGATAATAGATTGAGTGTGTTTGTCTAATTTAATACAAGAATAACAATACAAAAACATCACTTCCTTAAGTGCTGGTTCCCCTGACTTCTCACCTGCTTGTGGCTGTGGTGACCTTGGCACTGGTGGTGGGATGTGTGCTCCTTCCCCTTGTTGATCCTGCTGAGGTTGCTTTCTCAGGATGATAGTTATGTAGCATGGCACATACTATGAGTATTTCAGTACATGTTCATGGATTGTACTGCAAGGCTCCCACCAGATGTACCTAGGCACTGGAACTGTGACTTCAGCAGACCAAACACATGCTGTATGATATTTCTGGCTTGAGTGTGTGCCTCATTATTGTGTTCTTCTGCAAGTGTGTGTGCATTTCTGATGGGTGTTCTCAGACATGGTTCCAGTGGACAGCCTGCATCTCTCCAGTAAATGACCCTGTGGGATATCCACCCTAGCAAACATCTGATACAGTTGGGAGGTGTGCCAGATATGTGAGTCGTGGTAACTGGCAGGGTTGCCAGCACACACATTCAAGATGATTCCCTTGGCATTACACATGACTTGGCAGTTAATAGAGTGAAAGCCCTTTCTATTAATGCAGAGGCTTCCCTGTTCCCCAGGTGGTGCCTTAATTTCTACAGGTATGCAATCTATGGCACCCAGTACTTGAAAGTAGTGTGCTAATGGGTAGAAATCCTGCATATTTCTGGCACTATCCTCAGGAGTATGGAGAAAATATGTGGTCACTAGCATGTTGGAGCATAGCATTCAAGAAATGATGTAGGATCCTGGATGCTGATGCCTGTGACACCCCCAGCATGTCCCATGATAATCTCTGAAAGGTACCTGTAGGTAAGATTTTATGTATTACACATACCTTTGTCTCTACTGGGATGGGTTCCCCTCAGTTTGCCCTGGGTCTGAGTTCAGGATGACAGAGGTTGCAAAGTTCCTGTAGTGTGGCTCTATCCATGCTGTAGTGCTCTACAATTTCCACATCATTTAGGTTGTGATAAGTTACCAGGGGTCTGAAAACTCTTCTCCTTTTTTGGCCTTGGTCTATTAGCAGCAGTAGCAGCATAGACTTCAGCCTGTTGCACATATACATGAATTAAAGCAAAAGCAGCCCCTAACATTGTTTATGTGTAGACTCCTTTTCATTGCTGTATTCAAATAGGTTTTGGAATTCACAGGGAAAACCAGCACTGAGTCTACACAGTTGCTTTATAGCTTGTTGAATAGCTCCTCCATCTTGGATTGGTTGATTAGCATACAATTCAGCTGCTTATGCTGTAATTTGCATGCCACAGTGTTTACCTTGATTGTGCAGCTGTACTCAGCTCTACACATTGTGTAGAGCTGCTTATTGAATCCAAAAAGGTGCACTACCATGTGCACATCACATCCAGGCTTTATTGAATCTGTCTGAATGTTTTTAACTTTTTATTTTTTGTTTTTCACTTGAATGTTCCAATATTATTCTCGGCATGTGTGTAGTAATGTATTATTTTTTTTTGACAACCTTTTTTTGTCAATATTAGAGATGTCACCATTTGGGTATATTGATAAAAAATGAGTTTACACACACACACACACACACACACACACACACACACACACACACACACACACACACACACACACACACATATTTATTTATTTTATTTACTTATTTTACATTTGTTGACTGGGCTAGTCTAACTGGATACATGTCCATTTTCAGTAGAGGCCTGGGGGTAAAAGCTCCAAGACACATACAAAATACAATATAGAAGGAAATAACAGTAAATATACATACAAAATACAATATAGAAAGTAGTAGAAGTTAGAACAAATACATTTTAGTTAGAACAAAAAAAATTTTTTTTTTCAAAAAATAACAAATAGTTAAACATTGTTAGAGAAATACTAACTAACTATATATATATATATATATATATATATATATATATATATATATATATATATATATATACATAAAACCACAAGGTTAAGCTAAAGGATCCACAGTAAGGCATTTAACAATAATGTTTATCTACAAAATAAAACAGTTAAGTGTTATCATCCAAGAAATTCGGACTTCATCAGAGACTCAATCAATTCCTTTAAAGGAGTGCAAGTCATGTAATCCTTCTTAAAGGCTCAATACCAATAATGGATATAAGTAATGTAGACACTTTTAAATGTTTAAACATTGAAAGCACTTATTTAAAAGCTAAGCAAACTTGATTTGCAAAATGTATAAGGCTTATAAAACTTTGTTGTGAGTAAAGGTTTTAACTACTGGCATGATTTAAATTCATTACTACTAGAATGTCCAGTAAAAGCTGTCACAGTTTGGCAACTCTAAGTTTCAGCACACTGCTAATAGACACAAAATTATTTAATCCAGGGGAGTTGATAGACTCTAGGTCCAGTTGCCATGCTATTTCACTTACTTCAAGATGCAGTTCCCAAGGTCCTCCTTTGTGGTCGGTGAGAACTTCATGAAAAAATACGAAAACCATCAGTAAAATAGTTTGTAGTGCACTTATACAATGCACTGAGCTCCTTTTTTTGTCATATGTCCATATATTATTTTAAGAAAAATCGTTTCAGCCTTTCCTAGATAGAAGGGCATATGTTACATGTTGTAAGACAGACAGACAATGTCTTTACTTCTACAATCAGGTAGTTTCATTATCTGGCTTGCCCTTATGTTCATGCTCTCTTCCTCGAAGATCAGTTTGCATTGTTGTCAAAATCCACACTTGTAAGTTCCCCTCTTCCATTACAATCATACTTTCTCTTTCTAAGATCTCCTAGATGTTTTTCCCCTTTTGTATACAAAAGCAGCTTACTTCTTCTTCCACATCTCGCTAGTGGGTGAATATGTTCTTGTTGGTACTCATAATCATTTTTGTTACCCAGATTCATCATCATAATTCAGGATCATCATTTTTCAAAAACCTTGGCAAAGGTTCAGTTGAGGGAGACAGGCTCCAACACTGTGCTCTCCATTCCCACTTACTTGAGTACACTAATTCCATGGAATCATGGCTGCAGAAAATAGAAAAGATAGCTGCTGACTTCAAAGCAAGACAGGCCTGCATGCAGAACCCAAAAGAGTGAAACTTACTGGAGCATATCTCTGCTGCATAAGGGTGTAGCCAACTTTAGCAGCATGTTTACAGTTTTATATGATTCATTTGTTGTACCCCACTGCACTCGCTCGACAGCTGTCCTGCACTTGCAGTCTTCAGTTTTCATGCCTGAGATCACAAAATGTGCCTCTGATCTCCACTATATAGCCATTTGAATAGGACTGCATCAAGGAAAGCATTCACAGGGAAAGATTCTGTCACCCCTGACAAGGCTAGGCATGGCATGTGCAGAAACAAAGATACAGTCTTGCAGGGCATGAAAACATATGCAAAGTGCTGCAATATGAGATAGAGAAGTCAGAGGTGTGATCTCCTGTCCTGCTATTTACTGTATTTACTGTGTGTGTGTGTGTGTGTGTGTGTGTGTGTGTGTGTGTGTGTGTGTGCGTGTGCATGTGTGCGCGCGTGTGTCTGTATATGTGTGTGTGATATCTAAAGCACGTTGGGAAAACTATAAACCTGTTCAACGTGTTTGCCTGTTTGTTAGAACAGCTTACAAAACAAGTAACTTTTTGATATGGTGCATTAGAATCATCACACATGTAAGGTCAAGTTTTTACTTTTGCCTTTTAACAGATCAGAACTTTTTTTTTTTTTTTTTTTTTTTTTTTTAGGAATTGCAGCTATTCCGAGCTGGCCTATCACTTCAGGACGGCAACTCACTCCAAGAATAAATTCTTCTGAAATCCTGTCATACATGTAGTTATATGATACTTATTTACTGTGAACATACATTTATATTGCAGTAGTTCATAATTATAGTCTATATATAACAGAACTTGATTATGATAATGAGAAATTAACTCAGTGCAGTGATTCTAGGGAGATAGTGTCTCCTTTTCATGAAGCATTGAAATTACTTTTCTGCTGTCTTTGTCCCTGCTGCCTGCTGACCATCACTCCCCCCTCCAGTCAAACATTTCTTTCACTCCTTCATTGCTAAGAGTGAGGGCTAGCCAGGAGATGTCAACATTAAGTTGACCATTGGGATGGTTTAACTTTTTTTCCTTTTTGACCCTGTCTCCCCATACATGATCAACTAAGCAGTGGAAAGAGATGTGCAATGGATTGATCATGTTGGTCACCCCTCACTTCCAATAGGGATGTTGCCAGCAAGCAGGCCTACTCTCTTCCATGAAGCCCAATAAGTGGTTTCCCTAGTTTCCACCAGAGAAATCACACTTCCCTAGGAGAGGTAAATGGGCTGTGCATTACTTCACTTCTCTCCCTCAATTACTGGATCCCCCAGAACCAGGGCCACTAATCAAACTCAAGTAGACTGGGTGGGTCTATATTAAATAATTGAAATGTACTTACCCAAAACACCTATTCATCGACACCAGAACAGAGAAAGACACTTCAGCGAACATCAAATATTTTACAAGGGCAAGTAATCACTTGTCCACCAAAACACCACAACACACATTGCACTAAATCATACCCACTGAATTGGGGGTCTTCACCTCCCACACCACCCTAACTCTCTCTCTCTCTCTCTCTCTCTATATATATATATATATATATATATATATATATATATATATATATATACCAACTCCAACATCACACTATGGTGGGGAAAAGGGCAAAGCTGAGGTGTTGGCCAATGTCTTCCTTACCTTAGGAAAGATTTTGTTATTTGAGGAAGTGAATTTCACTGTTTTTATATCGCTGAATAGGTGTTCAAGGTAAGTACATTTTGATTATTTAATAGACCCAACTGGGTTGCAGTCAGGGCTCCATCACTCTGCACCATGAAATCAAACTAAATAGTACATAGGAATGATTTGATCGGACTGAGTGTTTTTTGTACTTAGGATTGTAATGACGTCTGTGGGCTTTATCTTTGCACATTTTCCATTTATGTTTTTCCTTCTACTTTGACTAAACAGTTTTAAATTTTATGAATATGACTGTGCATGTGTGGGAAGCTAGGCTAGAATGTGTTATGGGATTTTCAAAATTGACTTTTGTTTGTTCCTTTGTTTTTATTGTCCTGTGGTATAGAGTTCTTCTTGAAGATTTCAATATTTATGTACAGGATCTTTTGGTTTTGTTTACTGTCTTGAACATCTAATGAATACTAGAATGCCTTTTGTTTAATTTGTTTAACTCGTTAGATGTTATTAAGTAAAAGGGCCATTTTCCAATGATATTTATTAATCTGTTCCATTCAGTATTATGTGTGTCTTCATAGTACTTATCCTTTAAGTAGTTAGGCATGACCTAAAATGATTCAGTGCCTTAGCTCATAATTATTTATATGCAGCTCCATGTGACATAATGCTGTTTACAAACAAGAACCTCATCTGTACTGTGTGTAACCTATCTATTGTTCTTTTTTGCTCTGCCTCCTGATTGTTTTGTAGCAGTTTTAGTTCACCTGTATAGTTCTCTTATACTACAGATCAGACATAACTTTTTTCTGTGTGTTTTTCCCATGCCTGCTGACCATTAGCATCTCACCCATCAGATAGGGCCAATTAATTCATTAACCCAAGAATTTCACTTAGGATCAGGGCAAGTCTAGTCTTAAGGGGGCTATCATTCAGACACCTATAAGGTAGGGTTACCACCCGTCCCTCTTTGCGAGGGACAGTCCCACTTTGGGCAGTTGTGTCCTGCGAAAAAAACTAAAAAATGGCAAATGTCCTGAGATTTTAAGAAGAAATATATTTCTTAAGTTTTCTTTAATAGTTACATAAAACAGTTATTTTGTATCTGAAACACATGGATATTATATGAAATTGCATAAGCAATTCAAATGCTACAAAAATAAACTTTTATTTTGGCAAAAAAATTGAAGTTCTGTCCTTTGAAATGGCCGTGGGCATGTTTTGTCCTGCAAAATCTCACATTTCTATAAAAAATGTCCCACTTTGGACTTTTGAAAAGGTGGCAACCCTACTATAAGGATGCATTATACCTTCACCAACATCCTGGCAATAAGGGTGTTTGCAATAGCTTAATCTCACCCCTGAATAAGGGGGACATGTGATTTTGACCTGCGTTACTGCAGAAGCCCATACTGTAGTCCCTATATGAATGCGCTCTTCCACTCACCAACACTGAAGGCTACCACCAGGCAGTGGCTTAGTGAGCCTGATGTATGCCCTAAGGTCATTCATTTGCATCACCACCTCCCCTCCTCCAGGGATTGTGACAGTGTGCATTGCTAGCTCATTCCTGCCTACTCCCTAGGATAAGTATGACCACCCTTCCCTTCCTGCTCTGTCAGGCATCTGAGTAACTAATTGATCTTAAATTGCCTGGGATATAGTCATATTTTATCCCACTATATCATCAGAGCTTACACAGATCAGACACAGCTTCCATTAACCTGATGGAGTGCTGTGAGCAGGAAATGTTATTATATTATGGAAATTTGGAAGTTTTATGATTGTTTTCAATAGTTTCCCCTGTATATATTCTTGAGCCTGTCATTATTTGTGGAATAATTCCATAGCTAAAATAATTGTGTAAGCAGCTCATTCTGCAGTTTCTTAATATTGCTAGATATAGTGATAGAATGATTTCTTTTCTGAGCAGGCAATTATTCAAGTACCGCTTTCTTTTTCAGTACTGTATGAAAGTAGTATATTTTTCTGTACCCTGCAAAAAGATGGAAGCAGATTTTAACACATAAAAAGAATCCAAGAGAATTAAATGTCTGAGCTCCCCTTATTACAGTCTGACATTGGGCATTCCTATAAATTGCTTCTGCTGCTTAAATCTTCATAGAATTAGATATTTTACCACTAATTTAAATATATAAGAACTCAGTAGCATATTATATTTAAGAACTTAACAAAATGAAATTTTGTATTTGCTTTCATTTGCCTTTTTAATAGCATATCGAGTCCCTTGATATTCAGTAGATAAAAGTATTACACCAGTTACCAGGATCTCAAAGGAACAATGTCATAGTTCACATGGATGAAAGCAATCATCCCCACAGACAAAATAAAAAAAAAACATTACACACTCTTTTGTCGATGAAGTGATAAAAATAAAGACACAATCTAACAGGACTTGAGAAGAAGAGTTCAAGGCTTTTTCATCACATCTACACTTACGTGGGAGATCAGTTTATTAACCAAGTGCCATGACTGATACACTAGCAGACAGCAAAAATATTTTAATGATTAATTAGAACCGACTCATTAGTTATTTAGTTGAAACTCCAGGTTATCTTTTATAATCAGATAGATTAGAAAAAACTTTATCAGTACCTCATCAGGGTCCAAAAGGAATAGCAACAGATGTGCGCTAAAGTTTTCCGAGCACAGAACTATGGCTCATTTGTGCGGAACTGTGGGTAGTGATCTGTGTTACTGACAGCCTTGGTGAGACTGTGAAGCTTATTAGCTGTCTACAAGGTCCTCATTATGAACTGACCACACTCTGCTCTCTTTGTAGAAGTGCATGCTAACTAGCACAGATGAGTGTGATAACAACTTTTCTTAACCAGAGACAAAATAATCACTTCAGTAATGGAAAGTATGAATCCACAATAACAAATGAGTTATTACTTATACTAACAGTGAATTTTCATTCAATTGTACACACAAGGCAACAAAAATAGAATGGTCTTCTGACTAACAAAACCTAATAAATGAAACTTGCTGAAGTGGGTATTAGTCAATAGATTATTATTAGCCTGTGTTAAAAAGTATTGTGTTATTTTGTAAGCCACTATCATAAATTCTGAAATGAACATTTAGGGAGTCTGCAGGGCACACATGAACCTACCCCTCTTAACAATCTTTTCTGTAAGAAGCATAATGCTACAGAATCACTTCCTTCTGGGTCACTTTGGGAACTCGTAGTATTGCATGTATGCTGTCATGTGTAGTAATGGAATAAAGGGAAGTGTCCCTGAACACACAGTAACACCTGTCCAAATTAATCAAATGCCAGGATATACTTACTAGATCTTCATGACATAACCAGCTACTATCAAATCCAGATTTTTTACTGTTTTTTTATGAATTCCATATAGAAGTGTTAGACATGCAATCTATTTCAACAGAAGTTTATGTTAGTAGTTTTGATTTCACTCTGCAGCAGTGGTGGCATTGTTGACTCACAGCAAGAGGTTCTCCTGTTCGATTCTCGGCTGGAGTGCCTTCTGTGTGGAGTCTGCATGCCCTCCCTGTGATCAAGTGGTCTACGAAAGACATGCTTGAATGGCCATGCCTTCGCTGAAGGTTGGGTGTTGGGCTGGCAACTCGGCACCATACAAATCTACTGCCAATCATTAGAGGACCGGAGTTACGCTGTGGCGACCCCTAACCGGGAAAAGCCAAAAAGACAAACAACATGCTCATCACAATAAAGGATGACACCTAAAGAGATAAGTATTCTCTTCCAAAAGTACTATTTTATTCTTAACTAATCCTATGATTATCTCCACATTTCAAGTGCATAATAATTACAGCAAATGTAATTTCAAACTAATTGTAACCCTTGTGTTATTTATCATTCACTATTAGAATCCTCAATTTAGATGAGTAATTTGAGTACACTGTATTCTGTGAAATTATGATTAGGGTTAAAAAGGCAATTGGGTCACAAACTGAATTAAGGAATCTATCTTTGAAAATTAAAACTTTACAAGGATAAAAATAATTAAAAAGTTTATTTCAGGGACAAAAACTGTACTTTGTTTCCTTGCTGTTATTAAAGGTACAAGGTTTAGCCAGAAAAAGCAATACAGAAAGCTTACCACTATCCCTTAACCATGCTTACTGAATACAACAGTGTCAGTATAATGTTAATGAAATTTAACTGGGTCACCATCAAAATGATACTTATGATTATAAAAGATAAAAAGCAATACAAGTATTCAAGTAATGCAATGTAAAATAAAATAGTTACTACTACCTGAATGCTTTTATGAAATTGGAGGAAAGATGTCACATAAGGACAAACCGAATGCCAAACAGGTTGTCAGTACACACACACACACACACACACACACACACACACACACACACACACACACACACACACACACACACACACACACACACACACACACAATTCCCACACTAAAAAAGGTCATGGCACATAAACCCACATATGCAGAGGCACTCACTAATAACTTACCATAAGATCAGTGTCCTCTCAAACTGAAATCACTTACACACATATCAATGCAAAAAAAACCACAACACATAATAACATGCACACACCAGTGTCTCAACAAATAAGCCCATATAGCATAACACTACAAAACCTAATGTATTGGTCATAGGTGACTCCATTGTAAGACACATGGATATTCCCCTCAGCAGACTGGATAAGGAGCACGTTACAGTTAGCCACCTGCCAGGTGTCAGGATCCATCAAGTCACTCAAGCACTCAAGTCACTAAACCAGAAATACCAGCATGACTCCATCATAGTCCATGTGGGTTTGAATGACTTGAGACATACCTCACTGGGCTGCATGAAAAGAGATACGACTGATCTCTCAGATTATGTATCACAGGCAGGTATACGCTAAGCCTTAAGCAGCATTCTAACTTCTGCAAGGATAATGCCACCACACAAACAAAAAATGATTGGCTTGAACAATTGGCTTAGCTTCTGTTATCAGTCCAAGGAGATCCAATATCTGTCAGCCTGGGAAGACACGGTCAGCAGGCCAAGCTGCTTTGCCAGAGATGGTCTGCACCTGTTTCCTCTATGCTTTCAGATACTGGCAAAGGCATTAAGACACCCCCAGTGTGCCTTTTTTTAGGCAGTGTCAAAATAAACCATCTCCCAACATAACAAAATCCTCTCTAGATAAACTCAAGGTACTGTTGCTTAATGCTAGGAGTCTAAATAAGAAGCTGCATTCCCTGGAAGCACTCCTCACTTTGGAAGATGCTGACACATGTGCAGTCATGGAGACATGGCTCAAGGACACTGAAAGCACCCCGGCCATGCAGGGCTACAATGCCTTCCATACAGTCTGACCACAAACTGAGCATGAAAGAAGCAAAGAAGGAGATGTCTCCATCTTCATAAAAGATAAGTACACCTCGAGTCTGGTCAAATAGTATGACTCTCTCCAACTAACTATAGGCAAAGCTGCCTACTACATCATAGGTTCATAGATTAGTACTAAGCTAACTGCCCTTGTGAGCCATTTTAAGCTTAGCCAATTATGTTTTGTGAGACTCAAACACTGCACCTTGTGTTTGTAAGGCAAACACCTTAACCATTAGGCTAGCTATAGGTCCCCCATCATTAAACAGGAAAAGAATACTGCATACCTGCACTTACTGGAGTTACTTGCCATATAGCCCAACACCTTACTCACGGGTGACTTTAATTATCCTACCATTGATTAGGAAACATACACGACAACAAACATGCTAGCTCAGAGGTTCTTGAACTTTGTCAATGCAAATCCTCTGGAACAGCTAGTCAGCACACCCAGAAGAGGCATACATGTCCTGGATATCATACTAGCTAACATGGAAAAGCAGTGCCCCCCCCCCGTTTGATGTCCGCCCTGGTAAGATCAATCAGTCTCATTCAATGTAATTATAAGACCATATACTTCATCAAGCTCAAAAATGCTTAAGAATTTTTCTAAGACAAATTACCTCCTACTAAGTGATGGTAAAAGAAGTTTCAAAGCCCCCTCAAATGCAGATAACATGGACTCCTATGCAGAGCTTTACACCAATGCCCTGTATAATCACTTAAACAGTGGTACAGAATTGGCTGCACCTGACTGGAGTAAAATCAGGTCTTGCCGAAAAAACAAGCCCCCCCCTGATGGACCCCTAGTATAAGCAGGCTATACAAAAAGAGAAAGAAAATAATGTCTAAGAACAAGAGAAAACTGACTCATTAGAAGAAGAAGAAATCCCTCTCTAGCTTAAACAAACAAATTAGAGATCTTGTCAAGTCCTCCAAAGCTAATTACAAAGCAAAAATAGCCTCCCTAGCTAAGGATAATTATAAGGCATTCTTTAACTATGTCCAAAATTTAAAAGAGAATACCCAGCTATGATCTGAACTAGTTAGGGATGGCACCACTCACCCATACTCAACTGGAGGTAATATCCAACCTGCTAGCTGACAGATTTGTGGAAAATTTCACCCCCTCATCCCCTCCAGTAATCCACAAAAGTATACCTGCCACCATTTCTCACTCTATTACCTCACAAGAGCAGGTAATCTTGGCTCTCTCCATGGTCAAAAACATGGCATCAATGGGACCAGACAAGTTTCCAGTTTGCCTTTTAAACAACTTAAACCATGACCTAGCAGACCCACTTGGACTGCCGTTTAACCACAGCCTGAGAATTGGCTATGTTCCAGCAGAATGGAGGACAGCAACAGCAATCCCTCTCCACAAAACATGGTCAACAACTGACCCTGGGAATTACAGGCCCATAAGCTTGACTAGCCTTATCTGCAAGGCCATGGAAAGAATCATTATGGAGCTCTCATATGAAAGAGCAATGGATGACAAAGGATGAATTCTAGGAGAATGTGGCACAGAAAGATGCTCTGGAACTTTCTATAGAATGCTTGCAAGAAATGGAGAACAAAGAATGTGCCCTCAGCTTAGAAGAAAATGATCTAAGAGAAGAGTTGCTTGATTTAATAGAGATGGACAGACATATTCAAATCAATGAAAGAAACAGACAAAGGAATGTCAATAAACCCCAAAAAGTGAGAAGTTTGATAAAACAAATGAACACAGCAATTAAGACTGTTCAGAGATTCATGCAATATAACAGACATAAATAGGATATAAATATTATTGTGCAGCTAAAGTAATAACAGATAAAGTCTTACCACAAAAACACAAGTTAGTAAGGGAAAGGAAGAGGAGAAATCAAATGCCACCATGGAAGCACTGAACGGATAAAACTATAAAGCAATTAAGACAATACGTGTCACTGTTAGAAGAGTATAGAAGAGGGAACAGATCAACAAAAATAATCAGAAAGCCGAAATAAAAGCAATGAGCAGTATAAGACCAGAACAGAATCTATCATGCACTATCACAAATAATAAACTAAAAATATCAGCACAGGCAGAAAAACTTAGAAGATATGCAGATAAATATTAAGGAAAAATGCAAAATTAGCAATTTGCCCTGGTCCCCTTCAATAAACACAGACCAAATGACATTTGACGACCTTTATTAAACTTCCATAAACATAACTTTATTGACCAATATTTTAATTAATCATAACATGAACATCCATATAACCATTAACTAGGACAGCATGAGCTCGCTCACCCTAACCCAATAAGCATCGTCCTTACGTCCGCTCCCTTACTTTTACTTATCAAGCAGCATACAGTTGCTCACATTATTACACAAGTCATTATATTAAACATCCAACACCAGAGGGGGAACAGAAGAGAAACAAGCCTGCCCCTCCTCTCTATCTGCCCAAACCTATAAAATAACTCTACAATCCCACCATATTCCAAAATAGGGAAGGAGGGCTGGGTAGCAAGTTCATGCCAAAATATGATTCCTTACCCAGTTACACTGACATAAAATCTATAAAGCCCCTCTATACACCTAATTTCCTCTCAGTCCTCCTACTTTCTCAATTAACCTCTTCATCCCCAGCCCAACTAACTTTCTTCTACCACCATCTTAATTCCCACTATTTCTACCTGACCCATACCTGAAGATGTTCCTGGACAAATTGGTTTGTTACCAAACCTCACTTGTTGATGACCCAAACAAAAAGTGTTATAAAGAATTGTAAACATGGCAAAAGGAACTGAAACACCACCAAAAAAGAAGCAATAGATACATTTTGGAGAAATATCTATTAAGATCCTGTGGAACAAAACAAAGATGCTAAATGGATAGAAAAAGTAAAAGAAAGAAAAATAATTTCAAATTACAATATATGAAATGGGATGAATTAATGGCCAGAGAGACTGAAACAAAGTTAAGAAAAGCTCCTAATTGGAAAACCCCAGCCCCAGATGTAGTACCTAACTTCTGGCTAAAAGCATTTAAATCATCATTACATGAAGATTTAGCCATGAGTAAGAACTATTTATATGTACACCCCGAATAACCAACCTGGATAACAAGAAAAAACAATACTCCTACTTAAGAGCGAATCTGCAAGCTATTCTAAAAACTATATACCAATAACTTGCCTTCTGATGACATATAAACTATACATTGGAGTTGATGCCAACAGAGTTTATAGTCATTTAGAAGAAAACTCAATCATGGCAATAGAACAAAAGAGTAACGTAAAAAAGTCATATGGAACAATGGATCATTTGTTATTAAACAAAGTCAAAAATAATTGAGAACTGTATAAAGGGGAAGAATCTAAGTATGGCATGGATAGACTATTGTGATGATGTGAGATAGTGCCAGCTATGCCAGAGGGAGTAGGGCAGTGCATGCGCAACATACATCAGCATGACTAGCTGGAGTTTTGTAAAGAATTTTGTCATTTGTATATCAAACTGAGTTGTACAGATGCTTGTGTTAAAAATGTATTTGTAAAGCTGCTTGTGTTAAAAATGTATAAACAGGGAAGTAAATACTGTGGGAAGAATTAGCCAGGGAGTTGTTATGGCTAGGCTTGTATAGGCCCTAGGGCCGATAGTCTAGTACCAACTTATTAACCTATGAACAGTGGGTACTGCTGTACAGAAAACAAATACACATTTATATCAGACTGTACTGTTGAAACTGAAAAAAATTATATATGTTAACAGAGGATGCTGAAAGGGAACAGGTTAAGCTCAGCTCAGCTTACTTTAATAAAAATAGCCAGAAGTTACATATTTAAGTCGTAAAGATTTTAACTCACAGGCCTGAATGCAGTGAGAGATGCAATGTCTGGGAAAGGCCTGGGCTGTTATTGTCCTTATTGGTGAACTAATTGCTACCCTGCGGTGCCAGAGAATGGCTATTTGGTCTCTGCAGAGGGATGAAAGTATTGGAATTGTTTTACAGTATCCAGATGCCTCAGCAAAGTCCTAGGTATGCATTGTGACACATCTGTGCTAGATTGTTGAGCAGCTTCTAGTCAGGGGGTAGTGTAGGAACCACATAGTCAGGTGACCAGATGTGATGTCATTCTATATCCAGCACTCAAATTGTATTTTAGATATTAGTGAGAGATGTGATAGTGAAACTCAGCACTCTGTTACTGGTACTGACAACAAAGACACTCATCCACTTCATCTTGCCTTGTCGTAGCAAGTAAGTAGGGAACAGCACAGTTAGAAAAATAGTGAGACTAGTTAAACATTGTTTTCTGTATCTAAGTGTTTCCATCAGAGTTATATTTCCTGTGAACTGAAACTCTGGTGTTTATTGTAAATAAATATTCAGTATTTTCAAGTTTTCTATTTTATTATTAAATATATCTAAATATTTCATTGTGGCTGGTCTTTTAGAAAATATTTTAACCCTTGAGAGTAATTGCATTTATCTGGTGGCACTGTAGACTTTATGCTTCTGAAAGTCTTGCTGCTTGGCCAGACATTACCATTTGTATAAGTATTAACTTTACTGAGAGTAATTGGGTACCCTGGTAAGAGCCTTAAAGTAGATGGCTGATGGCAGTGAGTCTACCTTATAGTCTGGGTGAAGGTGGTATAGCAACTAAATTTATGTCAGCCTTTCACTGGGGTGTGTGAAAATCAAATCTCAAAGTGTGGGCATGTCAGCTGCTTGGAATGGGGACACAGAGCACTGATTTCTGCAGAGAGAAAGGTGAATACTTATTTGGGGCCTATAGAGGAAAACCCAGCCCCAGGTCTGGAGTGTGCTCCCTGTGTGCTCTTAAGGGAAATTGTGCTTTGTGCAGACAGCTGCATCTGAAAATACTATGTGTATCTATCTTTCTTCTAAGTGAATGCTCCCCACCAGTGTCAGTGTCAGTGGTGAGGATTGAGGCTCCTCGATTACTGGCCCTGAGGAGGAACATCACAACTACAAAAAAGTATTTGACCATATCCCACATTCATAGATAAACCCATGCTTAAAAATGTATAAGATACACCCTACATGAATCTATTACATTCCAGCGACCATTAAGCAGTGGCAAACCACTTTGCAGTTAAGCCATGATAAAGGACAAATTAGTTTTTCAGGGATAACATTTCAAAGTTGGATATTCTAGGGTGACTCTTTGTCGCCGCAGTTTTTTTTTTGTCTTGCCTTTAACCCATTAAGCTGTCTCCTTAACAGATTAGGTCATGTTTACAATTTAGCTCCCAGAAAACAACAAAATGTAAAGACTTATCATCTTCTTTTTGTGGATGATGAGGAACTGAAAGCACAACTGTAAGTGGTCAAAACTTTTTCAGATGATATAAGAATGTAATTTGGTCTTGATAAATGTGCAAAAGCAACCTTTAAAGTAGGAAAGCTGCAGCAACAAGAAAACATCAGCCTGGAACAGGAATGTGATATAACAGAACTTGAGCAAGAAGGAGTGTATAAATAGATTGGAACTGATGAAGGATCAACAATAAAACATGAACAAATGCAAATAATATTTAGTAAGGAATTTTTTAGAAGACGAAAATTAAAACTAAAAGCAGCACTGACATCTAGGAACAAAGTCCAAGCTATAAACCATTTTCTCCTCCAGTCCTATCTTACAGTTTTGGAGTGATTGATTCGCCAAACAAAAGGTGTTGGATTGGCTGGACAGGAAGCTTCATGCTCATCAAATGATTTATAAAAATCAGTGTCCACCAAGACTATATATTCCCCACTCTGAAGGAGGTATGGGCCTCCTGAAAATTGATTACATGTATAGAGCGGTAATCATAGGACTGCATACATTTCTTCTGACCTCACAAGACCCAAATATAGTGAAAGTCTTAAAACATGAGGCAAATAAGTCTAAGATGACTTCACTGCTTACTCTTGCAGAAAAATATCGGTGCCAAGTGGGAATGGAAATCAAAACAAAAGTAGATAAAAATCAGGCAGCAAATGAATGTGCCAAAAACAAAAGAAAGAATACAAGGTGAAGGATTATATGAGAAGGCAAGAAATGTGGAAAATGCATAAATATAGTTTCAATATAGAAAAACCTTGGAACAACCTCATGCTGATCAGGGAAGAATGCAGGCATGGTTTAGGAGAGGTAAATTTAAACCAAGAGATGAAAGGTTAATATTGGCGGCCCAAGATAGTGGACTACACACATTGGTTTGCAAAGTCCATTGAACATGCGGAAGAAACAGACAAATGTGGGTTTTGTAAAACAGAACTGGAAACAGTTGCACATCTTGTTGCTGGTTATGATATACTGATGGCAGAGGGACTGTATACTGAAAGCCATAATAATGTGGCAAGACTGTTATGTTGGGGATTACGCAAACATTATAATACTGAAGTCGCTGAAAAACACAGGAAACATGAGCCACGAAGCATTGCAGAAAATAATGACATTTTTTTAAGATGGGATCATACATTACCAACAGTTCAAAAAATAGATGTGAGAAAACCAGATATAGTAGTCCATGAAAAAAAGACAAATGTAGCATCAGTCATTGAAATTGCCACACCCAGCGACTACAGTGTCTTATGTAAAGAGTGACCCAAAGTCATAAAATACCAGGATTTGCAGGCAGAAACAAGGGCAATGTGGAAGAAGGATACCCAGGCAGTTCCAATAGTAGCAGGAGCAATGGGCCTTTTAAAAAAGAAGTTACAACTGTACTTATGATATGTTACCGATATATGTAACTCCATATGAATTGCACAAGGAGTTATTACTGGGCACATTGCGGGTGCTGCGAAGAACACTTCTGGCTAACATCAATGATTGAAAAAATACTAATTTCACGAACTTTAATCATACTTTGACTTAGGAATGGGTCCATTCCCATCATGGTATTAGAAACTCAAAAGGTTTAAAGAAATTGAAAAGAGAGAGACCTTATTAACAAGGATATAGGTAATCTCCAAACTCTGGACCCAACCCAGTTCAGATTTATTAATCGTAGATCATGACTGTTAAACATGGTTAACTTCTTCAAGAAATTCTCCAAAAACCTGGATGAGGGAAAGACATTGTATACTACCTATCTTGACCTCCTAGCCAAGGCATTTGAAACAATCCTCCACTCAGGTATTATAGAGAAACTCTCCCATTTGGGAATTAACCCCTACATTACCAGATGGGTAGCCAACTGGCTCACTGACAGGACACATACTATCAAATTGGGTAACTTCACCTCTAGCAAAAGACCAGACACCAGTGGCATACCACAGGGGTTCTGTGCTGGGCCTCTTACTGTTCAGAATTTATTTTTCAAAAGTACAGGCAAACTTGGATGGCCTGTGGATGACCATGTTTGCTACCAGTTGGGTGCAATCATTGAGTGCCACAATGATGTTAATATACTGCAGACAGGGTAACCCAGACAAATGCTGCCAAAGTCACAGATTAAAGCTAAATACAAAAAAATGTATCATTATTCCCTTTGGGAAAGCTGCTATCCATGCTAATTACATTATAGACAGCACCCCCTAAGTATAGACCCACTGGTACGTGATCCGGGTGCTCAGTTTGATAACAATCTGAACTTTTACCACCACATATCCACAGTAGTAAAGAAATCCTTCTATGTGGCACATCTTATAAGTAAAGGCATTGCATCTAGATTTAAGTATGCTATAAATCCATTATACTTGGCCCTCATCACCTCTCCAGACACTTGCAACAATTGAAGAGACCACAGAGGCTTCTCACCAAAAAATTACAGGATACACAAAACAAGTCTTATGCAGAAATATTGAAAGTCCTGTCACTGTATTCTGCCTCCTACATGTTGCTAAGGGGTGGCCTGTGCCTGGCTTACAGGGCAGTCTCTGACCCAGACCTGATGGAAATGATACACATTGGTATATCAAACTCATTCACTCCAGGGATCTTAACCTAGCCTCTGACATGAACCGGTCATGGTGGAGAGATATATACATCTCTCAGGGACTGCCATTTCTCTGGAACAAACTTTCAATTCATATGAAGTAGATCCTGTCCCTGACCCTCTTCAAACACAACCTAGATCAATGGATGGGTGATTGTAAATTCACTCCTGAGGTGGTGCCCATGTTCCTCCTGGACAGAGGAAGTTGGTATTAACTACCATAGATCCTTACCTCTGCAAACTTCACTCACCTAACCACTGGCAATTTTGGCAACTCAGGATAAATATGGCTAGGCTTTTAAGAGCTCTAAGGCTATTAGCCTAGTAAACACCTATGAACCTGTGATCCTATAAACATGGGAATTCTTGAACTGCAGGCTACTTTTAAAAGAGAAATAGCACAGCAGGACTGGACAAGAAACACTAGTGTATTTCAGCATAAGTAATACAATGAAACACAGACATTTCAGTAGTTAACATGCAAGAAAAGTCAGATGTAATTCCATGCAAATAGGATAGTAACACAGGTAGAAATGATGCAGCAGGCCAGCTGAGAAACATGTGGGACAGGCATTTGTAGTTAAATTGCCTTATACACAGCCAGGAATGCACTGCGTAGTTTTATTGAAACCTGCACTGTAAGATGCAGTCCAACTGGGCAATAACCTGTTTTCAGCAGAGGCCAAGGGAGAAAATCATGAACATATTACAAAACAGTAGAATATAGCAAATATTAATTAAAATGTAATGTGGATTGTCAGTTATACAAGTATAGTCTAAAATAATTAGATTGTAAAGGCTGTCATTCATAAAAGTATAATACAATATACTACAGAGTAACCTAAGAAATAGTAAGATTGTCTAGTGAAACAACTAAGCTTTCTTTGTTTAAATGCCAAGAGATGAAGAGACAGAGAGATCTGAAAGCAAAGGTGAAATAAGTAGGAAAATGCATGAACTCAAAATAGATAAGAAAGAGGGACAGCAGTGAGATGAGGAAAGGATTATTAATAAGTTGAGAGTGGCAGAGATAGGAGGGCAAGTGAAAGACCGGTTAGTAAAGAAACAGATATGTGTAAACAAGAAAAGGGACAGTATTTGTATAAATTCAGCACAGAACGAGAGATTTAAAAATTAGAAATGTGTATTTGAAAGAGATATACATTTGTAGCAAAGCATGTGAGTAAGATTTTCAGTAGAGGAACAGAAAATTATAGTAATGTGGGGAGAGGGATAGAAGATCACAAAAATAAAAACAAAACAGTTACAGCTGGAAGAAGTGAAAGGAGAGGGTAGCTTTAAGAAAGTCAGGTGAGAGATAAGATGACAACTGGGATGAAAGAGAAAAATACATTATAGGATGGGGCTAGCCTGCTGTGGAGCATGAGCTGAGCCAGGATTTAGGAATGTTTTTAAGGATGTTTTAAACATGTGGAGGTTGGGTGATGACATGATTATTAAAGGGGGCAAGTTTGAGGCTTTTGCTACTGATTTAGAGTATAATAAATATCCAGCAGATTTTTTTTTTTGGTTTGCGTATGATAAGAAGTTGTTTACCATTTGATTTTAAGGGACACTGTGGGGTATACGTTTGGAGAATTGTACTAATTGCTGGGCAGGCTGAAGGATTGTTTATTCTTTGTGCTATGATTAATCGGTTGTATGTAGCATGGTGAGGTAGTTCTAACCAGTTTAATTATTTTAGAATGGTACAGTGCTGGCCTTGGTGGGTCTGCTTGTGGCAAAGCATGCAGTCTTGTTAGGACATTGCTCAATTTTAATTTTTAGATTGGTTTGGAGGTTTGTAAGCATAGCGTTCTCCATATAGAAATGATGGTAGTAGGTAATTGTTAGCTAAGGTTACTTTAGTGTTAGTTGTGTGGAAACTTTTTGTTCTGTAGAACATTCCTAACTTTTGGTGTAGTTTTATAATTGAGAAAGAAAACAAAGCCAACAACTAACAAACTGAATAAGAGATGGCAGCGCAATAGGAATCCAGCAATATACCAGTGCAATTGAAGTAAAATGCAATTGAAGTAAAATCCAATAGTATGCCAATGCAGATGAAATAAATTCAGGTAAAATTAGGAATCCAAGTTTATTGAAAAGTTAGGTAAGTTCTTCAATTGCATTTTACTTCAATTGCATTGTTATATCGCTGGATTGCTATTGCGCTGCCATCTCTTATTCAGTGTATTTTTATAATTGCATTTAGAATTTGTAGGTTGAATTTTAAGCTGTCATTTAACCATTAGGATATTATCAGGAAGCTGAGAGCTGAGTAAGAATTTAAAATAACCATTAAATCTTAAAAATAACTGCACATCTTTAATTATACAAGAAACTTGAAAACTAACACCCAACAATGCTCAGAGCTAGTTTACAATAATACTGCACACTCTGACCCTAAGGTAATAGCTAATAGGCTAGCTGAGAAATTTAGTTCAAACTTTATTCCACCCACATTTATAGCCATTTCACAGATTCCACATTGCCAAAAACCCTAATTACAATAAAACAAGTTCTCTCACCCCTCTCAGAGCTAAAACTCCTCATCTGTGGTCCCTGAAATATGCCTTATTATTAGTGCCAAATATGCCCTATTTAAACCTTTACTTAACCCTTTTAATTGAATACATTCCTGAAGCCTAAAAAATAGCCATTGTAATTCTATTACATAAGAATGGCCCACCTATAGACCCATCTTAAGCATCATTAAACCGGACATAGAAAATGTCTTAACTCTGTACTCTCATCAATTTGGCTTTCTCAAAGGAAGATCATGCCTCTTTAATTTTATTAATTTCTTTGAAAGGGTAGCCTAAGCAGTAGATGGTGATTATGCACCATATACAGCATATATGGACCTGGCCAAGGCCTTTGATAGTATTCTCTATGCAGTAATTTTAACAGACATGTTAATCTGAATATAAATCCTTATATTATGTGGTGGATAGCTAACTGGTTGTCTGACAGAACCAGTGTGGTTGAATTTGCCACTTTTGAAAGCAAAAAAAGTTACCAATGGTGTACCAATGGGCCTTCTGATTTGGCATCTGTTTCTCAGACTTTAGACCAACAGTCTTCTCTTACAGTTATCAAAGTTTGCAGAAGACTGTAAATCGGGGGTTGTTTCTTGATCTTAAACTAAATGCTTCAACCGGGGTTAGAGCATGTTAACAAATGGTGCAAGGATATTGGCATTAAACTAAATGTGAAAAAATGTACCATATCTGATTTTGACAAACAAAACATTTTCACATACTATAAAGGTGACACACCCCCTCCCAGACACCATTATAAGGGACTTTATTTATTTAATTTATTTAGTTATTGCTTACATTTGTTTACTACGATAGTCCAACCAGGCAGAAAGCTAAGCTTCAAGATGTAGGCACTCATGCTGATAATCCCTTATCGTTTCACCATCACGCCTCTACAGTAGTTCAGAATGCCTTTTATGTGCTTCATCTAATTTCCAAACTCATCTCACTAGATCCATAGAAGTCTTAATTCCCCTTTATTCATATCTCATCAGACCCAGTACTGAGTATAATGTACCTTCTGGCATGTATTTATCTAAACATTTCATTCAACATGACATACCTCAGAGCTTCATAACTAAAGCAATGAGTGGCCTGAAAAATCTTACTTAGCAATAAAGATTTTGAAGCATCTCTCTGCATTCAGCCTCTTATAGACTCCTCATTGGAGATCTGTATCCTATGCCTTTGGAGACCAAAGCATACCTCAAATAGTCATTTAAAGGGAATACACCTTTATCAAGAGATAAATAAGACATGCTGGAATAATGCATCCATATCTCAACATATCCCTCACCTGTGGAATAAACTTCCATTATGTGTCAAGCAGAGAATTACTCTTTCCACATTCAAGGTAAATCTAGAAAACTGGATGTCAGTCTCAAATTCTCTCCTACTCTGTCTTTAATTGCTCTACTTGAGGCTGGTGGGAACTTTGAATATGTGTTTTTGGCTATGTCTGTAAAGGTCTGCAGACTGATTGTCTAGTGCTTACCTATAATGAATATTTAAACTGAAAACAGCAATAATAGTGACACTGAAACATATATTATTTGAGGAGAAGGATGGAGGGAGGGGAAGGGAAAACAATCCCTTCCTTGTTCCTGTCATGGGTTCAGAAAGTCCTAAAACTGGGTGCTAGGCTTGCAGAATTGACTTCTCTGTGCTCTTGCAATGCAGCCAAACAAGCTGCACCACACTAAAGCCTGTTCTGTCTCCTGATCAGTAGTGAGTTCCTCTTAGGCTCTCTCTTATGAAACACCTTCACACCCATAGCAATTCAGTGCCGTTTTTTTATGTTTCATGTCCGTTCAATATTTTTAATCTTTTATAGCATTTGTCAAATAATTTTTAGAGTTCAGTGCATTTCCTAGTTTCTTTCTGTTCATGCCGTCATAAATATTAAAATTTCACCCAATTTCTCTTCACCTATATAGCAAAGCTGTCTCTTCTTTATAGGATGCCTAAGACTGTCATTAACGCATTTATTATGATGATAAATATTTTGCCATACATATATTTTATATGAAATAAAATACAAACTCCTACAATACTTAAAAGATGACAGCGGTTTTACTAAGGAGTACCTTTAATCTATGTATTCTGACTGAAGCATAAGGACTCCTTTGCCTTCTGCTGTCTGGATTGCTGTAACTAAACATTTTTTTCAGAATAGCTGTGACTGTTTCATAATTGTAATTCTAAGCTTTTGGATACATGTAGCCACTGTCACAACAGAATCTGACTCTAAGACACAAAAGGAATTGGGCATTTACAAGTGTTACCTGATTTAGTTAGCATCTTCCAGTTACAGAAAAAAAAATAATTAGCCTTGATCAAGTGCAAACAAAAAAAAAATCAGTCAAATTTGTGGAAAACTAATTTTTAGATCATTTTCCTCAACCTAGAAAGTAAGTTGTATAACATCATTTTTTTAAGGTTTCTTGGCAGGTCTATGTTAAATGTTCGGACATCCAAAATGTCGAACATTACATGGTCGAGACCATATATTCGACATTTGGATGTTTGAACATAAAAAAATAAAGAAAACAGAAAAAAACACTAACAGTGTAGCAAGCAAGCCCCCTTGCACCCCCCCATGTGGGGGGCTGCACCCCCCACACCCCCCTTCTTAAATATACCAACTTCGAGACTGCACTTCAGTGCAGAAAAGGGAAATTCTCTCTATCTGCACCATATGGTGCAGTTGAAAGTCTATCTTTGAGCACTCAGAATTTTTATTTTTATTTTTATTTTACATTTGTTGACCGGGATAGTCCGACTGGATGCATGTCCATTTTCAGTGGAGGCCCGGGGAGAAAAGCTCCAAGGGTAAGCAGATACAGCATTACATAATACCAGCATTACATATTACAAACAGACTATTTACACAGATTACATAAGTAAGCAAGTTAAACAAGTTCCACAGGTTAAAGTTAGTCCTCAGCACAAGTTAGGATTAAATTAAATTACACAGTAAACTGGTTAACAGATTTTTACACATTCAAGTCAGCCAGGCTTGATACATTGACATAGCCAGTTAAGTGACAAATGTTGTTTGAGTCTAGTTTTAAATTGACCTAAGGTGGAAAGTAAGGTAATATGAGCTGGAAGAGAGTTCCAGGACCTACTTACAGAGTTTGCAAAGAGAGAATCACCGGCTGTGTTATTAATTTTGCTAGTCTGAATTAGTAGTTTGTTAGAGGATCGAAGCGGTCTGGGATTGTTATAGCGGGTGATAATATTTTTAAGTGCAGGAGTATTGTCCGGATTATAGAGGATTTTATAGGCCATAATCAGTTGGTTATACTGGATTAGGCTAGGTAGTTCAAGCCAACCAAGCTGATTTAGATTGATGCAATGATGTGTCCTAAAAGGCAGCCCAGTGGCAAACCTGGCAATGTGGTTGTAGCAAATTGAGAGTTTGTTAAGGACAGTCTTGTTCAAATTTGAGAGTAGAGGGGACGCATACAGAAGGGTTGAAAGAAGGTGAGAGCGAGCTATGGCAATTTTAGCTGGAGGGGTTAGGAAGGCTTTTATTCTGTAAAGTGACCCTAGTTTTTTATTGATGGTTTTGATAGTTTGGTTAACATGTAGGTCAAATTTGAGATTATTGTCTATGATGACACCTAATAGTTTTGTAGATGGGTCAGGGGAGATTATTGTGCCATCATTTGATTTTATGGTAAAGGTGAAAGCGGTAGACCTACGTGTTGGTGAAAATAACAGCCTTTTAGTTTTTTTGGGATTTAGGATCAGACGATGTTCAGAAAGCCAGTTTTCTATTGTATTAAAGGTGGTCTGGGTAGCTGACCATAACTCTACTGGAGATGTGGCTGAGCAAATCAGAGTAGAGTCATCAGCATATTGGATACAGCTGACTTTTGGGATGACAGTATAAAGGTCGTAAATGAAGATGGAGAACAGCAAGGGCCCTAGTATAGAGCCTTGTGGTACTCTGAGGGTGTTAGGTAGAAGGTTAGAGAGTTTGTTCTGCCAGAGGGCAGCCTGCTGTCGACCATTCGGGTAGGATTGAAACCATTGGAGGGCTCCAGTATCTAGACAGAATGTTTGCAGGGTGTGGATTAAAGGTTGGTGATCAACCATATCAAATGCCTTGGAAAGATCCAAAAAGAGGGCTGAGGATATATAATTATTGTTGTGATTATGATTTATGGTGTTAGTAAAGGCTAGGAGGGCTGAAGTAGTGCTGTGATGAGGACGGAAGCCATGCTGAGTGTCTGCCATAAGGCGATTTTGGATTAGGTGGTGCATGAATTGTCTATGAATACATTTTTCCATAATCTTTGCAAGTGGATTTATTCAAATCTTCGAATGCTCAAAGAGATTCAGCTAGAAAAGGTGAAGAAAAAACAGTGACTAGAAGGAATCCTGCCATTCAATCTCCATCTTTGGTGCCAAACATGGCTGCTAGTAAATCTTGGGGCAAAAATAGATCATATATTCTCAGAGCTGATTAAAAATAAATAAAACAATGAAAAAATATATGCAGAATTTCGAAGGTTAGGTCTTAACCATGTAACATTCGAAATTTTGAGCATTCGAAGATTTGACAGATACCCTTCTTGGCATAGTTGTGATAGAATAAGACAGAAACAAGTGACACAATTACAATAGTAGAGCAGCTTATTGAATTGTGTTTGGCATAACAGGTAAGACATTTACTTCACAGATGCAAGGTACAGGGTTTGAGTCTTACTCTTGCAGAAAAAATTGGCTAGGCTTAAAATGGCCCACAAGAACAGCTAGCCTAGTATGTACCTATGAATCTACAACAGAATGTAGGTCATTGCTGAGTCTAATGAACACAGACCTCTGTGGAACAAAATAAATGGTAGAAGAGAACAGGGAAAAAGGTGTTTCTAAGTGTTGATTTTAACTATTCGTTTGTGAAGTAAACTATAAACCATGCAGTATTTCAGTGGAAAATCCTGTTTCTGCCATCTCAGTTATTAATAGAATGATTTATAAAGTCAAAAGCCTTTGGCAAGTCCATGAAGGAAGCCCTTAAGTAATTCCTTATCCATACTTCACATGGTGAAAGCTATTAAGATGCAGACTGTGCAAAAGTTATTTCAATCATTAATTATTTGTGTTTGAAGAGTTCTGCCTTTTGAAGAGGCCAAGGTCAATCACAAAGCCTCACCCTAGACTTAACATGTTCACATTATTTAGAGACTTTCCAAAATGGCTGAATACTGATTGTGAAAAAAAGAAACTAGAAGACAAGGGCCAGGAACTCTGTCACTTTTAGTAAATTCAGTTACTGGCTAGTAAGTACACTGTCTGGATGCTAGCAAAGAAGACTCTAAGAGAGTCTGAAAGAGATTCAGCTAGAAAAGGTGAAGAAAAAACAGTGACTAGAAGGAATCCTCCCATTCAATCTCCATCTTTGGTGCCAAATATGGCTGCTAGTAAATCCTGGGGCAAAAATAGATCATATATTCTCAGAGCTGATTAAAAATAAATAAAACAATGAAAAAATATATCAACTCAAATAACAAAAGACTAGAACAAATGGAAGAAGCTTTAAACAGATATTTAGATGAGCTAATAAAACTGCAAAAATTAGCAGTTGAAATGAAGAAAATGCTTTCTGAGTATGAGACTGCTCAAGAAGAGATAACCCAAAAACTGTAGAATGAGAAGACAGAGCGCATAGAGAAAACGTGGAATTTTCTGCTTTGCCAGAGAAACAAGAAGGAACAGACTGTACTAAATTTACGAAGGCACAAATAAGCAACTGGACTGTTATTCCACAGCAGGAACTGATAATTAAAAGGGCACACCGTGGGTATACTCTAAACTTGGCCATGAGAAAGCAGCTAGGACCTATATTAATAATGATACAAACATACCGTTTGGAAGAGTTGATTTAGACAAACCCGTGGAAAAAGGTAAAGTATTAAAGGTTGGAGACAGCAGAGCATTTATGGAAATGATTATTCATTGTAAACCAGGCAGAAGATAAACAAATATATTCCATCAATCAAGGAATGTCCAGAAACAGATGTGAGATTCAAGTTGCAGTATCCATCTGTCAGAATATTTTTTTCTTGGAGGATCAAAGTCATTTTTTATGCAGAACAGGCTAAGGAGGAAATACAAAAGTTTGTCCAACAAAAAGTGAGCCAAACAGCAGAAAGGGACACTGCTTCTCATTATTCTGATAACAAAGCACATGGAGAGACTTTTCCAGTAAAATGTTTTACATTCCTTCAAAGGAAAGTGCTTGAGAGACAGAAAAAAGCACAGGAATTGACTATAAGAATCTGGAGTAACTTGGAAGTGAATTGGAGTCTAGTGTTGAAAGATTGAGATAAACAGGAAGAAGACTAGCAAAACAGAAATTACTGAATAAATGGGAGACTGCAAAACAAAAACAAAAAGTGGAAAGAGTGGACTTTTTTTACTTTGTCAAACATGGGAAACTGAAAGACATTTGCCTCACTTTATGTCATTAATTTTTGGAAGGACACTGAGTAGAGGAGAAGAGGAAGGAATGGGTAACTATAAATAAATCAATTTCTGTTCTTAACAGTATTTCTATGAAACTTTTTGTAATATAAATTGTATATTTTATACTAAAACATTTTCAGTTGTTTTTGCATATGATAAAGATACCAAGTAAACTGATTACTTTCTTTTCCTTTCTTTTTGTTTAGTATTAAGAAATGTTGGCTTTATTGTAAAATGAGAAAAAAGGCAATACAAAAGCATGTTTAAGATAATAGGTTGTAATTGGGCTGTTGAGGTGGGAGATGCGGTGCAAAAGTACACAGATCGTAATATATGTAGAGGTGATATGTTTTCTCTTGCTATTGAATAGATGCATGTCTGGATTATGACTCTTGGCTTAATCTAATAACAGGTTTTAAGTGAAAGCAAGTAAATAAGAGAGCACTGAATATAATGAAAAGCTTTCCTTTAGCAATAAATGTTTCAGCTTGTCTAGAAGCCTGTAGCTGAGGACTGCATTTTTTCTTACATTTCCATGGAGACAAGCTCATGATAGGGTGATAAAAAAGGCTACAAGTTTATGTTTTCTGAAAGTATGCAATTTTTTTTCACATCTGTGTGAGGAATAAAGATAAAAAAGAAAAGACACTAATTAGTACAGGTAGAAGAACAAGCAATAACATGTGCCTTAGCATGGATAACCTCAACTTTAAATTAGTTAAGGCCTGTGTTTGCAGCTGTCTGTTTGGGACAGTTGTTCCTATTAGGCGTATTAAACTTCATTATTTGAAGATGCACATAGATTTGTGAGTTTGTATTATGTTAATAGGTTATGGGAGATGTTATGGGTCTTTTTTTTTCTTTTTTTGAGTGTGTTCCTTAAAATAAAAAGTCTTGTAAAATTTGACACAAGTTCCAAAGTTGATAAGGAAAAAATGTATAAAGGATCAACCTGCCAAACATTAGTCAGTATATGTATGATAAAAGCTGGAAATAGACATTTAAAAATTGTCATATATAACGAATAATGACTTCTTATCATAATGGTGACACTTTCCATATTATCTTGGAATGTGAATGGTCTAACAGGTATAGACAAAAAGGAAAGAACATTTTATTATATTAAGAAATGCAGAATGCAAATATTAATGCTACAGGAGACACATTTGGAAAGAAGTGATCATGTGAATTTGATAAATAAAGGATTTCAAAATAGATATTTAGAAGAATATCTGGGACAAAGTAAGAGAGGATTACATATATTAATTGCTAGAGGATCTCCGATAGTGATAGAAGAGGAACAAAAAGATAATAATGGCAGATTTATGGTACTAAGGGGTTATTGGCAAGGGATGAGGATTATGCTGGCATGTATTTATACTCCACCTAAAACTGCTATTATGGAGCTTAAGGAAATTGGTAGAAATAATCAGCTTTCATCATGGACTATTACTTATAGGTCACGACTGGAATTTGATTTGTAACAATAAGGATGTATCTGGGGCAGCTAGAAGGGAAATATAACAAAAGAGTATAGATTTCTGAAGAAATATATGACAATATTTGGTATGAAAGATGTGAATTCAGTAGTTGAAACTCAGAGATAATTTACATATTGTTCCCCAAGGTAATATGTATTCATTTATTTACTTATTGACATTTGTTGACCAGAAATGTCCACTGGGGCAGGAAACCCATTTTCAGTGGAGGCCTGGGGAGAAAAGCTCCAGTTACAGTTCAAAAGTTATATAACAAGATAACGTTTACAATATTAATACAAAATGCAGATTTTTTTTATAGCATCTCTTAGTGATTAGTAATGTACAGAGTACAAGTTTTTTGCAGACTGGGGGGGTTGGTAGTACTTATACAGTATTTTTAAAGGAGTTCATTGTATGGATGGAGAAAGACTGTAGATACATTCCTAATAAGCAGTTCATTATGTTTTAGCCTAAATACTCATTCAGTTGACATGACAGCAATTAACACCACTTGACTCACATTAACTGATGTAGAAAAGTCAAAGAAGTTGAAGAGGATTTATAATGTATTACTTGAGACTCAAAGTAGTCATACTAGTCAGCAAAGTCTTATTTATTTATGGAGGTCTATGATTTTGGGCAAATGGACATATCTGATTGTTGACCAATCAAGTTGTGCAATGGGGTAGTGTATGCCATAATTTTGCTATGGAGTGGGAGTACAAGCTTTGTCTAGCTCTCTTATTGAGTTTGTATAAGCTAAGAAGCTGTTTATTAGCAGATCAGAGATTCTGAGTGGGGGTGTAGGATTGTAGGATAGAGTGAAGTGATGAGCAATTTTATGGGTTGCATATTAATTTACTAGCAAAAGTTAGTTAGGTATAATGAAGATAGTGAGGAGAATTCATACCATTTCATTTCCTTATTGTTCCTTAATGGCCTGGCAATGGTGTCTACAATTTGGTAGATCAGAGGCAAATTTTGCAATTTTATAATAGCATAATTGTAGTTTATTGCTTAGGTTAGTAAAGAGAAAGGAACCATAGAGGAGGGAGGGGAGTAGGAGGGTGTTTGGCAGTTTAATTTTTGTGGGTTTATCCATGTAGAATTTATGTCTGTAGAGGCTGCATAGATTAAAATGTGTTTTAATGGTATGAAGAATATGCTGTTCAAAGGCTAAGTTGTCATCTATAGTAATGTCCAGTAATTTTGCTGTTTCACTATTTCACTCAGTTTTGTTTTGGGAGAAATTTTTGAAGTCCTGGGGAGGTGGTTTAGATGAAATTTGTAGTAGCTTAGTTTTGGGAGGCTTTAGTAGGAGTTGTGCTTTGTTTAGTCAAGTTTCTATGGTTGAGAAGGTGTTTTGTGTTGTTTTTATGAGATCTAGGAAGTTGCTACAGGTGGATATGATAGTATAATTGTCAGCATAGTGGATGAGTGAACTTTGTAGGGAGACTCTATGGAGATTATTTATAAATACATTGAAAAATAAAGGTCCAAGAATGGACCCATGGGTGATTCCTGTCTTATTAAATAGATAACCAGATTGATTGTTTTGCTATCTGACAAATTGCAGTCTGTTGTTAGGGTAATCGGCAAACCAGGTAAGGGTATGTTTGGAAAATCCAAATGTTGCTAGTAGTTGATGTAGTTTAGTATGGTACACTGTGCCAAAAGTTTTGGATAGGTCTAATAAGACTACTGTTGTCAATAGACCAGAGTCCAGAGCTTTGTTCACAGTATCAGTTAAAGATATTTCAAAGGAACATGTCCATCAAATTGAGAAATTTGACACACATCCAATAAATATTTCATATCATGTGCAAATAATTACTAAAATAAAAATGCAGGGTAATGAAGTACAAATGAGACACTGGCACTTTCAAACCTATTTGTTAAAGTGAGGAATTTAAAGAATGGGTAGTGGAAACTATTTGGGAGTTATTAGAGAAGATAGAAAGTCCTCCAGAAGTTATAGCTAGTGCGTAGCATAAAATGAAAGTAGAGTTTAAAAACAGACTAGCAATAAAAGAAAAATATATATTGTTAGAGGGGCTGAAAAGGTTAAGGTATTACAAAATGTGGGGAATCTCACAGAACAAGAAAAGGTACAAATGCAGAATGCTAAAGAGAAAATAAGGTATTAACTTTTGGCACAACAACTTAGGCAACAGGAAGTAGAAAGAGTTGTTGCTAAACTTATGGAGCCTATAACTAGAAAAATAACAAGTGCTTTTGTAGATTTTTTAGATATAGTTTGGATTTTTTTTAATTTGTATATAGCAGAGAAGTATGAAACGCCAGAAAAAGCACAAATAGACATATTTATGAAAGACTTAAATACGCCAATGTTAGAGGTAGATAAGGCTCAACAATTAACGGTTAATATAGAAGTAGATGAGATAGAAATGGTGATATATAATCAATCTGTAGGAAAGTCTCCAGAAATAGGTAGTACTCCAGTAGAGGTTTGGAAACCAGGATGGAAGAAAGTGGTAAATATCTGGAAGGTTTTGTTTAACAGTATTTTAAAAGGAAGGGAAGCACCAACATCCTGAAAAAAACTGTGATGGCTGAAATATCTAAATACAGCAAAGACCCATCAGATCCAACATTATATAGGGTCATTTCAATTGTAAACATAATTATAAGGTGTTTGTCTATAATAGAAAAATGAATGGCAAAGGGGTTGTCAAAAATTGATAGATATTGATAAATGTGGTTTTGTGGAGTGGATGTAAACATTTGACAACATTAATAGCACAATGATGATTCAGATGGAAGAAGATTGGAAGAAAACCACTGTTGGTGTGTCTTGATGCAGATAAATCATGTGACAGAGTAATATGGGATTTTATGAGTCAGGCGATCAAAGCATTTGCATCTCCTGACACAATAATAAGGTTAATTAGGATGACACATGAACAATTAGAGACAACACTCAAATTGGGAGGGATCCTCTCTGATAAGTTGTGTCTGAACAGAGGAACCAGGCAGAGGTATTCCTCTTTCTCTTTTGTTATTTTCATTATATTTAGAACCACTGGCAAAGAAAATAAGGGACTCAGAAATTCAAGGACATAATTTGCATGGTATTCAAGAAAATGTGACTTTATTTTCAGATGCTATTTGTACTTAATAAAAGCAGTAAAGGACATCTCAGTATTGTGAAAAATTCTGAGGTAGTTCCAGTTTTTTTTTCAGGTTAATGAAGATAAATCAAAGGCTATAGCTGTAAATTATGTACCCACACATGGATTGGGTCAGCAATAGCCATATTCATGGGGAAATGATAAAATTGAGTATTTAGGAGTATGGATAAAAAGGATGCTATTATGGCAGCTAAGGATAAGTGGGAAGAGACTAAACAAAATATAATACAAAAACTGAGAAACTGGATGCTCTTACCTATGGATAGGGATAGCAAGAGACAAGCTTTAAAAATGTTTTAGCTCCTATAGTTTTATATACAGGTCAGGGCATATTTTTATCAACCAGAAGAGAAATTGTGGATAGCAATTAATAAATAGTTGAAGGATTTTATCTGAGAGGAGAAGATGGCAAGAGTCAAATGGGATAAGTTGATCACTCCAATAGAGCAAGGAGATTTGGAATTACCTGTCTGGTAATTAGCGTACAGGATTAAAGAGCTTTTAAAGAATGGTTTTAAGTGGTCCAGTCGTACAAGGTTTGATTCCCTCAGCCTCTACTGCCTAACCACGTGACTCTGAGCAAGTCACTTAATCAGACAGCACTCCTGGCTGGAGTCTGAAAAAAGATCAATGAAGATCAGAGCGCTGATCGAAAAAACAAATACAAATAAAATTAAATACCTGATTTGAAGGGATATTTTAGAGTTACACATTTAGGGCTGATGTACATAAGGAGAAAGCTACATTCAAATCAGAAAGGGATGATGAAGCAGGGGGAAACTCAAGAAGTAAGGAAATAGAGGAATTTTGGATGCAGATCCTTAAGGAGAATAAACAACAGACATATATAATATTATAATCATAAAATAGCAGAAAGTATACTAAGAACTAAAGAATGCCATGCAGTAACAGGACCCAGAACTCACTGACGAAAATAGCTGTAAATGAAACCACTTTTAATAAAGTAAAAAACAGCAAACAGTACTTGAAACAAGCGCTTTCACTCGGTCAATACCGAGCTTCTTCAAAGTCAAATAGATTCTGTGTTTAATTAACCTGAATTAAATAGTGTGTCAGAGAGTCACATGACCCATTCTGATTAAATTAAACCCATCTCTTAATAATTAGCAGGTAAAAATACATATTTAAAAAAAATATTTTCTTAATGTCAATTAAGAATGGCCTGTTTATAATTTTATAGTATGTTATGAGTATTGTATTTTTAAGATTTATACTTGTAACGTACTGAACTATTGTGTGGGCTTCATTTTTTGTTTTTGGTTTTATTATTTATTAATCAATGTATGGTCAGAGATTTACCTTCAAACGAAGTGTTTCAACAATGCTTTGAGTTAGGTCTCAAGATGTTTAACTTGTGATGATTTATGTTTTTACACACATATTTTTTTAGACTTAGACATGATAATGTTTTTTAAATATGTATTTTTACCTGCTAATTATTAAGAGATGGGTTCAATTTAATCAGAATGGGTCATGTGACTCTCTGACACACTATTTAATTCAGGTTAATTAAACACAGAAACTATTTGACTTTGAAGAAGCTTAGTATTGACAGAGCGAAAGCGCTTGTTTCAAGTACTGTTTGCTGTTTTTCTACTTTATTAAAAGTGGTTTCATTTACAACTATTTTTGTCAGTGAGTTCCGGGTCCTGTTACTGTGTGGCATTCTTTGGATTACTGGCTTGTTCTACTTGCTTTTTTGTGGTTTTAACACATCCATGGCAGAAGGACCGGAACAGGTGACCTTTCTGAAGACACCTATTATACATAACATACTATGTTTTCAGTTTTTTCGGTCAGGCTAGGGTTAACAAGTAATAAGACATAAAACGCCAATTTACAACTAATTAACTAACACTATTTAAACACACTGGTGTAACTTGTTTAATGTCTCGACTTGATAAAGCCTGGAATATACCAGGCGAAAGCGCTTGTCTTACTGCTTTGTCATTTTAAAAAATTACTGGAATAAATTGTTTTTCATCACGCTGGTTGAATTATTGTTTCAGTTGGTGGTCTTTGACTATCGTATTATTGGTTTTTACCTTTCTTCACAAGTTTTGGTTGCTGTCTTTATTTCGTCATGACCGAAGCGACTGAGGCGTTCAACCCAGCTAACACACCTAACTTGCTACACAATACCGGCAATGACGGTCCGGTTACTAGAGCTGAATTTAACCAGCTGTTCAACATGTTAACCGAACTAAAAAGTTGTATTAATGGGCAACAAGAAAAGGTTATCCACAGTGGTTGTATTGACGGTGAACAGAATGGTGAAACCTCCAGGAATTTAAGGGCAAATTGTAGCCGAACAAGAACAGTCTTGGAATTACATGCTGAACCGCAGGGCGACTTGCCGAATGGAACTGCTGTTACTCAGAAAAGCAATAACGCTTCGCATTCAAAGCGTAACCGAGATCAGCCCAAAGAATTCAATTTTGCTTCTTGGGCTAACCAATCTTTTCGGTTCAACAAAGGTACTGTCAATTCTTCCAGTCCTGCCCCAATAGAGGCGGACTTTGATGATTTTAGAAACAAACTGTACAGCTTAAGAAGTAACCAATGTGAATTGGATTATTTACGTGAATGTGTCAGGGTAAAACGTGTACCAAAGGGGTTACGTTTATTCAAGTTTCCAAACTTTGTAAAATATGGCTCAGTGCATTACAACCAGCTCTGTGAGATATTCGACAGGGCAGGTTTAGAAGTTTTACAAGTTATGATTGCTGAATATGAGAATAAAGCAAATGTAGTCACCGAGGATTTAGAAATGTTGCACCAAACTGTTATTTCTGATTCTAACTTCGACATGATTAGGCATGACTATGATAAATTGTTTAATGAGGTCGATCAGTTTTGTTTAAAAATAACTAACAGAAAAATTAGGAAGTTAGACAGAGATTTACATGAGTATAGGGATGGCCTTGCATATCCTTGCCACAACAAAACATCTTATAACACAAGAACTTATAGTGTGGCAGACAATGGTGTGGATGATGTTTTTCAAAAAAATTACAATGAACCCCCCCGTAGAAGTGAGCGACTAGCCGAAAAAGACAGACGGCAAAGAAATCAGGATTTACCTCAACGCCCCGGGAGACCGGGGGGTGTCGGATTCAAACAGCAGAGGACAGGGGGGAGGTGGAATTACAATTAGAACATGTTTTAAATTCATTGACACACCCCTTGCCAACAACTAACTTGGATTCTGATCTGTTAGTTGAGGACATTTCACACCAAAATAGAATTACAGTTATAGAAAAGTCTAACTGTAGATTGTTTAAAATGAACAATTTTACCATCTACAACTATACTGACACTGAAGTAGATCTCACAGCTTTCAATATTTTCACTAAGGGACTTCATTTTGTGCCAACTAAAAATTCAGACTTGGCCAATTTATTAGTGGAACTTAAGTTATTTACTAGGGGTTTAAATCTGAAGCACCTTTTTAAAGGCAAGGATAACCAAAATCACAGCTTGCAGAGGAAAAGTACTTTCAACCCTCCCATGCACCCACTTATTAAGTTATATGAAGAATTAGTTGAAAATGAACTACGCTATATGGAGCAGACTGGACCCAACCAAACCAATATAAACACCAATGAGTTGAAATATATTAACAAGTTAAGGAAAGAAGGTATTAGAGTAATGAAGCCTGACAAAGGGGGTGGCATTGTCCTTATGTATGACTCTAATTATGAATCATGCATGCACAATTTGTTACATGACCCAAGTCAATATGAGCTTACTTCTCGTAACGAACATAACATTGCCATAGCCAAAATCAATTACACCCTTTATGACTATCTAATGCAAGGTTTCATCAATGAGAAATTATACAACTTTCTCAAAGTTATTAAACCGCAGACACCCGTCATCTTCGGAATACCTAAAATACACAAAGGTATTGACCCTGTTCCCTTTAGGCCTATAGTTTCAGGGGCAGGTGGAACAACAGAACCAATAGCCAAATTTATTGACTATATCCTGAAGAAACACAGCACTGCCCTCACCAATGTTTGTAAAGATTCATGGGAATTTTTAAAAAACTTCCCCAAAGACAAATTTAATGCCTCAACATTAATGGTAACTGTGGATGTGAAGGATCTTTTTCCTAGCATTCCACATACTACTGGCCTGAATTGGTTTTTGGATTTTCTTAGGTTAGAAACTAATCTAAGTAACAACTTTGTTAACTTAATGACCGAGATGATGGGTGTAGTTTTGGAAAACAATTTTATGTTGTTTAACGGTGAATTGTTTAAACAACTTAAAGGTGTAGCGATGGGCGCTTCCTGCGCTACCATCTATGCAAACATCGTACTACACAGGTGGGAACAGGCATACATTTTTCAAACAGTTTGGGGACAATACCTAACCTTTTACTGTAGATATTTGGACGACATCTGCCTCATTTGGAATGGCACCAGGGAACAACTAACAGAATTTCTACAGTATATTAATACAACAACTAATTTTCTTAGTTTCACCCACAATATTAGTGGAAATGAACTTAACTATTTGGATGTAACCATCTTTAAAGATGGGAAAACTGGGGAATTATGTTCAAAGGTTTTTAGAAAACCAACATTCTCAAACTCTATACTGCATTTTGAAAGTCAACATCCCTTTCATCAAAAGAAAGGCATTCTCAAGGGGCAAATGATTAGAGCCTCAAGAATGTGTAGCAGTTTGGATGAGTTTTGGAAAGAAGTAAAAACTCTTCATCAAATGTTTTCTGAAAGAGCTTACCCCGTTGAATTAATAGAGTCCATTACCAACGAAGTTCTAGCTAAAAGGAATTCTTTATACCCCCCTTTGTTAGGTTCTTTGGAAGCTAATTTTTCTCAAACCAGGGACAAAGGCACCCATTCTAACATTCAAGGTGAAAATTTTATTTACACATTTTCAAATGACTCTACCCGGATAGAAGATACCATCAAAAAATTTTGGTTTGTGTTACAAAATAATGAAGAGTTAAAACAGAGTTTATCAAATAAGCCTAGTTTTGTTAGAAAAAGAGGGCAAAATTTGAAAGCCATTTTTGAAAAAAGGCAAAATGGTAGAATGTTGAAAACCAGCAAGGTTAATGGCACCTACAGATGTGGTGCCTGTAAACAGTGCTCCCTAGTTATCAATGACAATCATATGTATTTAAGGGCACGTCAAATCAACATTAAACCAGTAGGGCATTTCTCTTGTGCCACTAAAGGTGTAGTCTATATTGGACTATGTTCTACCTGCGGGAGTTTTTACGTAGGTAAAACAGAGCGTGAATTTAGGAAGAGGCTATATGAACATGCCTATGAGATTGACAACAAAAAGGAGAGCAACGCATTTTACAAACACTCTCTTGAATGCCCCAACCTTAAATTGTCTTTTATGGTGCTTGAACAGCTCAATCCCCACATTAGAGGGGGGGATTGGGAATCCACACTTGAGTTCAGAGAACTCATTTGGCAGCTTAGGTTGAACGCAGGTAAACCACCAGGACTCAATGGTTCAATCAGCATAGGCTCACTACTTAGGTTAAGAAGGGCTAGATTATAGGCCATTATGATGAAACAACATTCCATATTTTTTCATGACTTTTTATACTTTGGTTTTACACCATTCACAACATTTTAATCTAGGCCGGCACATTTGTTATTAGTATAAAGATGGCAGGTTTTTTAATAGGTGACTGATTGGTATCATACTATGACAGGTTAGAATGTTCACACTATCTGACAGTCAAAAATGTCACACTGTCCTTTTTAAAATTTTCTATGATTATTTTAGTGAAATGTTTAAACTATTATGTTACGAACACATCTATTTTAAATTGTACAACAGAAACCAATCTGTCATTTTAAATGTAAGTGGTTGTATTTTGTTTCATACTATGTTTTCAGTTTTTTCGGTCAGGCTAGGGTTAACAAGTAATAAGACATAAAACGCCAATTTACAACTAATTAACTAACACTATTTAAACACACTGGTGTAACTTGTTTAATGTCTCGACTTGATAAAGCCTGGAATATACCAGGCGAAAGCGCTTGTCTTACTGCTTTGTCATTTTAAAAAATTACTGGAATAAATTGTTTTTCATCACGCTGGTTGGATTATTGTTTCAGTTGGTGGTCTTCAACTATCGTATTATTGGTTTTTACCTTTCTTCACAAGTTTTGGTTACTTGTAACGTACTGAACTATTGTGTGGGCTTCATTTTTTGTTTTTGGTTTTATTATTTATTAATCAATGTATGGTCAGAGATTTACCTTCAAACGAAGTGTTTCAACAATGCTTTGAGTTAGGTCTCAAGATGTTTAACTTGTGATGATTTATGTTTTTACACACATATTTTTTTAGACTTAGACATGATAATGTTTTTTAAATATGTATTTTTACCTGCTAATTATTAAGAGATGGGTTCAATTTAATCAGAATGGGTCATGTGACTCTCTGACACACTATTTAATTCAGGTTAATTAAACACAGAAACTATTTGACTTTGAAGAAGCTTAGTATTGACAGAGCGAAAGCGCTTGTTTCAAGTACTGTTTGCTGTTTTTCTACTTTATTAAAAGTGGTTTCATTTACAACTATTTTTGTCAGTGAGTTCCGGGTCCTGTTACTGTGTGGCATTCTTTGGATTACTGGCTTGTTCTACTTGCTTTTTTGTGGTTTTAACACATCCATGGCAGAAGGACCGGAACAGGTGACCTTTCTGAAGACACCTATTCTCCTTAAGGATGACTCTGACGATGCCCCTGTAACTCAAGGCGAGTTTAAACAAGTAATGGCATTATTAACTCAAATTACGAACACTATTAATGAATGTACTGGGGATTCTATTCTGGGATTGCCAGGTAACCAACTGCACTTTGCAGACTCAAGAAGGAAGCGTGTCATTTCTTCTCCGCCGAAGATGGCTAGTAATGCGCAAGACGAACTTCCTGGTATTATTCCACCAAGTAATGGCGCACTTCACGTACCATCTACAAGAGCAAGTACTGCACAGAAGAACAAAATGGACATTAACAACAAGGATTTCAACTTTTGTGATTGGGCTGGTCAGCAATTCTATTTTAAACAAGGTACTGTAAATCTTAATTTTAACGAAAACATCGAGAACAACTTCAATAATTTAAGGGACAAACTGTATGCACTTAAAAGTAATCAGTTACAGATAGATTACCTTAAGTAGTGCGCGCAAGTCAAGCATGTTCCTAAAGGTCCCCGACTGTACAAATTCCCTAATAATGCCCAACCAGGGACTGCATTCTACGATAAACTTTGTGATATTTTTGACAAAGCTGGCTTAGAAATGTTAAAATTAATAATATCTGATTTTGAGAACAAAGCTGACATCCTGTTGAGAGAACTTAATACTTTAAATGAAAATTTAATTAATGACATTAACTTTGCCAGTGTCAAGATAAATTATGACAACGTTTTTCATGAAGTGGATGAATATTGTTATAAAATTATGAATTGTAAAGTCAAGAAACTAGAGAGAGAGATCTCATAGAATATAGGGAGGGGGTAGCTTACCCAACCCCCAATAGGAGGGGATGGAAAAGCAACACTAATGCATTAATCCTAGACAGAATAGATGAAACTAATAACAGTGGTAACCATCCTAGACTGGGGGTAGAACCTCTCAGAAGAAGTGAAAGAATCAAAGAAAAGGGAAGAAAACACTCTTTTCAGGATTTTCAGCATCCCCCCGTCAGAGGGGGAAGGGGATTGAGATACCAGCAACAGGGTTGGAACAACCCTCAGAAATAGACCCTTTACGAAATCCTATTTTGCATACTGATTCACAGGAAGTATATAGTAAACAAATCCTATGTAGAAATGGTAATTTCACTATTTTTAACTTTACTGAGATAACACCTACCCAGGATTATTTTGATCTATTCACTAAGGGATTTCAGTTTGTTCCCTCCGTCCCTCAAACCTCACTAATACATTAATAGATGTGAAACTAGTTATTAGGCAGTTAAACCTCAATTTATTTTTCAAAGGGCAAATTCACATGAAAATGGGGCTAACCAGAACTAGTAGATTCAACCCTCACACTCACCCCTCCCTTAAGGTTTTCAAAGAACTCGCCAAAAAGGATATTAGGAAGATAACACATGACAAGCCCAGTAATTACCCCACCAACCTGAATGCTAGGGAGACACAGTTGATTGACTACCTGAAACAGGAAGGGAGTAGGGTCATGAAACCCGACAAGGGAGGGGGTGTCGTGTTGATGTACAAGGTTGATTAAGACTCATATTTACACAATATGTTACAGGATGCAGATCAGTACGAACTGGTTTCTAGAAATGAAATTAACATTGCACACTCTAACATTAGCTTTCTTTTACACGATCACCTGTTACAAGGGGTAATTAATGAATGTTTGTACAACTTTCTGCATGTGGATAAACCAAGAATCCCGGTTATTTTTGGTATCCCCAAAACCCATAAAGGCCTTGATCCAATTAGATTTAGGCCAATAGTTTCAGGAGCAGGGAGCATTACTGAGCCTCTTGCAAAGTTTGTTGATTATAGTGTGAAAAGATTTCTAGCTTCTATTGTGCACATCTGCAAAGATTCCTGGGATTTCTTAAAAGGAATAGATCAACGTATGTTTAATACAAATTTACTCATGGTCACCATAGATATTGTAGAGCTTTTTCCTAGTATCCCCCACACAATAGGCCTTGATTGGTTTAGAGAAGTGTTGATAACTGAAGCTACTCTTGACAACAAGATCATCAACTTGGTGGTAGAGTTCATGGAAATTATTCTTGAAAATAATTTTATTTACTTTAATGGTGAATTCTATCGCCAGAGGAAAGGGGTAGCAATGGGGGCCCCATGTGCTTCACTATATGCCAACATTGTGTTGCACTATTGGGAGAAGAACTACATTTTTGTTAATCAATGGTCTGAATATATAGTTCATTACAGGAGATATTTGGATGACATCTGCCTGTTATGGAAGGATACTGACAAAAACTTAAAAGAATTTCTGAAGTATATCAACAGCAGTACCGCTTTTTTAAGATTTACCCACAAGATTGACCAAGATCAACTCAATTATTTAGACGTGACATTATTTAAAGATTATGATAACTTATGTTTTCAATCCAAGCTATTCAGGAAGGACACATTTTCTAATTCGTACCTCCACTTCAATAGTGGACACCCCTTTTATCAGAAGAAGGGTATTGTTAAGGGGCAACTTATTCGAGCATCTAGAATGTCTAGCTCCCTTGATAGTTTTATACTCTTAAGACACTTTTTGTAGATAAAGGATATCCTATACCCCTGATTGACAGTATGATTCAGGAGGTTTTGACTAACAGGGATAAGAAATATTCTCCCTTAATAGGAGCGTCACTTTCTATTTTGGACCAAAAGACACCATTAGAGCAGCTAGAAGTGAGAAACAACAACTTTATTCACACTTTTTCACCTAACTCTTACGATGCTGAGTATATTATATCCAAATATTGGCCGATACTTACTTTAAATGAAGAAATAAATCAATTTGTCTCGGAGTACCCTCATTTTATAAGGAAAAGAGATGTTAATTTGAAAGAATTGTTTGAGATGAAAGGAAAATCTGGGCTTGCAACATGTAGTTTAAGAACAGGTACCCACAAATGTGGTAGTTGCAAACAGTGTAGTGCCATGATTAACCGAGACACTATTTACATTCCCTCTAGAAAATTTAAATTCAGCTCCACTAAATATTTTAACTGTGGAGCAAAGGGAGTAGTTTACCTAGGGTTATGCATACACTGTCATAGCTTTTATGTGGGGAAAACGGAGAGACCGTTGAGAAGAAGGGTCTATGAACATCTTTATGATGTTTCGAAATGTAAAGAAAATAATGCTTTTTACAAACATTCACAAGTTTGTGAAAACATGGAATTAAAATTCATTGTCATAGAGCAAGTGATACCTGATATAAGGGGTGGTAATTGGGAGGCTAGACTAGAATATCGAGAGTTATATTGGCAGCTTTAGCTAGATGCAGGTAAACCACCTGATTTAAATGAAAATATAAATATAGGTAGTGTCCGCAAATTAAGAACGGCCTGTTTATAATTTTATAGTATGTTATGAGTATTGTATTTTTAAGATTTATACTTGTAACATGTACTGAACTATTGTGTGGGCTTCATTTTTTGTTTTTGGTTTTATTATTTATTAATCAATGTATGGTCAGAGATTTATTTAGGTAAGAATACCTTCAAACAAAGTGTTACAACAATGCTTTGAGATAGGTCTCAAAATGTTTAACTTGTGATAATTTATGTTTTTACACACATATTTTTTTAGACTTAGACATGATAATGTTTTTTAAATATGTATTTTTACCTGCTAATTATTAAGAGATGGATTCAATTTAATCAGAATGGGTCATGTGACTCTCTGACACACTATTTAATTCAGGTTAATTAAACACAGAAACTATTTGACTTTGAAGAAGCTCGGTACTGACCGAGTGAAAGCGCTTGTTTCAAGTACTGTTTGCTGTTTTTTACTTTATTAAAAGTGGTTTAATTTACAACTATTTTCGTCAGTGAGATCCGGGTCCTGTTACTGCATGGCATTCTTTGGATTACTGGCTTGTTCTACTTGCTTTTTTATACTAAGAACTAAGCCAAGATGGAAATGAAGAAAGGATATTCTGCAGATACGGATGACTGCAATTAGGGATACAGAGAATAGACAGGATGTAACTGGAATTTACTGGAGAAAGCTTGCAAAGAAACCAAGGTATAGGGAACAAATAGTTAGAGAGGGTAAGGTAAGAGAATGGGAAGAGGCCAAAAAGACATTTGGACGGCATGCTAGAGATTATCTTCCTCTCAGTGATTGATATCAGAGTATAGGCAATGAGAAAGGGATAGGGGAATCATAAGTGAAAGACCTGAACTGGTTGAGATTTTAGCTGAATCTAGAGCAAACCTGTTATTAAAAAAGGGATAATTTTAGGGCATATAAAATACTGCACTAACTATAGGAATGAATCAGAGGAGATCAAAAAAGATAGGGAGGAGAGATTAAATAAGCAGTTCACAAAGAACAATGAGAAGACGTGTATGTTTCCCAAATATGCAACAACATCTAGATGGTTTAGGATTTTTGCCTGGAAGTATTTGCATAGGTACTTTTACACCCCACGCAAACTCCAAATAATTTTTATCAGGTAAATGGTAAATGTTGGAGATGTAATGGAAAAGAAAGAGCTAACCAGATACGTATGTTTTGGGAGTGTAATGAGTTGGCAGACTTTAAAAATTCCCTACAGAGTTCACTATTAGGAATACTGGAGCAAGCAAATTAGTGTAACTAAGGAAATTACTTTTTTGAGCTGGGATACATGACTTGAATTATCTAGATATACACGTAGTAAAGCCTTGTTAAGTTTAATTCAAGTAGATGCCAAAAAGCAATTACTGGACAATGGAAATCAAAGTCTAAACCAACCATACTTGAAGTAGTGAATAACATGAAAAAACAACAGGAAATGGGATCTTTAGAAAAGGGTAGGAGTAAGTTACATAGAAGAAAATGGAAATTGTAGGAACAATGCAAACAGAAAAATGTTTTAAAGAAGTAATGAAGTTGAAAGGGAAGGCAGGAATTGAACAATTTCTATAAAGCTGGATTGATTATTTAGTATAGAACAATATGGGTTGATATCACTTGTCTGAAGTGCAGAATGTTGAATGGCTGATGTGTGAAGTCACGGTTCGTACGGGGCAGAAAATCGAATGACAAGCGGTCGAACGAGGTTAGTTGAGAAAGTGCATAATGAGACTGTGGAGGGAGGACGCACTTCAGTGAGGAACAAGGAAGTAGCCGATGTCCTCACTGTAATGCAATCTCAGATTTGGTATATTTAAGTAGGGGGGTGTGGGAGAAGGCGAGAAGGGCTGAGATTTAATATATTTAAGTAGGGGTTGTGGGAAGTAGAGCCCCCTCACATGGGGGGTGCCGGGGGGTGTAGCCCCCCTGCAAAATAGTAGAGGTGAGCTAACTGTTGAATCTGAAAGAGGGGAATGTCGCTATTATGGAATGTACTTTTTCGTGCAAACTATTTTCGACATTCCTCTCTTTAGATATGTTAGGTTTAGATGTGATTTTTCGGTTGAATGCACGTTTGATGTTAGTGCATTCAACCTTATCATGGTAAACTGAACAATATATGTGACATATAATGTTTGTAAATGAGAACTTTTTTATATGGTTTGATTACTTTTATAATAATGTAAGTTTGCTTCTGTCACAAGTGATAATTCAGTAATGATATTTATCTAAAAACATTTTCACATTATTTTGTTACGATAATTTGCATTGCTTACCAACAAAGATGTCTTATGTCAGCAAATATTTTAAAGGCTGAATTTAAAGTAACTGTTGAATACATAGACATTTTAAAGTGGCTTTCTAGGTTTGATATCTTTTTAAATAAAATATTTAAAACATAACAGAGCCTGCAAAGCACACCAGAAAAGTAACTGTCACACAGGAAATGGTTTTTAAGTGTTATGTTCTACAACTTAAAATAATAATATCAATTGTTTTATATATAAAATATTTTATTAGATCTGCTAATTGACAAGAAACTAAGATTTCATAAAAAGTTCCAATCATACAAGTTTCATGCTTTTTTGTATTCTTGTATAAAATGAAACATAAATAGTTAGACAGTGCAAACAACTGCCTTTGATATAGCAAAATATTTGTTTTCATGTGCTATTATCTTTGGGTGCCAGCTTAAATTTGTCATACTGCTAATGGACCATAATTGTGCAGCTACCAGCATGAGAGACCCAGTATTGGCACTGAAATTTTTGTATTTCAGGGACTTCTTCATTCCCAGATATACAGCAATCCTGAAGTTAATATACAAGTAGCAGGTGTCTGGCAGCACTGTCCTCATGTTGGTGGTGGAAACAGGTTTGTCTACTGCAAAAAATAAATAATAAAAAATGCTTTATATATATATATATATATATATATATATATATATATATATATATATATATATATGTGTGTGTGTGTGTGTCTGTGTGTGTGTGTGTCTATATATATATATATATATATATATATATATATATATATATATACACACACACACACACACTATTTTTATTATTGTTGAAGGTGTGTCTGAATCCAAGCCTCCTCTACACCACACATAAATCCCTCAAACCCATCCAAACCACTAAAAAACAACGAAAAGCATTTCAAAGTATTTTAACCACTACAAAGCAATTATATTTAAAGAAATAACATTTAATGATTCAGTAAACACTATTTGCATGACATCTTTAATATAAAGCAGACCGACATTTTTTAAAGAAGACATAGCATATAAACTTGCATTAAAAGAATTGACAGTTATGTGTGATCCAGGTTTTACTTGTAAATGTGTGAATATTACTCTATTTGATATAATTCCAATAATAATTTTTATATGTGTAAAAAGCTATATTTTATACTATGTTTATAACATAGCATGTCTTTCCTGGGTGCTATTGCATGTCAATTATACTATCAGTAGCACACTACTGGACCATTTTAAGAACCCAGAATGTAACTTAACATGCCTCTTTAGTGCCATCTGTTGCATCTTGTTTTATATTTAATTTACTCAACTATGCCAAGATATCAGAAAGTATGCCACCTAACATGTTTCATTGTAATAATGATTAACTTTTAATAAAATTAATAGTTTAACCTTTTAAATTTAAATGAAAATAAGTGGATTTAATTTCACATATAGCTAAAAGAATCAAACTCTTAACATTTTAAAAAGGGAACTAGTACCATTTGAAGAAGGGAAATAAATAAATAAATGATTTACAGTGTAAAAAATAATATTCAGCGCTGTTCGTAAGAATTCAAACTCTTATTTAAATTAATGAGAATTCATAACCATGAAATCATTGCTTTTGATTTGTCCTTCGTTTTTTGTCTTTTATTAACCAAACATCTCTTGTTGCATTTCTCTTCAAAGAAGTTGATAGATTCCAGTCCATTTCTTCTGTTTTTCTAGGATTTTATTTTTCTGTATAAAGTCCACTGCATCTTCCAATGTGATAAAAATCTTCTTTCTTCTGGAAGGTGAATCCTTATTTTTGCTACAAACAAGATTTGTGCTTTAATAATGTTTTTCTTTAAGCTTTTAACAGGTGACACAGCTTGTCTCTTTGACATCATTAATGTTTAATAGTCCTTGTCAAATCTTATATTATTTTCTTTAATTTTAACCGGATAATTAGTCCATGCAGCTTTTAAGATTAAATCTTTATCTTGACTTGAGAAAAATCTTACGATCACTGACCTTGTTGAAGATGTTTCTTTTTAAAGATTAGTTGGAAAGTGATCTATGTGCCCTTTTGATGCCAAAGAAAAACCTTCATGCAGGTTCAAAGTTTTAGGCAGCCAACTATTAAGGAATTTAATCATACTGTCTCCCTGTTCTTTTTCAGGAATCCCGTAAATCCTGATTTATTCCTTCTAGATCTGTTCTCCAAGTGTTCTATTTTATCTGCTGTTTTGTTTCAGAGGAAATTCAGTGTTATTTTCATTTCCAAGGAATCTTCCATCAAAATCAGACACTGCCTCTTCGATACCAGAGATTTGTGATGATTGTTGTCTAAGGGATTCACTCATCACCTCAACTTGTTTTTTACATTCCTCTTTAAAACTGTCCATTTTGCTTTCTAATTTATCTGTCTTTACAGATAACAGATAACTCACTGATGTTACTTAGTATAGCCTGTATGCCTTTTTCCATAGTACCGTCCTATACAGTGGGCTTTGAGTGGTCCATTCTGAGACAATTAATTCTTTATAGTGTTCTTGACAGGAAAAAGCAATTAAAAGAGTTTCAAACTTATTTTTTGTAGTGAATCTTTCAACAGATGTACAAATATAAATGCATACCATTTTGAAATGTTCTATTTGAGCTTTTTGTAATAATCCTGCCAGAGATGGTAAAATGAAGTAGAGCTAAAAAATATTGCTGTTAACTGGTCAAGCTTTTACTTAAACTTCTTTTTATTTACCTTGTTTTAGCTTATAGATACAAAACAGAAAAATACCCCCCCAACAGTCATACTACTGGCCTTGTTTCTCCCTCATATATGATCTTGTTATTCTTTCTAAGGTTTGCACACATTTAGATATGTGTATAGACACACACACACACACACACACACACACACACATATATATATATATATATATATATATATATATATATATATATATATATACAAATGTGTGTGTGTGTGTGTGTGTGTGTGTGTGTGTGTGTGTGTGTGTGTATGTGTGTGTGTGTGTAATTCTGCCTCTCACTACCTTTTGCTTTCTACTCATCTTTTTTCCACAAGTAATATCAGTTTGGCTTTTGTCTTTCTTTACAGCTGAGTATGGCCATGTATTTAGGTTACTGTTCACATATTCCACAAGATTCATATATCAGACTTATAGTCTAATACACCAGCGTTTTACCACAAATGATAACATTTGCTAAACAGATGACTATATTGCTATGCTTTGCTTTGTTACATTTACTGTGCCTCCTTTACTTTTTTCATTCCTCATACTCAAAGGCAAAGTGGATGGGAACTTACCATTCCAAAGCCAGTGACAGTAGCCCCCATTGGCATACATCTGGGAAAGGGAAGTCTATAAAAGGCTTATATCTCACACTAGAGTAAAGGCTGAGGCCTAAATTAGTTACTCCCCATTAATGAAGAAATGAATGGGCCTAAGAGAAAAGGGGAAGCTTAATGCTTTGCAAGCACTGAAGTAAGCATATTCTATAAAACTGCAAAAAAAAAAAATGAAACAAAATTCCTTATTAGTAATCAACAGATCAGTAAAAGAAGGCCATAACCCCATATTACAGAAATTTACACTAGCTGTATCCCTTCATAAGGGAGGTCCTTCAGTAGGAAAGAGCAGCTATCTTCTTATTGCCTTGTTTCCTGCTATATCCATGATTCCTGGGAAATGCATTCACTCCTGAAATATCTTATTGCATCTAATATTTTTTCCAGTACACAACATGGATTTTGCCCAAACCCTACAACTAATACTTTGCATCTACAAATGTACTGATTCGTATGTTCCTTCTCGCACATATGTAAAGTAGTTAGTCCATTTTATCTTGACCTAACCATAGTCTTTGATACTATTCTGCACAGCATATAAAGCTTAGGCCTAACTTTAGCTGTGGAAATATAATTTACTAGTTATCTTGATAATATACTGCAGATTGTCAAATGGAATCATTATGTTTATTCCCTTGTGCCAGTCAGTGTTGTTGTTCGATACGGCACATTTTATAATCTATTAATGATCGCTGTGATTGTAAATGAAATCACTGTGATAATGCTAAACTATTATAATATGTGGAATTCAATCATCAAATAGACAACTCCTCAAACACTAGTACCCCAAATGCCTTGTTTACTAACAATGCAGAAATACTCATCACAAAGGTCCAACTCAACAAACGCAAATCTATAAACATTGCATGTATCTATATTCCCCCAGGTGACAACACAAATACCTTGGAGGGTATCCTTCAATGGATCTCCACTAACTGCCCCCAGGAAACTATTATTCTCGGGGATGTTAATATCGACTAGAATACTTGCTCTTCAGACTTCTCTTCCACCCATATAAATTTGCATGTCTTCTCCCAGATGATATCTTCCCCAACCAGAATCAATAAGCCTAACAAAAAAGTAAGTATCCTAGACTGGATATTAATAAACAACCTACCCCAGATATATAAAACAGGCACCCTACCTGAGGACTTTAGTGATCACTTCCTGACCTATATAAACAGAAAAAGAAATGACATCCCTCAACAATCTTCCTTTAAAACCATTAGAAGTTGTAAGAACTTTATTCAGACTAAATTTCAGAATGAACTTAACACATGTGACTGGTCTAACCTATGGCTACTTCCACTAGATGAAGCGGTCTCATACTTTAACTCTACATTTCTTGCTATCCTGGATAACCATGCTCCCCCCACCCACTATCAGAATCAATAACAAAGTAGTACCATGGCTGTCCAATGATACAAGACAAAAAATTATTAGTAGAAACAAAGCGTGGACCTCCTGGAGAACCACTAAGTCCCCAAAAGACCACCTTATATATAAACAGCTGAGAAATTATACAAATAAGTCTGTTATGCTAGACAAAAAGAATTACTACTGTAATCTGCAACAAAAAGCATTAAAAGCAACCACAAAAATTCTGGTCAGGCATAAACAAACTTCTCCATCCAGGCCAATCAACTACCCCTACCCCTACCCCCTTAACTACCCTCCAACAACCTCCTAAAATTGTTTCTAACACCTTTAACACTTTTTTACAGAAACCGTGCAATCCCTAGCCAGTAAGCTATCTCCCTATACCCCATGTACCACCAACCCCACACCTGATAATAAGATCCCCCTTAAGCTTGATCCAGTACCAACATCTTTTATTAAGTACCTACTTAAAAACTGAAGCCCACCACCCTTTCAGCAGACCTACTACCTGCAGAATATCTCCAAAAATCCACTAATGAAATAGCATACCCCATATCAATTTTAATCAATAGAACTATCCACAAAGCCTATATCCCCCACATCTGGAAAATCTCCCACATTGTTCCTCTTCATAAAGGGGGAGATTCCACTGAACTTTCAAATTATAGGCCTATAGCCATTCTGTCTCCCTTGGCTAAAATAATGGAAAAATGTATCCACAAGAAATGTCTTGCCTATTTGAATCAAAACACTGTCCTAGCCCTGTCCCAGCATGGACTTAGACCTTACCATAGTAGAACCTCAGCCCTTCTCTCCTTCTCCCATACAATAAATCAAAACCATAATGACATCAAGCTCTCCTCTGCCCTCTTCCTTGACCTGTCCAAGGCATTTGATATGGTAAATCACTAGCTACTCTTAAACACATTAAAATCATTCTCCATAGATAACCTAGCAATTACCTGGTTTCATTCTTACCTAAGTGACAGACAACAAGCTGTTCTATGGAAGAATAACCTACTGTCCCTTTTACCAGTCACCCTTGGAGTCCCACAGGGATCTATATTAGGTCCCCTCCTATTCTCCATATTCATTAATGACCTGTACAAAGTCATCCCTGATGCAACTTTTATTCAGTATGTAGATAACTCAACCCTAATCTACTCTGCCACCTCCCCCACAGATTTACAATCCTTGTCCCAAATCACTTTCAACAAAGTAGAGAACTGGCTCACTGGTCGCCAACTACTATTAAACCCAAATAAAACCAAACTATTACTCTTCTCCCCCACTCACAAGGTCCCCCTACCACCTCTCACCATAATATCTAACAATGGTACCATAATTTCTCCAGAACCTAGTACTAAACTACTGGGAGTGATCATCAACAACAACCTCAAGTTTGATGCTCACATAGACAAAACTATTAAAACAGTTAATAAAAAAATTAGGATCTTTATACAGGATTAAACCATTCCTAACCCCATCTGCTAGAACTGTTAAGGCCTGTACACATCTGCTATCATCCCTTCTTTATGCCTCACCCATCTTCGTAATCCTAAGCAAATCAAACCTCAGTAAATTTACTAGGTGCTACAATAACATAGCTAGATTTGCCACAGGATCAGCTTATGGACCCCATCACTGCCTTAACCTTCATTTGTTAGACTGGCTTGAACTACCCCATCAACTGCAATATAACCAACTAATAGTTGTTCACAAAATCCTCTACCAACCAGACAGTACACCCATACTGAAAAATGTTATTACCCCCTACAGTAACCTAAAATCCCTTCGCTCTTCCAAAAAATTGCTAGTGCAAACTGTTAAAACCAACAATTCAGCTGGTGAATCACTATTCTCCAACTCTGCCATTAAAAACTGGAACCTACTTCATGCTGAAATCACCACTGACCCCTCCTTATCCCAATTCAAACAATCCCTTAGGAAATGCCTAAAAATGCAGTGGCTTTGCCCCTGTACAAACACTGACTAACCCCCACTCAAATGTAACTCATAAATGACAACCTCATTACAAGAATAAAACTCTGACTCTAAATGTTTAAAATTCTGTGTATCACCCACCTACTGGAAATATTTAAAGTTAACACTACACCATGTATGATAACCACCTTAATATATGCGTTTTCCTTTTTCAGATGAAATCTTTAACTATTTCTTTCTCAGCTACTTGCTAACAACTTTTGCTGTGTATATGTGAGAAAAACATGTACCTGTGTGTACATATCATTAAACAAATCTCAGTTTTGTGATAACTCACTATAATAATTTCACTGTATTTACACTTGTTTTTGTACATTTGGAGCTTTTCTCCTCGGGCCTCGCTGAAAATGGACCTGTATCCAGTCGGACTTTCCCAGTTAACAAATGTAAAATACAATAAAATAAATAAATAAATAAATAATACTTTCATGCACTGTAGAAATGGTCCTCTAATCAAGACCTAGTTCTCAACCCAAGTAAAATGAAATCTATTACATTTTTATTCAGATTACTCCAATTCATTCCTAACATGACTGGTCTTGGATCTTCATCTGAAACTTTGAACATTTTCACCATCTATTCTTCTAATGAGATAAATGTAAATTAATTTACAGCCACCAAATTACAGGTCTATATTATAACATTGAAGTCTTACAACTTCAAATGTTATAATATTGAACCCATTTGATCGAAACACCAGAAAACCGAACAGTCAGAATAGCGATTTTTTTCCCAGGGAAAAAAATTTGCTGTTCCGACAAACATACACACAACACAAGCACACCAAAATACATAATCCACACATACACTTCACAAAACCCTACACTAAACCATACATGCACCACTAGCTATCCACTTACCTTAACCCAACCCTAACCCTAAGGTCCCTAACTATTGCACACTCACCTTACCTGCTCACTAACCCTAAAGTCCCTATCCCACACTCACCTTACCTGCTCCCTAACCCTAAAGTCCCTATCGCACACTCACCTTACCCGTTCCCTAACTCTAAGGTCCCTATTGCACACTCACCTTCGTTCACACACTCACCTTAACCCGGTCTGTAACCTTCGCTCCACAGTCACGGAAATATAGAAGCTGCAGAAACCGCCCACCGAATACTTTCTATAGAAAAGTATTCGATATTCTGCAGCTTTGCTATTTTCAGCGTTCGGTGCGTAGGGTTTGATATTATAACATTCAAAGTTGTAAGACTTTGATGTTATAATATAGTCCCCAAGTTACATGGGTACATAATATACATTGAGGTCAGCTTTTCAGATTTCATTCACTCAGATTTCATGCACTTATATGCAATGTAATTACTCAGACAAATCAAAGGCTTGAGTGCCTCTGTAAGGTAGTTCATACATATCTAACCATGCAAAGTTAGCAACAACAAACTCATTTCTCCTCTCACAACTTCTCTACTCAGCACACATCCTGACTGGCCTAACTCTCTTTCAGTGAATCAGAAAAGAACAAGCCTTTAGGCATATTATACGTCATAGTGAGTCATAATGGCAGAATGCCTCATCATCTGTGTTTACATGAATAGAATTGGCTTGAATTTCACCTGGCATCCATGCAGTTCCCTTTTTTGTACAAACTACCGCACCTGAACAACTATCCATATCTTTCTAATAAAACAATGTAATGGCCTACAGAATGACATCACAAAACAACAACAGGTAAACATTTCTGGATCCCTGTTACTGAAAATAAGTACAGTAATATCATGTTCATGGTCTCTACTGCAGTTGGGAAACACCTTCATTTAAAATGTAATATTAACCTGAAAAGGCCCAGCTGGAAAATGTAACCAAAATACATTTCCTTACCAAGATGAAATGTCTTCTTTTTTTCCTATAGACTGCTACATGGCGATCTATACCTAGCCTAAAAGTAATCCTCTGATCTCACATTGATGGATTTGTTGCACATCTGCAAACAAAATATTGTCAGAAATACCCAAGTTAAGGCTCTAAACCATATCTGCAGCATAAATAAGACATGTTGGAGGGACAGTTATGTGTCTCAAAGATGACACCTTCTCTGGAACAAGCATCCATGTGAAGAAAATCTCATCCCTGACCTTATATAAATGTAACTTGGACCAATGGATGGGAAATCTCAAATTTGCCCCTAGTGTGGCATCTATGTCCCTAATGAAGCAGGGCAGCCTGCAAAAGTTTGATGGCATTAGCCTATGCTGTAACCATAAAATTATTGGGGTATTGACACATATCACCAATATTTTGTTAAATTTGGAGTAAGCTTGCCTTGGCTTGAAATTGCTCTTGGGGTGATAGCAAAGTAACTTCCTATGAATCTATGATAAAGCAACAATGAAAGCAATCAATATTGCTTATAGTAAAAGAGAAAGAAAAAAAAAAACAAGTGAAAATATACTTTTTAAATACAAACTATAATTCATAAAAATAGTAATCTTGACATAAAAAGGATCAATATGTGAGAAAAATTATTTTTATAAATTCACATTATACCAATAATGCAAAGCTCAAATAATTTTTCTATAAGGAATGAAGTTACTCCCCTGTGACTCCCCCGTGGGGTGTTGTTGTTGCTGTGCACCCTGAATTTAATGCAGTTCCCCTCTAAATTTATACATAAAACAAAGAAGGTGACACACTTATAGAACTTGTTTGCTATATCATAATTGTTGAGATGGTTCTCATCAATCCCATGTAAGACAGAATCAAGGCAAAACCAACGAGTGCATGTAAGTGATAAATATATATATATATATATATATATATATACACACACACACACACACACACACACACACACACACACACACACACACGCACACATTGTACATGGAATGTAAACAATCCCTGGGATTCATGAAGCTCGGTGCAAGGACAGTTTTAGCCTTGTGCCGAGCGTCCTCATTACAGATGGTGCAGCAGTGCCATATGACTATGTATGAGGGCACGCCACCGCACCCTCGATGTGCACAGGAAATGTGTGCAAGTGCAGGGGACATATACAAGTGCTCTACGGAGGCATAAACATGCCCCGACAGTTGCACAACCTACTATACTTACTATTAGAGCCCGCCTATAATAGTAAGTCAGTAATTCAGTGTCCGTGGATACCGAAATGTATGCTAAGCATACAAGAGTGCCCACAAGCAGTGAAATAAAATCGAAGTAGTAAACACACAAGCACGTACTGGAATGTTGAGATCCCGTCCCTAGAACTTTCACAATTAGATTCCACGTGTCCCTATTATACATTTGTATTCCTGCAATATCAAAAGTGTAAGCAAAGTGCAGCGTGTTTGCACGTTGCTGCCCTCCGCCGAGCATAGCTTGAACATCAAAATCATTTAAATAGAAAAAAAACATGCGGAATCAACATAAATGTCAACTGTGTAGTATTTAGAGCATCCGCCTAATGAACAGGCATTCACGGCTCGTCGAATAATAGCACATATCATTTTCCATGTGGAATGAATGTTGTTTTGCTGTAAAACAGACATAAGAGTATCGCATGAGATGTTTAACTGAATGTCATTCAATCAAAGTGGTACTGTCATAATGAATAAGGCACTAGTAAGCAGGTGTAAGCACAAATAAGCAGCAGTAAACACATATAAGTACCAGTAAGCAAGTCTGAGTGCACTTACGCGGGTGTAAGCAGTGCCCAGCATAGGAAATGTATATAAGTATGTACAGATATATAATATATATCTATATATATATATATATATATATATAATATATATATATATATATATATATATATATATATATATATATATATACATATATATATATATATATATATATATATATATATATATATATATTAATCTATGATGAATGAACGTCGTAACAATAAAGCATACAAAAGGAATGAGAAGGGAATCAACAGCAACCCCAGTATTATATAGCGCTGTCAGCATATGTCATATCCAGCTGGGAAGGAGTGAGCAAAGCACTGCTACTCACACCACAGGCAGGATATTAAGAGTGGGAGTAACATTGTTGATCTGCTAAGTCTACTTTACAATCAGAGGGTAGTCCCTGGTGGGACTACCCAAAAATTGACAGGATGTTTGGCCATCCGACCATTACACAAGCAAGGGCAGGTATGTTCAAGGACTAAATGGGGGGAGAGCCTGAGAATACATGAGTTTGGACACCATACTTGTAGGGCCCCTAACGCTCAGGAGGGGGCAATGTGTGGAGGTGTGTCATGGCTGTGATAGCAACTGGACAATGGATGGTATGCATGTATGTTGAACTCGGGTGGGGTAGAGGAACTATGGGTATGAAATTATGGATCCAGGCATGTCAGGGTTGGATGGGCTGGTTCTAATTGGACTGCCTAGGGGAGGTCAGTGAGTTTGTTATAAGTATATATGCATACACACATGCATACATCTATATATAGAAGTACATTCTCTGTAACACATTCATTCCATTTGCAGACATAAATAACATGAATGTGCCCTTACAAACCTCAACAGTAGATAGAATAATAGGTTGTGCATAAGAGGGAAGGGACGAAACTGCTAAAACGCATAAGTGTGTACAATGTCCGAAGTCAGTGCTGTGCTGAAAAAATCAAATGTGAGGACTTTCCCACACATGGAATCATTCCTGTGATCTGCCTACTATGGCAACGCCAATTACTAAACCGGTCTATTTGTAAAAGAATTACGCCAAACTCGTACATAATTAGGCTCTCATGTGTAACATGTGCATTACCATATAGTCATACTTATTAATTTATTGTAGTGTCATGTTAACGGGAGTAAGGATGTAATGAAGTATAGAGTCTAATCTTGAAATAAAGACATGCATGTCCCATGTGGGACAACCCAAAAATTGCGAAAAGTGTCCTTTTGGTCGCTCATGTCACCAATGTTTGAGGACTAAAAGTTTGGAATTTCTGAGGATACGTGGAATGAGTCAACCGATGGGATGGGTCTACAGGAGTAGGGAGTGGCCAATGTGCAGTGGTGTGAATACACTGCAAATCCAACTGGAGAATGGATGATTGCAGTGTTAGTGAAGTTTTGGGGTGGGTGTTTGGGGAACCAGGAGTCATGGTTATATGGGTATATATGCAAATAAAGCAGCACAGCAATACTGTATTGTTAGAGCATCCGCCTAATGGACAGACATTCTCGTTCCGAATGCCACTGCAGCATATATCATTTTCCATCGGTAATCTGTACATGAACATATTTCGACATCTGTCCACTGTATAACCTGCAAAATAACATTTAAAAGTGAATTGGAGCGAAGTATCAGTGTCATAATGAATAAGGCACTAGTAAGCAGGTTTAAGCAAATATAAACACCAGTAAATGTGTGTAAGTGCGTTTGCGCGGGGTATGCATTGTTTTACAGACACATACACATATAAATATATATTTATATATATATATATATATATATATATATATATATATATATATATATACATATATATATATATATATATATATATATATATATATATATATATATATATATACATATATATTTTTATATAGATATATATATATATATATATATGTGTGTGTGTGTGTGTGTGTGTGTGTGTGTGTGCACATGCGCGCGTGTAGATATACACAAATACATAGCTGTGATAGGAAACAGCACACAAGAATGACATATGTTCACAGGCTATGCCAATGGAAGTGAAAGGCCCAAGCAAGAAACATGAAACATGTAGCATGACCTTCCACCCCCTCCCAGCCGGACACAGGAAACATACAGTCAAACCTGCAAACAATGTAAATAGTCCACTGCTCCCCAGACCACAGGCAGGATACAACCGGGGGGGTACACAGTGCACCCGTGAAATCTAATCTTGAAACACAGACAGGAGTGTCCCTTGCGGGACACCAAAAATTGACATAATACCAAAAGAAGGTGATACGCCGACCATTCTGGCTGGGGTGTTTACATAGCTGGAATATAAGGGTTGGAAAGCCTGATGATCCATGGGTTGAGAGAATGTATGACATGGGTCCCGTGAAGTGGAGAGTGGGCAGCGTGTAGTGGTGTGTTCAGACCTGACCAGGACCCAGAGTAAGTATGGGTGCTGTAAAGGAGGTGCGGGTGGGAAAACTATGGGTAGCTAGTTATGGATTTAGGTGTGCAGGTGTTGGCTGAATTGGGCCTATATGGACAGCCCCAGGGATGTAAGCAAAAGTGTTCATTGGGCAGAGGTGTCGCCCAACGAGCAGCCATACCCACTATGAGTCCCACTGCAGCAAAGTGTAATCTACATGGCAAGGAATGGAATAACCAGATGTAAATGTATATATGTAGAGGTATGTGTGTGTATATCTACCCATAGCGACATAGAGATATACCTCTCCCTCTCCATAGTACAAATGTATACATACAGAGACAGACTACATATACATACCCACATATAGATATATACAAATGCAGACACCCATAGACCCATATGTTGTTAAATATATATAGACAGCAATATATAAATATATACATGTATGCATACATATACAGATATAGCTGTATATAGTAATGTGTGTGTGTGTATATATATATATATATATATATATATACATATATATATATATATATATATATATATACATATATATATATATGGATTCACTTCATAACATTGAAATATCAAAATACTGAAAATCAAAACACTGAAACCAAAATACTGAAACTTCAAAATCTTGAAAACTCAAAATACTGAAACTCAAAATACTGAAAACACATATTATGCATAAACTCAGTTTAAACAACATAAATCATAACAATTTCTACCAAATATATGCAGGGGGGCAAGCCCCCCACATCCCCTGCTAATTAAATATATCAACTCCAAGATTGCGTGCTGCACCCCCCACACCCCCCACACCCCCCACACCCCCTGTTAATTAAATATATCAACTCCAAGATTGCGTGCAATCTTGGCGTTGATATATTTAATTAGCAGTGGGGGAAGCCCCACATGGGGGTGCAGGGAGCTTGCCCCCCTGCATATATTTGGTAGAAATTGCTATGATTTATGTTGTTTAAGCTGAGTTTACGCATAATATGTGCTTTCAGTATTTTGAGCTTTCAGTATTTTGGTCTTCAGTATTATGAAGTTTTGTCATTTTCAGTATTTTGAAGTTTCAGTGTTATGAAGTGAATCCATATATATATATATATATATATATATATATATATATATATACATATATGTGACTGTAAATATACACATGTATATAGGCTAGGATATGATACAGCAGTTACGAATTACATATGTTCACAGGCCATGCATATGGGGGTGAGGGTTCCAATCAACAAACGTGTAACACGTAGCATCAACCCCCCCCCCCCAGCTAGGCCAGTGCGACATACAGACACACAATAAAAGTAAATACACCACTGCTTCCCAGACCACCGGCAGGATACTACCAGTGGGAGAGACCTGCCAAGTCTGATCTTGAAACAAAGACATCAATGTCCCTTGTGGGACACCCCAAAAATTACTGATCATTGGAGTCAGTCCCTGCAATGATTCATCAAATCAGGCTGTAGACGTACACAGACACGGACAATAGGTTGTGCAAGCCTGATAACCCATGGGTCAACACAATGTACGACATGTGTCCCGACACACCGAGAGTGGGCAGTGTTTAGAGATGTGTTTATACCCCACCTGCACCCACAGTAAGGATGAGTGCTGTAGAGGAGGGGCAGTTGAGGGAACTATGGGTATGCAATTATGAGCCTAGGCATGTAGGTGTTGGTTGGCGCAGTCATATTAGGACCGCCCCGGGGATGTAAGTAATATTCCGAAATGGGCATAGCTTATGCCCATACCTCTCAACCCCTAAGAACAAATCCATTAGACAGGACATAAACCACTGAGGGAACAAATAGGGACCATACCTCTGAACTGTCCCTGATGTCTAAGGACGTCCCTGATTTTGACTCAAATTCTAACTCTGTCCCACTTAATCCCTCCTAAAACTAGTGACTTTTGGAGGAAAGGTGGTGAATTACATGTAATGAATAATGACAACAATTGAGAGTTATAAACTTCATTTACCTCAGAAAATGTGTATTAATTCATATGCTCTGAGTCTGTCAGTGTAAGTTAATAGCACTAATATTTTAAATGTGTCCCTGATTGTCCCTGATGTTGTAATGACATGTCCCTGATTCAGTTGATATATTTGTCTCCAATTGCTTGAGAGGTCTGATAGGGACAGAAAGCACATATTCCACTTACAACCTTAGAAAGATGATAGAATAATAGATATGCAGTAGCATGACTCGGCTGAAGGATGTGGGTTCCAAAACCCAATTACTTCTTTGTATTGAATGGTGTTATTTCCCATGTATTAGCCAGACAGGTGCAGATTGTAAGAGGAACACACCAATAGTATGAATCAAACTCTGGGCAGGCCGCAGATTCCGTACAGTCGAACGGCATGCTTACGCCTAATGGGCAGCCATTCCCGATATTGTAGGCATGTAATCCGATGTAATAGGCATCACAAGGTAATATCGTACTCCTCACTCCCACCTGGGGTGTGAATGTCAGATGCAAACACCAAATGCAATGCATTTTCAAGTGCGGGAGCAGGCGGGTGTAAGCCTGTTTAGCTGCCGGTATGCAAGTATCACACTGGTGAAGCAATGTAGAGGCTAACTGAGTGTAAGAAACTGTAACCAGAGGTTAGCATTGCTTAGCTCTGAAGCAAACCCACGCAGACCCGCTCACAACTGCTTTAAAGCGCCCTAATCACTCTGTATCCAATGGCCTTGTTCTGCCCAGCAACAAAATAAACAGCTTCTGCAAGGCTCAAAACCAGAACCCTGCACACCACAGCCAATGTGATTTACCACTAAGCCATGGCAAACATATACACATTGGATGTTATCACAAACATATCATCTAGCACAATCATTCAACAGTATAGGAAATGTATTCCATCATATAGATGTATGTGTGTGTGTTTATGTCCAGATATAGATACATACTTATATATAAATATATCAAGAACACCCCATGTGACAACAAAGCATTACAAAGGAATGAAAAGGGAAACACCAGCAATGCCTGTATTATGTAGTGGTGTTGTCTTATGTAATATCAAGACTCACTCAGACAGACGTGTCATTAATACATGCAAACATTTGTACATTGGCCAAATACATCACTCTGTGCATTTTATTTACATAAACACAACAGTTCCTGTCCAATCATTATGTGAGAACAGTACTCTTGCAAGGTGCTGTGTGCGACATCATTATCATCATGAAAAAGGTAAATGGGGTAACCATAGAGAGACCGGTAGTGTCGTGTGTACAACGGGGTCATCTGCATCACATGTACCTGGAACCTTTAGGAGTCATGTGCATACCAGGATCGTGTGCCTGAGAGACAGGGGTGAGGACAACTGGAGTATGTTGTGATGCAAATTAAAAAGGTTACATGCATCTAGTGGACATGTGTGAAATGGACAGCTATGTATGGGGCAAATGTTGTTCTAGGAACAGATTGGCCTTTTGTTTCCATTGGGTGAGAGTGGGATGTGGGGGAAGGAGAGTATAAGTATGCTCGTGGAGGATAGGTTGGGTAGGATGACAGACAAGACAGCATACAGGGTCGGTATATGACACATGTGGGGGGATACACCTTGGACGGGGAGGGGTGTTTGGCAGTCACTAGCTCATGAGCCCCCAGATGGAAACAGTGGGACGGAGGTCCCCACCCATGGGCAACCACCACTGCACCAACACAGCCGCAAAGGTGGCTGTGCTGGGGGATGTCAAGGAGAGGCAGGCTCACCCTCTAAATGTGACACTCTACCCTCGAGCTAGCGTATCTGGCCTCAAAACCCCTTATTGAGCCCCCTATGCACCACGTCCGGTACTGTACGATAGTGGACAAGTTCCTGTCTGGACCTGCTCCCAGGGGGGATAAGCCCCATCCTCAGTGGCAGTTCCACCAGAAGGTGGTGCAGAGCCAACAGAGGTGGAGGTCCAAGGCTGGGCCCCAGATGTGCTGGTGCCCGGTGCCATGGCCAGATGAAGTGGGACAGGAGGTTCTGCCGGGACCTCCAATCCCATACAGCCTATGGTGTTGCAGTTTTAACACAGATATGGCTTAGTAAATAGTCAACATCATTCAGGATTACAGCATGCATAGATATGACCATCAACCCAACACAACAGATGGCATACATTTGCAGAGGGAGCACAACACATGCATATATACTGCATGACATCTGTACAAAGTGTAGAAGACTTGTTACTGCAGCTATGAACAGAGGCCCATTATTGGCATGTCACTGTGAGAACCTCAGACAGTGACTGTCATACCACTGTTTCATGTGACATATGTCCAATCAGGGATGCAATGGCAGTAACTCTCATCACTATCACCATGTACTGACTGCAATCCCCACATTATGCTTCTGCAGTTCACAGATGTGTGTTCAGTGAGTAACAAGAAACAAATGGTTCCACACACTGACCAGTCCACAGATGGCCTTACAGATGTGGGTTCCCTCACAAACAGAGCACTGTCTTGTCAGTTTGAAAACATGCAGAATAGCCATTACCACACACAACTTGTTAAACTGGCAGTAGTCTCAATGAAACATAGATACCCTTATATGCTGTAGTCATGTCTGGCACATCACTCTCCTGTCTTTAGGCTATTTTCCACTGTGTGTGTTGTTTGAGGAATATCCAGATATCAACTGTGATGCCATTTATCAAACACCAGATCCAGGTTCCACCCACAGTGACTGTCATGGGCAAATACCAACATGATGTTCCTAGATATTGTACTGTGTTTCCATGCAGTTGGCTATGGGAACATCACCACAGATGATCCATATGCAATCAGCTAGAGGAGGACTGCAATAAGTGCAGAAGCCATCCCCTGATCATGACCATCACTTACAAAACACAAGCTACTGCTGAGCAGGTGTACAACTCCACATCCACCAGAGAGTGTGTGGGAGAGACAGACAGATGCAAAGTACACCAGAGAAGGGCTTGGAGACTAAAACCTAAGCATCATCTGTCACACACCTACCAGTACAGGGGTTCAAACCCCTGACAGGCTAACCATTACTATTACAAGTGCATACAGTTATTCCATGTGCCACATAGCTGATATGCTGGTGTGCTGTAAGAACATATGTGTGTGCTGGTGAGCAACATCTGCAACAGAGATATAGTAGACATACATTAGGTGTAGCACTCATGGCTGTCCACATGAATGGATGTCATTGTCAACACAACCACACTGTCTAAGGGACTCATTGCCAGACTTTGCCAGGCTCACAAATACACTTCCAAACTACTTAGTTTGCCACAGTGCTGTAATGCACAGGTACTACATGCACCACAGGGGATATCCTGAGGTTCTATGGGCTAGGGCATGTGAACATGACTGACATCAGTCGGTATGCCAATGGGAGTTATACTGGGTGTGACTGTGGTGGGGAGCATCATACCCCACATGCAGACACAAGGTGCCAGTACTGATATGCATGTGTGCTTTGCTTCGTAGGTGTGTAGTGGTTGGCTGTGCAAGATGGCTGTATAAGGCTAAGTGAGGTGTAATCCTTGGCATCACACCACCCAACAATGTTGTGCAGTGTGGTTCAGGGGTGTAGTATCTGCAATGTCCCACACATATGGGTAGTGTATGAACTGTCCTGTCATCCTGGTTACCAATGTGTATGACCATTGCTTTGCAATGCATGCCATGTCTGTGTTTGATAGTCCTTGACATGGACATTGCCTGGGATGTGCACGTCTCACAATAATGTATAGTGACATGTATAAGTGTACCTGGTTTGGCTGGCAAATGTTGTGTACACAGACTGTTATCATCAGATATGCCAGTACTGGCCTGGTGTGGCAAGACCTGCTAATAGACAGCAAGTTGACCCTGCACCTGCATTGATAGCAAGATACAGGTATTCCCTGGTGTCAGTGGCATCTGTCCATACAGGGCATGTGTGTAAGGCATTGTATGGCTTTTGCAGATCACATTTGATGGCACCACATATGTTGCAGGCATCCAGTGGGGAACATAGTGAAGGCACATTGTCCGAAATTATGTGCCAAGGGTACTGCTGGACAGGGTGCCATGCCCACTGCAGCCCACTGCAATCACACCATGCCTACTATTTGTTATCAATGTGCAGGGTATTAGTAACATAGCGGGATATTCTAGGCAAGTGTGTTTGTGTATGACACATGGGTTCAGAACGTATTCTGTGTAATAGTAGGGTTGCAAACTTTGTTCACCAGGCCTTTTGCCAGATGTAGGGGTATGGCTTGCCAACACAGTCCCTTGGCTGATTGACATCTGTACTCCTCGTGAGGTGGACCTTGTGACATATAATATGGACACCATATAGGAAAACTACAAAAAACACTCCCCAACATGTCCAGTGGTTAGACACTCACAGCCACCTCCACACAGGCTCTGCCTGCCAAACACACACCTGCCATGTTTTGGAATAGAACCTCTATGTAACTAGTTTATCACACTATAGCATTATGCAGTTACAGCAAGCACTACAGAGCTTACTGGGGTACAGTAGTCCCAGATGTGTATTTCTAGGTGTGTAACATCAGCAGGATTGCCAAAAGTGAGTATGTGAATTGTGTGCATACACTAAAAAGCATTGCTTCTTTCTCAAGCAGACAGATAGACCCATACACACACACTTGGCCTGTTTTGGAATAGAATCCATATCTAATTAGTTTATCACACTACAGCATTACACAGTTATAGCATGCACTATGGAGATTACTGGATTACAGCTGTCCCAGAGGTGTATTTCTAGGTGGGTGACATCAACAGGATTGCCAAAGGTGAGTATGTGAATTATAAAGAGTGTGCATACTCTATAAAGCATTGGTTCTTTCTCAGGTAAGCACACACACAGTTGGCCTGTCTGGGATTAGAGGACCTATTTTTTCACACTACAGCATTATGCACTTACAGCATGTGCCATGGAGATTAATAGTTATAGCAGTCCCAGAGGTTTATTTGTAGGTGGGTGACATCAGCAGGATTGCCAAAAAAGAGCATTTCAAGTATACTGTGGGTTGTACATGTTTGTTATCTGTGTGTACCCACTGCTTACTGTCACGAAAACACATTTACACCTGCTTACAACTGCATTATTCAGTCCTAATTGACAGTATCAACAATGTCCATAGGTCTTGAACCCTGGACCATGCACACAGAGGTCATTGGAGTTACCACTAAGACACCGGGGTTGTACACATATTTCATGGATTTTATAATACACATCTTACTACAGGTATTCCACAGTACTGAAAACAAATGGGACAGTCACTTTGTATGCATATGTACAGTACCCTTGAATGTACTGTACTCTGTGAAACAACAAAGACAAGTCTACATCTGTACAACTGTCATAACTACATATATATATATATATATATATATATATATATATATATATATATATATATATTCATACATACATACATGCACCTACAGGATGTGTACACACACACACACACACACACACACATATATATATATATATATATATATATATATATATATATATATATATATGCATATACACAGACACAGCTATAGCCATATATATATATATATATATATATATATATATATATATATACACACACACACACACACACACACACACACACACACACACACACACACACACACACACACACACACACACACACACACGTCTGAACACCCTTTGTGACAAAGAAGGGTTCCAAAGGAACTGATGTGTGCACAAAACAGAGGCATCTCTTGTTTTATAACATTTAAATCTTAATCAGTTCACCAGAGAAGGGATGGTTGTTGTGTATGTGAAGTTTGGGGTGGGGAATGATGGCTAATGTAATCTACAAGTAGACGAAAATTGCCAGCACCAAATTCAATGTAAAGCATCAAAAAGCATCCAAAAGGCTGTTAAATAAAGTATACAAACTTTTTATTAAATGTAATTAGTATACACCCAGACCGGTTTCAGTCAACAGGCTTTCCTCAGTGGGAATAAAAGAATAATGACTGTGAAGTGACACACATATATATATATAGCATTGAGCATCCAATAGGATTCATCCCATATTCTTCACATTCAAATTGCTTCCTATATAGGAGACAAAGAGAAAATATAAAGTTATACAATAAAATGACCACATACTTATTATGCATTGTGATAAATAAAATTTACATAAAACACATAATTTATAAATGATCATTCAAGCCGGGTGAAAACAAGGCACCCAGTTTAATGATCCAATACTTCTCTTTTTTACTAAGAATGGAATGTCATCCTTGTTTGTTGGATCTATCACCAATGATTCTGTCAATGATGGTAAACTGGAATCTGGCTGAGTTGTGTTGTGCAGTCTGTCGGAATAGGGCGTTGGTCTCCCTCCTGGTTCGTATGTCACTATGATGTTCAGACATACGTAATCGAAGTGGTCGTGAAGTCTGTCCAACATAGAATGAACTGCATGTACTTATTGCAAGATATACCACCCAATCACTATTACAATTGCCAAAAAATTTTATATCAAAAATTCTATCAGTGTTTTTGCTTGTGAAATGTTTTAATGTGAAAATAAATGGACAGGATGAAAAACGACCACAATGGTACATACCCCAAAGTTTGTCGCCTTTCATGGTTTGTTGGTGGTGTATGGCACCAGATGAACTGACCCTCTTGAAATGTGTAAAAAATGATCCCAGTGTCCTCCCCCTTCTATATCCATACTTACATACATCTCCAATCCAAGGTGTGAGTTCCTCATTGGCAGTAAGGATATTCCAATGCTTGGATATAACATTCCTAATAAGGTTAATGTTACGTCCAAATGTTGTGATGAACCAGATAGATTCATCCTGTTCCATCCGAGTCTTATCAGTATATTGGAGGAGGGAGGTTCTGGAAGAGTTGAAAGCAACTTGTTGAGCACCCCGGATGTCAAATTCCTGATAACCCCTAGCTCTAAATCTGTTAGTCAAATCCTCTTGAGATTCATCATAATCATTATCTGAAGAACAGATTCTGCGAATCCTAAGGAACTGAGACTTAGGTATATTTTGGATGATGTGGTTGGGATGCATGCTAGTTGCATGTAATAAGCTGTTATACTGAGGGTATTTACGGAACGTTTTACTATGTAAAGTATCATCTGAATTTCTGGTTATGGTCACGTCCAAGAAATTGATCTCATTTTTATCAGGAGTAGGTGAAAATCCAATACCCCATATATTCTGATTAAGATATAGAACAAATTATGCTAAATATTCTTCATCAGAACGCCAAACCAACCAACAATCATCCAAATATCTACTCCAAATATCAAGTTCTTCAAGATACAGATTGTGTGTAGAGTCATAAATGAGATGTTCTTCAACATATCCCATAAATAAGTCTGCGTATATGGGGGCAAAGGATGCCCCCATGGCAGTGCCCTTCAGCTGCCAGTAACATTCCCCCTGAAAATAAAAAACATTTTTATTGAGAACATGCTCAGTCATGCAGACCAAGAGTGTGTTGAAACCTACTGGATAAAGTTGGGATTTGTCTAACCAAAATTTCAGGGCTTCTAATCCAGCCCAATGTGGTATATTCATATAGAGAGCCTTGACATCCAGGGTGCATAGTAGCCAGTCGGGTTCTAGTTGGTTATCAGCACTAATGTGCAGAAATTGTGTGGTATCCTGTATTCTAGCACGAATCAGGCCTAGTAATGGTTTGAGATATAAAGTGAGAAACTCCGATAATGCTTCTGTTAATGAACCAATACCAGATACAATTGGTCTTCCAGGGGGTTTGTTGAAACATTTATGTTTCTTTGGTAGTAGATATAATGTTTGTTTCTGTGGATCCTGTACTGTGAAATGTGCCTTTACAGCCTCAGATATAATACCCTCAGGGACAGCTAAATCTAAAAACTTGTCAATTTCTTGTTTAAAGTTAGGAGTAGGGTCAATATGCATCTCCATGTAATGGGAAGGGTTGGAAAGTTGGCCATTTCCCTCCCCCAGATAATAATCTGTATCCATGATTGCAATGCCCATTGTTCAGTGCTAGTTAAATTGTGTTTCAAGGGCGAAAATTGATCCAACTTGAAATGTATGTCTCTAACTACTGCTTGTTGGAAGACTGCTACATTTCGTTTCATGGGTGGTACAAAATTGGATTTGTGAAATTTGAATTTGTTAGATCTGTGAGAGTCAGTTCTGGATCCAAAGAATAGCTTAATATTGATCCTGTGAATGTAATCTACCCCAGGGATTATGGAGTTTGGGTGGGGGAATGATGGGTATGGACTTACACCCCAGTCACCACTTCTATGTCACTGTTTGACAGTGGCACAGGAAAATAACATACCCAACTATGGTCGTTCCTGACTGTGTATTCTTTACCATTCCTAAGTAATACTTTGTAGACACCAGTCACCACAGATGGCTACCATGGTGTGCAGCATGTTAAAAGACATTACACATGTGTATGCCTGGCTACAGGGTAGTCACACACACAAACACGCACACATTTGCCAGTATTGTGCATACACGTCTTGCCAATGTAAAGGTAACTAGTACGCATTTGGGGTTCCACAGAACACATACAATTACACTTACTCTGATTCCACTTCTGAACTGGGTGACATCACAGGACTGATTACTTGCAGTGGGGAGTGGGGGGGGAGAGGTTTAGCAGTTAACAAGGATAAAGGTCAGTGCAAAAGGTGGTATCTCTTTGGAATGCAGCAAAACCCACTGTCATGACAGGATGCAGACACAAATACACACACACACACTCAGGCATTTGCTGGCACACAAACACACAGTTGCCAGTGGTGGGATCAGAACTCCTGCCTATCTACAGATCACTATTAAAGTAGTGCACAGTTATGAGACATGCCACAGAGATTACACATTCCAAAGAAGTTAGAATGCCCTTCTAAGATTGAGGACAACAACAGGGATACTGACAGTCATGATGTCCATAGCTGTAAACCTGTGTGTTTAAAGTAGAACTGCTACACTAAGTATATCTCACATTGGTTATATACACAATGTCTGCTGCAGTCCGTCACCTTACATGTGGCATTTCTTACCAAACACATTACTGCCACTCGCAGTGATGTCATGGTATGAGTGGCAACTGCTAGACCAAAACAATGAGCCAATGTCCTGCTGTTATTATGAGGTTGTCCAGTGTCTGTCATTCTGGGCTGTCATGACTTAACGACAAGCCTTTGACACAGAGCACATGCATCCATGTTTCAAGTGAGTGTGGATAATACCTAGGTCACATTTACCCATATAGTCGCATTCCAAGGCAAATGTCCTATACACAGAAGTAACACCCGGACACCTACAAGACAATTGCATTGGATGCTTATGCTAACAAGTGCTAGATGTGTGGCTTTTGTAATCCATTTGCTCAATGTAGAACCTACAATGGGGAATACTGACATCTGTGCAGTGAGAAACACCTGGCTGAAGGCTCTGTAGTGCACAATTGCACTACCACCATATAACTCATATCCAGGCATGTGGGCCATAACACTGGTATGGACCATTCCAGGTGGTGGTGTCCAAATATTCATAAAGGCTACTCACATGTAAAGACCACTACTCCGACATAACTCATCACAGATGAGTCAGGTACAGGTGACAGTGGCAAACGCTGCATTCTAGGTTGTATCCTCATATACATCCACCACCTTGTCCCCAGACTACCAATACACATCCATATGTGGTATGACATAGTATGGTAGACCACCAGATAACCTTCAATTGGTGGACTGTACCTAGGCCTACATCAACTGTGCAAAGTACCCATGTACAGACACAGCTGCATAATGTGTTATGCAATGCAATAATATCACTGTTTGTAACCAGCTCAGTTGTACACATACCAGGGTCCCTCGGATGTTGTCAGCATTAACACAGTTGACTGTTGCTGTACACCAGTAAACAACAGCCTCATGGTTGGATATGACCTAACTGTACCTGCCCTGGATATGTACATCCCACACTCATACAACATAAATGACATTACCATAGCTTTTGTTATCCTTTCTACATACAGGTGGCTACAGTCATTACACACATGCACATGGCAGATAGCATGCTAACAGTACATAAGGTTTGATATCTATGTCAACAGAGGTAATATTCCCTCTCTACTGGTCACAAATGACACCTATCATATCATACAACAACACTTGTGACATGTATGTCATTAGACATGTCCATCCTATGCAATGCCTACAAACATACCCAAATAACAGGATCATAGGACCTACACAAGGCCTGTATTGACAGACTCAGTGATATCCAGCTCTGCTCTGTATGTTCCTGAGTAGTCACAGGTGATATGTTCATGACATGTACAGCTATGTGTGCCCACAGCTCCTACATATACCCCATGTCAACAATTGCAAGCCATGCATGCTGAGTGCTATCTGGACAATAACCTTAGTACCACAATAGTCAGTACGTGCTGGGTGAGATGTTTACAAGCCACATACCTCACACATGCTTGAATGAGTGTACTGCCTAGCTCTCACAGAGCACATTGCTGGCACTCTTCCAGTAAACATGAGGTGTGTGTGGCAAATATGATGTGCTCACTGTTGACCATTACAGTGCCCTGGCTTCACCATGACACTGTCAAGTAACAGTTTGTAGGAGCATGACATGGAATAATGCTTATCTGCTGTTGTCATATATGTACACTTGGCTACTGATTGATGGTTGTTGTGTCATACCAGTACATGAATACAACATCCATTATGGTGTAATGCTCGGCTATGTTGCACACATGGCATGAGGAAGGTGTGGAATGTATCCTTTTGACCTGCTAGTCCACTTACTGATGTGGACCGCATATGTGTACATTTGATGTTTGTTTAGATTCCATCCGTGTGCAGTGTCTGATGTTTGAAGGTGACTGTTGTCTTAGTACATCATGCTGTTGCAATACAGCCTCAACATTGCCAACTGTATATGGTGATATGCTTAAAGTACAGTAAACTGTACATGAGGTATGGACAGATGTTTGGACATGACTACTAAGTGGTGGGGCTACTTTGCAGATGAATGATTACTGAGGACAGCTCACTTGTGTGTTACAAACATTCCTACAATAACCTGTGTAACTGCTAAGGTCTGGTTTTGTTAACTGAAGTGGAAAACAGACAATGTAGAATGCAGTAAGGGTGACACTGAATGCAAACCTCTTGACACCTGTAACAGTAATATCTCCCCTGTGCATATATTGTGCATATATCAGCACAGTTGGCAAAGGAAAGAGTTAGTATGCTTTGTAGCGAATGCGATACTGCTGTACTTCTGTAATACCTATAATGAGATGAGCAGGTGTTTGATTCACAGTACCGGCACGTGTGGGTGTCTGTGTGTCCATATATGTCACGTATGGTTGGGAATACATCCCACATGTTTTTCACTCTCCTGAACACTGTTGTTGACATCAGTACAGAGTGAAGTGTAGAAAGAAAGGCATAGGCAGGTGGTTGAACCTAACACATATGAAGTGTCTGTATGTGTGTGGCATAGGTGTATATCTTTGTGAATGCCATACTGTGTGTGTGTGTGTGTGTGTGTGTGTGTGTGTGTGTGTGTGTGTGTGTGTGTGTGTGTTTGTGCATGGCTGTCCAGTCCCTGGAGTGAGGCTGTATTTTACCATAGTGAAATGTTAATGCCCCCTCCCCCCATCCACTCAATGCAATCTAGTATCCCTGTTGATATCATCAGTCTTAGACCGGCATTCTAACTGCCTGTTAACATATACACTGTGGGGTGCGAACTGTTTTTACATAGCCTACTGATGAACCCCCCCCCTCCCCACATACATTCAATTCACCGTAGTATCCCTGTCGATGTCCTCAATCTTAGGTCATTCCGACTACCTGTACATGTGTAATCTCTGTGGCGCATCTTGTAATTGCATAGTACTATAATGATGATTTGTGCATAGACAGGGGTTCTCATCCAAACATTGGCAACTGTGTGTGTGTATCAGAGTGTGTGTTACTGTGTCTGTGAATCCTTGAGTGTGTGGGTGTGTCTGTGTTTGAATCCTGTAATGGCAGCGGAGTATTACTGTTTCCCAGTGAGAAGCCACTATTTCCACTGGCCTTTACCCTTATCATCTGCTATACCACTTTTTTACCTCCTCCCCACTCCAGGTAACTATACCTGTGATGTTACCCACTATGAATGTGACGGCTCTGAACACAGTAGCTTACTACACAGCTATCATTCTCTTGGATCATTAGAACAGTAAACATAATTGAAACTTGGGAGATTATGACTGTGATATGGATGCTACAAAGTGCATGCAGGTATTGTCATACAGACTTGTGAGTAGTCAATATGTACATAGGGGACACTAACTGCAAACACTGACAACCCCTGGCACATGCAACAACTCCTGAAAGAGGAAGGCAGAACATCAAGATCAACATGCTGTTAGTGTTGTTACATGATACATACTGTCAAACGTACAAAATGCATTCTAAAACTGTAATACATGGTATGTCTGCTGCCTGTCAACACTACTCAACGATATTAATCTACAATTGTCTACCTAGTATGTTCACCCTGTGCATCAAACCATATGAGTATGTCCCTGCACCAATGGTGTGGATGACAGGGATGTGGCACAGGCATCATTACATGCACAGGGTGATAATGCTTGCCAGAGGCTTAGGCTGCACTATTGGATGACATCATGTGTGTGTGTTAGGGCCTGATATCATTGGGCCTCTGTGGATGTTATGGACATGTGTGTTGAGGTGCCCTACATTTGTTTCTGGTGTGTGTGTGTATGCATGCACACAGGTCTGGTATGTGGCTGGCCTACACAGGGGTATTATTGACAGCGGCAGACTGTACAAGGCAGGTTTCACAGTTCATGGTGTCAGGCCACAGCCATGTGACCTGTGCCTGCCAGGGGTTGCACGGGCACTACCAGGCAGAGGTCCAGATTGGGTACTGTCTAAGGACACATGTGCACTGGAATTGTGTCCCTGTTGGGACTGTCCAGGACCACATGCACATGGCCTGCTGTGTCTTGGTGTGGAATGCACAGCACCAGCTGCACTACTGCTGCTATCACCACTATGGGGGTGCACCTGTGCAGTAGCATGTTCACGTAAACCTTCAACAGGTGATGTAGCTGACCTATGTCCACATGCCCAATGCCTCACTCTCACCAGATGTTCCAGCACAGACATTCCATGCTCTAGGATTGACATGCCATGGTCAAAGACTCCCACCATGTCACCCAATCATCTATCCAAAACATCTGCAAGATGATGGTGAGCATTTTCAATTGTCTCAATGTTGTCAATTAATGAAAGGACAGCAGACCTCTGAAGCCTCAGACCTTCTCTGTTTTGCCTTTCAGCATGTGCCTGTGCCTCCATTACAGCCTGAAACATGTGTCTCGTGACTCCAGCTGATGTGCTTTGTCTCACAGGGGCATGTTGGCCAGTGGTCCTCCTACGAGCAGCACTAGGCACATGCCTGTGTGGGACATCACCAGTCAGTTGACTGGGATCATGGTGTGCAGGCACACCTTCCATAGTCTCCACACTTCCCTGTTCCATGCTACCACCTGTCAACTGTCCTTCCTCTATGACCAGTGGTGATGTGGTATGTATTGGCAGAGGAACTGTGTGCGAGGATGAGGGGGATACAGGTGGAATGGCAACCAATGGCACAGATTCAGCCCCTGACAACCCTGCCTGTACCTCAATCATACTTTCATCATCACTGCTAGAGTCTGTGGGGACACTAACATCAGGTGGTCCACAGGAGGGCAATGCAACTACATCAACAGCTGTGAGGGAAAGACAAGAACTGTACATTACAAGTTATATCACAGAGACACACACAGACACATGCTATGGCACCCAATGGCATGCAACATGCAGGTGATATGGCAGATGGCATTCAGCTTAGACAATTATAGTGTAGTTATCATACATCCCCAAGTTGCACACAACAGCATGCATGTATTATAGCAGACGGCATGCACCTTACACAATTATAGTGGTGGTTAGCATACATACCTGTATTGCACCATTTGTGTTAGTAGCTTATGCCCCATACCTGCAACACAATGCATGCATTATGCACCATTGCACTGGACTGCCATGGTGTGTGCATCATACACCACATGTTAACAGACTATCGCTGACCTTTGTACATCTTCCACTAATGCTTTGTGTTGGCTACTGCCCCTATGTGTGAGGATATGAGCAAAAGGGTATGTTGACTGAATACTATGCTTGCCTGAGCATTAGTTTGCATATCTCCCCCAAAGCAGTGCATGTCTGTTCAACATTATTCCACCTACCCCTGAACTGAGTCTACAGACATTGTGCATGTGGCAGCACACATGTTTGACACGTCTTTTCAGGCTTGTTGGCTGTTGGTGAAGCACCCACCAAGAGAAGAAAACGCTGAGAGAAGAAGGGAGCCACTTTTGAGATTTTAAGTATTTTTTCTCTGTTTATTTGCTAAGTTTTTCTGCATAGCTGCCTAGTTTGAGCATTTTCTGTCTTGTTAAACTTGATTTCTGCATTAGTAGCTGTATTTAGAGCACAACCAAAAGTTGTTTACTGAATTTCCTGTTTGCACTTAATTTTAAATAGTTTTTTTCTCAAAACTTGCATATTTTCTGTCCTTGACCTAGCACTCTTGTGTGGGGTCATTTACTGCACTGTTATAACTTGATATTACCTGTGAACCTCTGCTATCTCTGAAAAAACAAAAAAAAAATCTTGCTTTTTTCCCACTTTTCTGAGATTTAAAAAAGTTCAGTTACAGGCTTGCTGTTTCCTGATCTGTTTGTAAGTTTCTGTAAGGCCATTTTTGCTTGGGCTAAAGGAAAGTCTCTCTGTTGATCAGTGGCAGTGAATAACATTGAGCAGCCTTCCCTGCCCCCCGTAGGAGTGGTTACTGACTTGAAACTGTAGTTTTATTGGCAAACAGGGGCCATTTCCAAAACTCCTTCATCTCCGTCTCTTAAAACCTAGTTGCCTCGTGGTTTTGGCGACTTTTCAGGCTTGTTGGCTGTTGGTGAAGCACCCACCAAGAGGAGAAAATGCTGAGAGAAGAAGGGAGCCACTTTTGAGATTTTAAGTATTTTTTCTCTGTTTATTTGCTAAGTTTTTCTGCATAGCTGCCTAGTTTGAGCATTTTCTGGCTTGTTAAACTTGATTTCTGCATTAGTAGCTGTATTTAGAGCACAACCAAAAGTTGTTTACTGAATTTCCTGTTTGCACTTAATTTTAAATCGTTTTTTTTTCTCACAACTTGCATATTTTCTGTCCTTGACTTAGCACTCTTGTGTGGGGTCATTTACTGCACTGTTATAACTTGATATTACCTGTGAACCTCTGCTATCTCTGAAAAAACAAAAACAAAAAAATCTTGCTTTTTTCCCACTTTTCTGAGATTTAAAAAAGTTCAGTTACAGGCTTGCTGTTTCCTGAACTGTTTGTAAGTTTCTGTGAGGCTATTTTTGCTTGGGCTAAAGGAAGGTCTCTCTGTTGATCAGTGGCAGTGAATAACATTGAGCAGCCTTCCCTGCCCCCCGTAGGAGTGGTTACTGACTTGAAACTGTAGTTTTATTGGCCAACAGGGGCCATTTCCAAAACTCCTTCATCTTCCTCTCTTAAAACCTAGTTGCCTCGTGGTTTTGGCATCTTTTCAGGCTTGTTGGCTGTTGGTGAAGCACCCACCAAGAGGAGAAAATGCTGAGAGAAGAAGGGAGCCACTTTTGAGATTTTAAGTATTTTTTCTCTGTTTATTTGCTAAGTTTTTCTGCATAGCTGCCTAGTTTGAGCATTTTGTGGCTTGTTAAACTTGATTTCTGCATTAGTATCTGTATTTAGAGCACAACCAAAAGTTGTTTACTGAATTTCCTGTTTGCACTTAATTTTAAATTGTTTTTTTCTCAAAACTTGCATATTTTCTGTCCTTGACCTAGCACTCTTGTGTGGGGTCATTTACTGCACTGTTATAACTTGATATTACCTGTGAACCTCTGCTATCTCTGAAAAAACAAAAACAAAAAAATCTTGCTTTTTTCCCACTTTTCTGAGATTTAAAAAGTTCAGTTACAGGCTTGCTGTTTCCTGAACTGTTTGTAAGTTTCTGTGAGGCCATTTTGCTTGGGCTAAAGGAAAGTCTCTCTGTTGATCAGTGGCAGTGAATAACATTGAGCAGCCTTCCCTGCCCCCCGTAGGAGTGGTTACTGACTTGAAACTGTAGTTTTATTGTCCATTTTGGGTCTATTCCTGCTTCTTTCCAGCCCCTGCTATCAAGCCTTATGTGCTTTAAGCCTTGATTTAGCGCAGAGTTGCCACTAGAGCAGCATCGGGCAGTGCCGGTTTAACAAGGTTGAACTTTTTCTGGCTCCATAAAGTCTGTTCTTCAATTTTTCCCTTAGAACTGCTCTGTTAGGAACCTAAACAGTTTACACCTTCACTAAAAAGCACAGCACTTGTTCCTAATTGCTTTTTCTTCTCAAAAAGCTCAGCACTTGTCTTAAAAGCATATCCCTTGTCTTATAAGCATTTTCTTTGCAGGTCAAGCACTCCTATATTATACAAATCCATCACTTGCAAAACCCCCCAGGAGTGCCCACTTCCCTGCTAAGCCCTCTACTTTTCTGTCTCATACCAACTCATAATTCTTTCTAGCATGTCGAAGGGTCAGATGCTGGTGTCCTCTCCTGCCCAGTTGGTGTATCTGGGAATTTTGAGGCAATGTTACAATTGCCTCATGTACACGGACAACCCTCTCCTCCTCCCACATAACACTAACACTTGCGAGAGATGCAGCTATTTAGCCAAACTGGAGGCTGAGCTCTCTCAACTCAGGACTGGCAAGACCAGGCAGGAGGAGAAGGCAACTACACACACCACAATACAAGTCTCACATAACTCAACCACACCACTGAATCAAACAAATAAACACACTAAGACATACTCGGAGGCTCTGAGTAAAAATTTACCTAAACAGCAAAGGCCTCCAAAGCAGACACCCAAGCGACTGCAAACTCAAGACACCACACAAACAACACATAAAAAACAAAATCAGTGTGCAAAGCAGTCACTGCCCTTAAGGCCAAATACAACACCAAACATACTTGTCATAGGTGACTCCATAGTCAGACACACTGATGTCCCACTCACCAGGCTGAACAAGGAGAAGGTCACGGTAAGCTGCCTATCGGGCGCTAGAATCTGCCATATAACACAAGCACTCAGGTCACTCCATGGCAAGTACAAGTATGACACAGTCATTGTCCATGCTGGTGTGAACGACCTGAGACGTACCTCCCTGGACTACATGAAAAGAGACATAAAGGAGCTCTCTGATTATGTAGTCCAGGCAGGTATGACCCTGACCCTGAGCAGTATCCTTCCTTCACCACGAATGATGCCACAATATAGTGACAAGATGATCAGCTTTAACAATTGGCTTAATTTCTGGTGTCATTCAAAGGGGATCCAGTGTCTGTCTGCTTGGGATGACATGCTTGACAAGCCACGCTGCTTGAGGGGCTTGCACCTGTCACCCTGGGATTCCAGATATTGGCTAAGGCTCTTGCCACCCCATAGTGCCTTTTTAGGCAAGGCTCAAATTCTAAACCTACCACCCTAGAAAACAAAAGCGGGAAGAAACTAAGGGTAATGCTGCTCAATGCCAGAAGTCTAAATCTCAAAATGCACACGAGGCCCTTCTCAGTATGGAGAACATCGATGTCTGTGCTGTGACTGAAACCTGGTTCAAGGCTCCTGAGAGCACCCCAGCACTATCAGGTTTTACCTCATATCATGCTTTCCAGCCCCAAAACCCAGACCATACCACAAAAGGAGGGGGTGTATCCATATTCATCAAGGATACCCACACCTCCAGGTTGGTGGCTACGCACGAAGCATCGGAAACCATCCAGGTGCAATTAACCATAGGCAAAACTGCTCTACAATTTGTAGCATGCTACAGGCCACCCTCTCAAACTCAGGAAACCCACACACCCTTCCTGAAGACACTGGAGGGTATAAATGTATCACCAAACACCATCATATTGGGTGATTTCAACTACCCGAATATAGACTGGAAACATTACTCAAGCCACAACTTTCTAGCCCAAAGGTTCCTGGAGTTCATAAATTCAAATGCCATGGAACAACTAGTCACTGTCCCCACAAGAGGAGAAAATATACTAGATCTCATCATCACAAACATGGGGACAAAATGCTCCTCACCGGAAGTATATCCCTCTTTGGTGAGATCAGATCATAAACTAATCTCACTAGAAATCCACATCCCGCCCCCACCCCAAACAAAAAAGACCACAGTGAAGAACTTCTCTAAAGCAAACTTCACACTACTCAAGACAGGTGTGGTATCCTTCAAGGCCCCGAGCCAATGGAAACCACAACCCAATCTGCGGAAGCCCTTACAAATGCCTTCTATGAACACCTTCAGGACTGCATGGATCATGCAATCCCAAATAAAACCAAGACTCTTTCCACCAAGGGCAAACGTCCAGTCTGGTGGACCCCAGCCATAAACAAACTTTACAATAAGAGGAGAAAGCTATTACATGATAGAGCAAAATCCCAAAAAGGGAAGGCATCTTTGATCAGTACTAGCAAGAAACTACGATCCCTCATAAAATCATCCAAGGCCAACTTTGAGAAAAAAATTGCCATAGACTCAAAAGACAATCATAAGGACTTCTTCAGCTATGTCAGAAACCTGGGTGGAAACTCCCAGATATGCTCAGAATTAGTCCAAAATTATACAAAAATCACTGAACCCACAGACATTGCCAACATACTGGCAGACAGGTTCAGTGCAAACTTCACCCCCCTCTCCCCCCAAAAGGAGAGATAACTATCCCAACAGAGTGTAGCCTCCCAGACATCTCAAATGTGCAGGTGAAAGCTGCTCTCTCTAAAGCTAAAAACACAGCATCACTGGGACCGGATGGTGTCCCCGGCTGTGTGCTACATGAACTCAATGAAGAACTAAACCCGCACATAAGGCAGCTGTTTAATCTTAGCCTTACCACAGGACATGTGCCCAAGGAGTGGCGTACAGCAACTGTGGTCCCACTCCACAAAGGCGGTGCCTCTATGGACCCTGGTAATTACCGCCCCATAAGCTTAACAAGCCTGGTCTGCAAAGCTATGGAGAGGATCATAATGGAACTCATAAACAAGGACATAGGGGACTTGCAGACCTTGGACCCAACCCAGTTTGGCTTTGTCAAGGGCAGATCTTGCCTTTTGAACTTGGTGACTTCTTTGAAACAGTTACCAAGGCCATTGATGAGGAAAGGCAGTCCATACAGCCTACCTTGACCTTGCAAAAGCTTTGACACAATACCCACTCGGGTATCATAGAGAAACTTACCAGCTTAAATGTAAACCCATATGTCACAAGATGGGTGGCAAACTGGCTAAAGGACAGAACCCACAGGGTTAGAGTTGCTGGAGCCATGTCAGACTCCAAGCCGGTTACAAGGGGTGTCCCACAGGGCTCAGTCCTTGGCCCCTATTGTTCGGCATCTACTTCTCAGAAGTACAGGCAAACATAGGAGGACTATGGCTGACAAAGTTTGCGGATGACTGCAAACTGGGTGCCATAGTGGATAGTACATTGGACACAGACATCCTTCAGAGGGTCTCACGGAAACTGATAGCTGGTGCCAGAGCCATGGCCTGAAGTTAAGCAAAAAGTGTATAGTCATACCCTTGGGAAAAACAAGGTAACCCCAAGCTACCATATAGATGGCAACCCACTAAGCACAGAAGAGGTTATCAGGGACCTGGGTACCCAGGTTGACAGTGGCCTCGTTTGACACTCACATTGCTAAAGTGGTTGAAAGACCTTCTACATTGCCCATCTGATCATGAAGGGATTCACATCCAGATCAAGTGAGGTCATTGTTCCCCTGTACTCTTCACTTATCAGACCAATGATCAGTACAATGCCCCATTAGGGATGTATCTCACCTGACACCTGCAGCAATTGGAGAGACCCCAAAGTTCCTCACCAAAAGGATAAAGGGACTCCAAAACCTGTCATATACTGCCAGACTGAAGAAACTCCAACTCTATTCAGTTGCATACCGTCTGCTCAGAGGTGACCTGTGCCTGACATACAAGGCCATGACCAACCCAGAATTAATGGACATGCTCCACCTCAAAAAATCCAAATCCACCAGAACCACAAGAGCAAGTGACTTAAACCTTAGCACGGATATAAATAGGACGTGCTGGAGGGATAGATTTATCACCCAGAGACTCCCCATGCTGTGGAATAAAATCCCGGTCCATGTGAAGCAGAGCACCTCGCTGGCTCTGTTCAAGAGAAATCTTGACCGGTGGATGGGAGATCGTAGGTTTACCCCAGGAATCATCTCTGTGTCACTGCTGGACAGAGGCACAACAAACTAATGGGCACATTATTTCTAACATAAGGGGTGGCGTAAGCCACATAACTTTGGGCTAGGCTTATAAATGCCTTAAGGCAGATAGCCTAGTATGAACCTATGAACCTATGAACCTAACATGCCTGTCCCTACTTTGCAATGGTGTCACAGACCAGCACAGGTTTACAGTACACCAGCCTGATATGTGGCTTACGACCTTGCCAATCACATGTAGTATGACATGTCTTCTGCTGATGTGTTGAATGACATGCATACATGTGTAACACAGTGTTGTCTGTCCACATTACAAATATGCAGTGACATACTGCACACTGAGCTGATGTGCATAGCCATTGCAGGGCATCATGTGGCTTCACTATTGCTATACAGTGTGAGTTACTGACACAGTTCATAGCCTTGACTGTGTTCACATGCAATACATATCTAATGTGGAATGTGACCCATGTCACTGAGGTGTATACACACTAAACCCTAATGTGGAATGTGTGACACAGGTCACAGAAGGGTATACAGATGATACACCTCTACATCTGCAACTGTATTACTGATGCATGGCAACTATGCCCACACATGGCTAACTTACCAGTACTCTATGTCCTACATGCCATCTGTGTACCTCATGCACATGAGGAGCAGGCATGACAGTGATGTCTGACACCAGCAAGGTGAATGCACTGTATCTGTGGCTTGATGTGGTTGTATGTGTATGTTGTGCAACACATGTATGTATTTTGATACTGTATATGTGAATGCTTTCATGTCATGACACACTTAAGATGTTCAAGACATGTTATGTGGTGATTTCATGTTATGCCTACACAAGCTGTGCACAGGCCTGTATGATGTTTAGTGTTTCACATCTGCAATATCACCATTACACAAAGGCCATAGATGTATTGTGTCAAACCAATGTACAACAGGGTGTACACACATGTACATCACTTCTACTGTGTGTGTTGCTTCATGTCTCTGGCCATCCTCCATGGCCATGTGTACACATGTTCTGTCCAATGGTTGTGATGGCCATCTATTTCACATGTCAGTGTTATCCCATATGACATACAACCATAGATGTCATATGCTCCACTAAGGACAGGGTTATGCAGACAAAGGGTGGTATGTATGAGATGTGAGACATCATGTTTTGCAGGATAGTTGAGCAGTGTTGCAGTCAGCCCACTACATGTCATGGACATGTCAGATAGCATATGACATTGTGTGACATTCATAGTAAGGGTATAATCCACAAGGGTGCATCCTGTCGGCCGGTCATACTCCAGCTCCAACACATTTAGAGTGTGTGCACACATATGCTCTCTATACAGTACTGTTTGTATTACCAACATGTGTAATGCTGATATGTAGTACCTGTCCCTACAGTGAAACACACCTCCACAATTGTATTCACAGTTGTCCACACATCTGGCAATGACAGTTTGGAAGGTTTAGTGTAGGTGTTTCATATAGTCTTCAATTGTTTTACATGGGTAACCACTGTGATGCATTGCAGGTCAGACCAGTGTCTATTAACAGGACCACCATGCATTATGTATACGTGTGTTATGGCAGATAGCTTGCAATTAATATGATCTGTGCTTTTTCAAGCCTGTTAAATAATAACAATCTCACCTGACACAGGCTGCTCTCGCTGCAAAATGCCAGAGGTACCTAAACAGGAGTGTCACAGCAGTAAGATCATTATCCACACCTGTGTGATAGCTACAGGGTGCAATGTCCATGTTAGCACATAGGCCAGTACATTACACTATACTATGGAGTATACACATCTGTGCATACATAGAGTAGCAGACTATAGTATGTGACATGTGTGCATACATGCCTTGCATATGATGTGGCATTACATATTGTACAGTAACACATGTAACTATGTGAAATATAGTTGTGTTACATGTGCAGTACTGACTTACCAGGCAACTCCAGGCTTGGTGGTTGAGAGACACCCACCTCCACAGTACCAGCTAAAGCTTGTGGATGGAGGTCTGCAGGTGTCCTCAGGTTGGCCAGTAGCTCCTCGGTATGTGTGAGTGGGGACTGGGTGAGTGGCCTCCCACCTGTTGCACCTTGTCCCCTGGCAATTGCATTAGCATGCTGTTTTGCCCATCTTATGAGGTCAGTGCAGTTTTGGTGCATCTGCTGATAGGTGCGATTGTGACTACCAACATCATTTACCCTCCTGCGAAGTTCCTCCCACAGGGCATCCCTCTGCTGGTCATCCTGTGGCACATGGCTGAAGAGTGTTGAATGGTTGTCGAGGAGGTATGGGATGAGGATCTCATCCTCCAAGCGGGTGTATACTGGCAGCCTGCTACTTGGCATACCTAGAAGACATAATGATGGAGACAGGTCACAGTAACTCACAGAGAAGTAAAGAAGTACAGATGAACATAAATGTGTATCACATTTATTAAGATTACAAATAAGTCTTTGCTAATCTACATGACACTAACACCACTGACATGTTTAAGTCACACACATTTGACACTTACTGGTGATGTGATGTTATCACCATATATGTGTGTGTCATGTGATGACATTGCTCATACTCCATGTGAATGTTGTCTTGACATGGGCATGTCTGTTTGCCTGTACTGGTGTCTTTACCTATCAGCATATGCCTGGATGTGTTCACATTAATGCAATCGACCTTAATGCTGTGTATATGTCACATATATAGTCATACATAGCCTTTAGGGACGTGACCTGTGACCCTGCAGACTTGCTCATAGAATGTTTTACATGTATGTGTTTTGCCATATACATCTACATGGCACTGTACAGCTGTGTAGCATCCTGCCATGTATTGCCTGTGTTGCACATGTGAAACACATGGGACAATAGCTAGCCTGATGGTATTTGCAGGGTTGGATATCAACTATAGCATGTATGGTCATAGTGAACTAGTAGGCTATATGCCCTGGGCCATTTATGAGCCTAGGCAGACTGGTTACCTAGCTGTAAGCAACAGACAGGTAAGTTTCAGTGGCCAGTTCAAGCAGTGCCACAGAACTGATCCACAGGGTTACTGGTATATTTGGCATGCGATCATCACACCATGTCACAGAGAGGGGCAATGTGCAGCTTCTCTGGACAGGGATGCATAGTATGGCAAGAGTATGCTAAGTGTATGCAACAGAGATCTCTCAGGCATGTTGTGATCCTTGTACTAGAAAGGTGGATGTCCATGAAGTATGTGTTTATTTGGGATGAGGATGTGTTAAGTGTAGAATGACCAACATCTCTGGGTTGGACATAGCTTTATTCAGGGTAGGCTGCATGCTACATAGTGGAGCTAGGGAGTGGGTAGGGCAGTGTAGGCCATCTACACATGGGCAATAACCCTTAAAAGAAAATATGTGATCTATTATGGGTCACATGAGTGTTGTGTATGGCTGAACAATTATCTCTATATTCATGGATGGCACCCTGTCATGATTAGGGGTATCACATTCGACTACCTGACTGGTGTGGTGAAGTAACTATCAAAGGAAAGACTACTGTCCAGCTGCATCCCATACACACACAGTTGCCATTACATTGACCACTGCCTAGGTGGTAGTTCATGGGTATAGGGTTTTTAAAATAGGGGATGACAATACAATACTCAGCTGTCAGATTGTGGCCATACGTCACACACCATACATCTGACACACAAAGGCCCTTCTGTATGTTGAACGCAGTACACATTGAGTCAACTATTGCTCCTAGTTCACAGTCATTTGCAAACATCAATAGGCAGATGCCTTCTGTGTTAGTCTGTGTGGTATAGATAACAAAGAGTGGGAGTACCAGGAATGAACCCAGTATTACTGTGGCTGGCACTTGTTTTGTAGTGTTGGTTCTGCCAGCAGTCCAGTTGCCAACCCTTCCTGTGACATAGGAATATACTCCTAGTTTACTGAGTGTAGCTGGAACACAGTATGGGTGATGGTGTCCTAAGATCTGGCAAGGTCATGATATGCTGTGTGAATCAATCTTACTGTTATCTACATCTGTCCTGAGTACATCAAATACGTCAATCACGGTTCATTGCCTTACAGACCAGACTCAACATGGTAGTAGTGCACTATTTCCCATTATCAATGTTGTTTCCCCCTTTGTGGGGTGTGATAACTGTTGCTGTGCACCATTCAGTGTGTACACAGCCTGACATGGAGCTATGATTGAACATGATGTATATGTGGAGAACTGATTGTTCTTACATTTGTGTAGGATGTACCCTGGGATGTTGACAGGTCCCATGAAAGCTGTATGTATGGCTTTAGAGAGTGTAGCTTGTACCTGCATAGTTGTTATTATAGGGGCTCTGTAGTGTACATGGATTTATAACTGTGTGTACCTGTTGAGGGGGAGGTGGGAGTGGGTTTAGGTTCTCCAAGACCCTATCTGGATGAACAGGTGCTATTTCTGTAGGTGTAGTACTTCCCATGCCATAGTGCTGTAGAGCATGGCAGGTCTTGTCTTTGCCATTACATTTAATGACACAGCTATATAATCCTCTGTGGTTGGCCTCATAATATGTGAAACTAAGCCACATATTATGAGGCCAACCACAGCTATATAATGCTCTGTGGTTGGCCTCATAATATGTGGCTTAGTTTCACAGTGGCTTTGTGTGGTTTTATATGGTGTATCTGCATCTTACTGAGGCTGACCAGGGATCACCTACACTCATGTGTGTTCACTCTTGCAATAGTTACTACCTTCTGTGGTACAGTTTAAAGCATAATATCAACAGTTTGCCTTCTTGTTTGTGTTTGGTTGAATCTTGGTTCTGTTTCAATTAAACAATCAATGCACGTATGTGACTGCTTAAAGTTTATTTGTATAGGATTCAGCATTTGCACATGCATTGTTCATCTGCATGGGTGCCATGATAGTCACCACTTTGCTCTAAGGAAGCATAACATTGGCTTTGGAGACTGACTATGTGTAGCAAACTGTTAGCCATGTTTGTGTGACTATTGTGATCCAGGTCATTGGGGTTGATGGAATCCAACATGCATTGAGCGCAGGTGTTGGTACATGAGGAGTCTTCCCAGTTCATAATGGAATAGTTGAGAGTAGCCATTATTATGGTTTTCTGTCGCAAACCTAATCTTCCCCATTACAGCACATTATGACAGTTGGGAAATCCACGGCATGGTGAGTGATCTGTCGCAAGGTGCAATTTGAATTCCACTTTGGCACAAACGTAGTTGCTCAGCATAATGCATCTGAAGTTATGCAAGTTCAACTAGCATGGGGGTGTACATATCCTTCAGGAATACGGATACACCTGAAGCCCATGTGTTCCAATAAAGGATAATGGGCAAGAGTTGAGGTATGTGTTATAACATGGTCATGCAGGTGTGCTCTATGGAGCATTGAAACATGTCTCAGCTACTGCACAGATATGTTATCCATGTTAGGGATTGACATATGTGTGTCCATATAGTGTTTCTGACATGTATCATTGTGTATCGGGACCCACAGTTTATTGCTTGGCTGTCCCTGTAACAGCAGTGGACCTTCACTTGAACTGTGCATGATGAAGGCACTATAGGGGAAGCATGAGCCCTAGGCAGTATCCAGATTCCCAGGAGAGACAGGTGCAGGCCCTGTCTGGCAAAGCATCATGGTCTGTCAACCATGTTATCCCAGGCAGACAGATACTGGATACCCTTTGACTTGCACCACTACATTAGACAATTGTGGAATACAATCCTTTTGTCCCTGTACTGCAGTATCATTCCGGCCAATGGCCGAATGCTACCCAGGCCTTGGGACATACCTGCATGGGCTACAAGACCTGACAGTTCCTATATGTGTGTTTCCATGCAGTCCAGGCTACTGCATCGCAGGTCCTGCACAATAACATAGAATATGCCAGAGCCATGTGTATAGTTCAAAAGGTAGTCTGAGTGTATGGGTATGTGGCTAATCATGGCAGCTGACAGTATATATGCCCTCGTATAGGTTGGTGTATAACATAGTGCTAGAGTTTGCATTCATAAATGAGTACTGTTGGGCATGTTTCCGGCCACGTGTACTGAGGTGTGGCACAATTATGCAAACTATGTAATACAGTTTGTGTATTTCATTGTCTTTCTTTTCCAGCTTGGGAGGTCACTTGCTTGGCCATATACTTAGAAGCGTCTGTGAATGTGTGTGATTTCTGGTAATGTGTGTGGGTGTCCTTACTGTGTTCTGCTAAGGGTATGTGTTTGGTTGTGATGATGAGATGCATGTGTTAACCTACACCTCATGACTGTCTAATCCAGTCATGGCTGTAGACTGGACTGCCTTCCAGCTTACCCCTGTAGTTGCATCCCAGACAATGTGTGGGGTGTGGTTTTAGGTGGGTTTGGCAGTGTACATGGCATAGAGATTACATTCCCCCATGATTGCCACATATACAAAGCTGACATTAGTAAACACCAGTAGCTGACTAGTGGACATGCCTGTATTCAGTACTACAAGTACCAAGTACTGTATTTAGTTTACTTATTGCTTATGAAGATGTTTTAGACAGTGATGCTCACATGTAAATATTTGTGTTATGGACATGACAACACTGGCTATTACAGAAACATTGTAGCTACCTTTGGCAGCAATCCTCCCCTGAGGAGCATATCACATCCTGATAGTTGATTACAGATGATGCAAGTATCTACAGGTCTGTTTCCTTCTCTGGGTATATACTCACATATCCACCAGGACCATGAGCTCTGTTGGGCACAGACACCCGCTCCCCAAACAGAGTCATGTATCAATAGACTCTGATGCCACTATCAACATGATCAGAATATAATCAGATAGTGTAAGCCATCACCTATGAAGTGGCTATTACACATGGGCAGCTGTCTCCTACATCTTACACTCCTACTGCAGATGTTACACTGGAGTTAAAGATGATATGCAACCTGTTTCATTACCAGTACTATGCACTACCTTACATACATTATGTGCAAGCAGCTGTTAGGTTGGCAATGAGAGGTTAGGCTACACAAACCTGGTAGTTCAACCAGTGTGTCTCTACTCTCAATATCCACTCTATGTAGGTGTGCACATAGCCATTTGGCCCAGCCCTGTAACAAGGGTAACTACACATTTGCATAACATGTACACATGCACAGCTGTTATCGCTTGCAAACAATACTAGAGTGGTCCAGCCCTGTAACAAGGGTCACTACACATTTGCATAACATGTACACATGCACAGCTGTTATTGCTTGCAAACAATTCTAGAGAGGTGGATGTTACATGTATTATGTGCATGGATAGTTACCTAGCTCTTCCAATTATCTTTGCTATCATACTGCTAAACTGTCAGATGAATACAAGTGATATATATCCTGTTATTGAGTATTGTAATTGCCAATAGATATAACTACTGTTTGCATAACATAACATAACAGAAATGCTATGTAGAATGGAATACAGATCTGTCTAAAATACTGTACATTACACAGTTATTGGCACAATATCCCACAATGCAAACCATATTTGCACAGTAAGCCCACTTTTGACATGTTCATCTTTCTTATACACCCATACATATGTCGACTGTTACAATATATCGACATATACTATCCCCTGTTATAGCACATACTTGTTGGACCAATCCTGACACTGACAGTGGCTGGAAGTGAACTGGTGAGTTCCAAGCCCATATCATCCCTTGCGGTGTATGAGGAGTTTGCCTTGTGACCTACAGCAGCACACATAGAATACTACAAGCATTACTACTGCTCAACAATACATTGCTACAAGATAGCTATTTCCACTATATGCATTGATTACACTGTAATTCTTACAGAACAGGTACTACATACACAGCCATACTACATGTTATACATACCTTCTTAGTAATTGGAGGTGTTATTAACTAGTATAATACTCATTTTCAGTTTGTCTTTCAGTGTTTTGTACTGTCCTACAGGTAGATACAGATGGTTTGAATGTGTGACAAGGCAACCTTTTATAGTTACAGATCAGAAACATGTGCTCTCCCGATAACCAGTTGGTGTTCCTAAGTAGCTAATTACATTCACATCAGCTGCACTGCTACTGCCTTAGCCAATACCATAGCAACAGTGAAGTATAATTGAGTACTCCACTTGGGTGTTGTCCCTTTGCCTTACTTGTGAGGAATACAGCCTAGAAGTATTGTTTGAAATCTATTGCAACAGCTGTATGGAGACAAACAGTAATATATTGTGTGTAATGCCTAGAGGATTTGGTATAAATGTGAGTACTGCTGTTATATTTCTGAACATTGATACTTGTACAGGGTTTGTCTGTACCTAATACTGCTGCATATGTTTCAGTCTGGCCAGGATGTTTGACCAGTTCAAGACTGTATGGCTATGCATATAATGTTAGGGGGGTTTACAGTGTGCTTACCAGACATATTTAGTTTGGTGTTAATGTGTATCATACTGTGCTGATAATCAGTACTAGGTAACACTTCCTGGTGTACGAAACTTTCAACCCTCTGAAACGTGATTAGTTCATACAAACCCTGTTACATCAGCAGCTGTTCACTTGTATAACAGCAACTATTTCACATAGGCCATGTTAGTGTGTCTGTGTCCAGGTATGTTAAGGTTTCAGCAGATGTTGTACAGTAGTTTAATAATCTGTTATGGTATGACAGTATGTATTGATGTAATTATTTTGGTTGTAGGGTAGATGTTGGTGGGTGTACATAGCACATGCAGGTGTGTAGGAACCCCTTTTATACAGCTTCTATATGTGTGTGGGTGTTCTTTCCCTATGTGAACACCTATCCCTTAGTAGACTAATACTATGGTAATTGCAGGCTGATTCATTAAGGCACTGTTAAATGCTTCCTGTATAGCATGCAGGTACTGTTAGTCCTTGAATCCTTTTGGCAATACATCTGAACGTAATAAAGTTTTGCTAAATGAAAGCTGTCTGTGTATTTCTGTCATGGATATTTGCAGCCATTGCAGGTGTGTTGGTGACTGTGTCCATAGAACATATTTGTAATAGTGTATTGGCATATACTCTTCATATGTTATGTTCATATTGTTTGGGGGGGTGCGGAATGTGTAATTGCTATGGTCCATGTTATACTCAGATATGAACACTTCGGATGCTGTCTGCACACATGTATATATGTGTGCGTGTGTGTATATATATATATATATATATATATATATAAATATATATATATATATATATATATATATGTATATAGATATATAATATATATTATTGCATACATTTATCTGTACCTCCATAGATGTGTAGATGTTTTTAACCTATCTATATATCTACATATATAAGTAGATCTGTATATATCGACATGTCTCTGTCTCTCTCTCTCTATATATATATATGTATATATATATATATATATATATATATATATATATATATATATATATATATATATATATATATATATATATATATATGAGCTTGCACCTTTCATTGGGTGCATGGCGGGTTGTCCAATTTCAACACATTCCTCCCTTTTGTGTTTTAACCTGTCTGCATACACAACTGGGATTGGCACATCTCAGTTAGCTTAGTGGTTGGTTATTCTGAGGATGGAATACATGGTTGCGGGTTCTAGTCCTGGAAGGTGTTATTATTTTACTTCTCAGATTAGGCACTGGTAGGGAAAGTATGAATAACGCACATTTAAGTGGTTGTAAGCAGGTTTGCCCATGGTCTGTGAGACGTTAAGCAAAGGTTAAACCTGTGAAGCGCTTCTCTGTTTACCATGTTTAAGCACTGCTTACCATCGCGCAAACCCATGGAAACCCGCTTACAAGTGCTTAAAAGTTCTTTAATCCACCTGCATCCAACAGCCCTTATTCTGGCCCTCAAAATAACTTAACAGCCTTTCCAGGCTTGAACCCAGGACCATGAACAGCACAGTTACTGATTTTACCACTAAGGCATCTCAGATATGTACAAATGTTATGGTGTTTAGAATATACATTTTACTACAGGCATTCCTCAAAACTGAAAACAAATGTGACAGTCAGTTGGTGTACATATGTCTGATACATGTTAATGTTCATATGTTTGTGAAATTAGGTGTTGCAATGTGACATGACAGGGTGTATTATAAATGAGAAAGGTTCTTGTTTTGTGTCCTTTTTATATTGTCCCCATACTCCATGTATACCCCTACAGTTCACTTATTGAACATCCGACCCAGGCTCTCCTTGATGCATGATTTCAATACCATCATTCCTCCCCTGCCCCAATCTTCACATACACAACAACCATCCCTTCTATGGTGAATTATGTTAATATTAATAATTATAATACCAGAGCTGTATGTGTTTTGTGTACATTTCAATTCCTTTGGCTTGCTTCTGTGTCACAAAGTGTGTTCATAGATGTTTATATATATGGCTAGTGATGTAACTGTATGATATATAAATATATATAAATATATATATATATATATATATATAAATATATATAAATATATATATATATATATATATATATATCTTTATATCTATGTGCAGACATCACTGACATGCATATTTTATATATATATATATATATATATATATATATATATATATATATATATATATATATCGTATTAATTTGTAACAGTAATACATATGTAGACTTGTGTTGGTTCACAAACTACAGTACATTACAATGTACTGTACATATGTACACAAAGTGACTGTCCCATTTGTGGTCATTACAGTGGAATGCATATGGTATAAGTTGTAGTCTAAAGACTGTGAAACATGTATACACCTCAGATGGCTTAGTGGTAAGTCCCATGACTATAGTGTGCATGGTCCAGGGTTCAACACCTGTGATGCTTTAAAAATGTTTTTTAACTAAAGAATAAGGCTCATTTAAGCAGATGTAAGCATGTTTAAAAGTGTTTGTGCGACATTATAGCAGCAGTTAAACAAACATTGTAATGTAAAACCTGTGCGCGCAAACATGGCCACATCCGCTAACTACTCAGGATATATACATTTCAGTGAAGTAACATCTCACTATGTGCTTACATAACATTACATTCTCTGTTGACTTTACTCTCCAGCACACATGGATTTATATGGGTGTTTCGAATGTTTATTATACAGACGATTACTACCTATATATGCAAGCTGTGGTTAAGGTATACTTTTTAACACAATAAACATCCCTGACTTTATTGGGATTGGGACCTTTAATGCACAGATACTATGCAGATGCTGTAACCATTACACTATTGACATTAACATTGCTTCCGCCTATTTCCTATTTAGATGATTTCTATGTGTAAGCTAGGCTAAGCAAAGGGCGGAGGCCCCCAAACCCACTAAGCTTCACTTACTCTTGAAATAACAATATATAACAAATGTAATGTGAGACAATACATTACATTCCTAACTACATTAGGCATAGCCCCTCATTGACACACTTCAAGGGAAACCTAGTTGTGTGAATGGGTAACAGAATATACACCCCTGGGATCATGTGTCCCAGAACCATACAGCCAGGGTGTGGGGTGAATGTCCAGTTTGATAGCTGCGAGATCTGTTGGGGAAATTGAATGGTGTTGAATTGTCACATTAATATGCCCTCTTTAGATCATTAAGTGCCCCTATCACCTTCCACCACCCCAGTCTTCAACAGCTTCTAGCAACTCTGCCTGGAATTGCTTCATTGGCTAGGCTTGACTGATGCTCATTTACTTCATCAATGGTGCGGAGAAAGTCAACACAGTGTAGATATGCTACTAATTGCCCTTGGGCAGATAGATAGTAGGCTATCTGTGAACCTCTAAAGTGCAGGCCATCACAGCCATAATATGTGAATAAACAGACTTTCAGATCACAATATACAGTGAGAAATCATCCTATAGTCAGGAAGCAGTTAAGTACAGCAGGAACATACAGAGCACTGATACTTAGTCACTTCAAAAGCCTATCTTGGAAGCTAGAAGACTTAGTTTAAGGCTTTCTATTGCTTACCAGTAGGTTACCTACAGGAGAGATGAGAAAAAAGCACAGATGGGAAAGATGCATGCAACAATACCATACCGGCTTATGTGTTAGCCTTAGGCTTTGGAATACTGGCCAAGGCTTTTGGAGCCCCCATGGTGCCTTTTTTAGGAGAGTCCCAAAGGTGAATAACAGCTCCGTAAACAGCACAATAGCAGAATCAATGAGGGTTATGCTACTCAACACCAGGGGTTGTGATCACAACATGCATGCACTCAAAGCACTCCTCAGGATGGACAACGTCAACATCTGTGCAGTAACTGAGACCTGTCTTAAGGCTCCAGAGAGCACACCAGCACTACCAGACTGCAACCCATACCACACATTTCAGCCACAGAACATGGACTGACACAGACAAAGGGGGTGTATTCATATTCATCAGGGATACCTACACCTCCTGGTTAGTAGGGCAGCATGATACCTCTGAGATCATCCATGTGCAGCTAACATCAACCACAACTGCAATATAAACTGTTACTTGCTACAGATCACCCTCCATGACCCAGGCCCACCACTCAACCTACCTGGAGACAGTGGAAAACATGACAGTCCTAATGCACACCCTGGTATTGGCCGATGTCAACTACCCTACCATTAACTGGGAAACTTACTCAAGTACTCACTTCCAGGCCCAGCGCTTCCTGGAATTTATCACCTCATATGCCCTGTATCAGGTGGTAACCTCCCTAATGAGAGGTGGAAACATACTAGAAGGGGTCATCACCAACATGGGCAACAGGTGCACCACAGCAGATGTTAACCCGTCACTGGTTAGATCTGACAATGAACTATTCACTGTTTCCACACCCAAACATCTCCCCCACCCACAGAAACCACAGTGTATACCTTTCCTACAGCTAAATTTACACTACTAGTGACAGGGGTGGGAGGTTTTGTAGCCCCCACACTAAGGGGAAACACTGCTTAAGATACAGACAGATTTACAAATGCAATCTATAAGTACCTACATGGATGTATGGATCATGCCATCACTGGTAAACCAAGACTCACTCCTCCTAGACAAAGACACCAGTCTGGTGGACCCCTGCAATAAACAGGCTATACTACAGACGTAGGACAGTGTTCCAGACAAACAGCAAATCCCACGAAGGGCAGACATCCGTGATCACTATTAGTATGATATGTAGGTCCCTCATGGCATCATCCAAGGCCAACATCAGCAGGAAATATGCAAGAATTCGAAAGATAACCACAAAGCATTCTTTGGCTATGTCAAGGATCTAAGTAGTGACACACAGATTTGCACTGTGCCAGTGAAATATAGCACAAAACATGCTGACCCTACTGATATCGTCAACATCCTTGCAGATACAGTCAGTGCATACTTAACCCCCTAAAGAGCCCACAACACTACCGGAAAGGTACAGTATCCCACACATTAGACACACACAGGTGGAAATGGCCCTCTCTAACAGCAGAACAAAGCATCAATTGAGGCAAATGTTGTCCCAGACTGCATCTTGCAAACTCTACAAGACAACCTGACCAACCAACTAATTAAGCTTTTCAACCTCAGCCTCCCCTCAGGCTACATGCCCATAAAATGGCGCATAGCAAGTTATTCCACTCCATCAAGGTGGAATCACAACTGACCATGGTAAGTACCACCCCATAGGCCTGACTAGCCTGGTCTGCAATGGTATGGATTGCATTCTCATGGCACTCATTAACAAAGACATTGGTAACCTCCAAACATGTGACCCAACCCAGGTCAGCTTGGTTGAGTGCAGTTCATGCCTACTGAACCTGTTTGACGTCTTATATACAGTCACCAAGATGTTAGATGATGGGAGAGGTGGTTCACACATACTACCTGGACCTCGCCAAGGCTTTTGACACCATGCCCCACTCAGGTATTATTGATAAACACACCAGCCTGTACATACACCCATACATCACAGGTTGGGTTGCCAATGGGCTTACACACTGAACCCACTTGGTATGACTAGCGGTCTCCAGGTCCAACTATTGACCAATCACGACTGGTGTCCCACAGGACTCAGTCCTGGGAGACCAACTGTTTGGCATATACTTTTCAGAGGTACAGGCAAACACAGGTGGACTACAGAAGACCATAATTGGCAATGACTGCGAACTGGGAGCCATGATTGATAGTCCAGCTGACACAGACATCCCTCAAGGGGCCTCACAGAGACCGACACAGGGTGTCAACGTCATGGCCTCCAGCCAAGTGCCACTAACTGCATGGTCATTCCATTGTGGAATATTAAGCACCAAATATTTTAACACATAAGTGGCAGCAACTTTAATATGGACTAGGTAATGGGGTATCTGGGGACTAAGGTAGATCGTGATTTCCCCTTTGACAATCATATCTTTAATAAAGTAGTTAGGACATCCTTCTATGTAGGGCCATCTGATTACTAAAGGGTTCCCATCTATACACACTGGGGTTATAATGCCCCTTTACTCATCACTCATCAGTCCCATCTTAGGGTATAATAATCCATTTAGGATGTACCTCAGAAGACACTTCCAACAGCTGGAAGGTCCACGAATGTACCTCGCCAAGGGGATTACTGGCCTCAAACATATGCCCTATGCAGCCAGACTGAATAAACTCCTGCTTTACTCAGTGGCATCTTGTTTACCCAGAGATGATCTCTGCTGGCCAACACAGCCATGTTGAATTCAGGCTTAATGGATATGCTCCACCTATGGGAATCCATGTCACAGTGAGCCACACACTGTAGTGAGCTGAACCTTGCCACAACAATAACTGGAAGATGCTGGAGGGACAGATTCCTGTCACAGACACTCCCCATACTTTGGAACAACATTTTTATCTACATTATACAGAGCCCCTCACTAACGCTCTGTAAGAGAAACCTTGAAGAGTGGATGGGGAACATTAGATGCATTCCAGGGATCCCGCCATTGGCTCTGCTCTACAGAGGAACAGTTAATGAATCAATGGGGTGGCAAAAGCTGACACATTTTGGCTAGACTTATAAATGGTCTCTGGCAGTTGGCCAAGTACCTACCTATGAACCTACACATACAGTATCAGCACATGCCGATAGCTTAATTTACTGTTCAGGTGTTCACTTACCTTGTGCCAATGGCAGTTGTGTGTGCAATAGTTGAGGGCTGCCTATGTTGGATGCACACAGTAGACTGCCTATACATGCCAATTTACAGGTAGTCTTGTGTGTGTGCCATCCATGTTTACTGTGTGTGCAGATGGAGAAAAGTGTCAGTCCTTAGGTGCCTACGCTGTCAGTGTGTGTGCTATACGTTCCCTCCTTGCCAAGGCATGGGCATACTGGGCATGCCTCCATCTGCCTACTGGGGCTGGCTCAGGGTGTTCATGGTCTGAGTACCTCTGTGTCTGTGTGGCCTTTGGCAATGGTGGTGGGGTGTGAGGGCCTTCACCATTTTGTCCCTGCTGCAGCTGTTTCCACAGGATAAAATTGTGTAGCATGGCAGATACTATGAAGATGTGGGCACACGTGCCTGTAGAGTACTTCAAGGCTCCACCAGATATGTCCAAGCAACGGAACTGTGATTTCAGCATCCTAAACACACGCTCTGTGATGATTCTGGTTTGTGCATGTGCCTCATTATGGCGTTCCTGCATGGGTGTGTGTGCATTTCTGATGGGAGTCATCATCCATGGTTCCAGTGCATAGCTAGCATCCCCCACCAGGTGGACATTTGGGATGTCCCCCCAGGCAAATAACTGCTACAGCTGTGAGGCATGCCAGATGTGGGAGTCGTGATAGCTTCCAGGGCTGCCAGCACACACATCCATGATAATGTCCTGGGCATTGCACATGACCTGGCAGTTGATGGAGGGGTATCCCTTACAAGTTTATGTAGCACCTACCCTGCTCACAGGGTGGTGACTTGATGTGTATGTGCGTGTAGTCTATTACACCCAGTACCTCCAGGTATTCTGCCACATGGTGGAAGAGATGCATATTGCTGGCCAACTCCTCCTGCATTCGGGGGAAGTATATGTGCTCATTGGCATGTGGCAACATGGCATCCAGGAACTGGTGTAGTACCCTGGATGCTGATGCCTGTGAGATCCTCATGATATCCCCAGTTGGTCTTTGAAAGGTACCTGTAGCTGGTATTCTCAGGCTTACCCATACCTTCATATCCACAGGGATGGGTTCCTCTCTGTTTGTTCTGGCTCTGAGGCGTGGCCAGCACAACTCTACAAGTTGCTGTAGGATGTCCCTGTCCACCCTGTAATGCTCTACTATCTCCAGATCATGTAGTCCCTGGTAGGTTACCCTGGGTCTGAACACACTCCTCCTCCTCTGGTGCCGGAGGTAGTCGTGTGCATCATCCTCCACACCACCTTCAGACTCCAACACATGCTGGTGGATCAAAGCTATGGCAGCCCCTAACGTGTACATACTAAAAGTTCCCCGTCTGTATACATCACTGGTGCAGAGTGTATGGGAATAAACAAATGTTTGTGAGGTGCTTTCACACTTTATACTATTGTGCTATGGATGCTGCTGATGTCATTGGGTGTGCATGAGCTATTCCAGCTGTAGAGTGCCTTAATTATGGGTTTTACAATGAGTACTGCAAGTGTGGGGCCTTTACTGTGGAGTTATGCTTGCCTGCCTTGAATAATCTGTTGCCCTTTAATTCACTTTTAAACCTGGATCCCCTCCCATTATCAGGCATGCATCCACCTGTCGTCTTTCTTGTTTTGTACTTTCCCTACCCAGTCATGGCAAAATTTGTCTTGTAGCTGATATACTGCAAATCGGCTTAGTTCTGCTTTGACACTTTACTGTTTTCTTTGCAGTACAGCCCCTCCCCTTTCCTGTTCTGCAGGTAGCTACTTGCAGCCTTATTAGCTGTTGTCAATGGCCCACTGTAGGCTCCTAGGTGTTAAATTAGTCATTTGTACTCCAATTTCCCTGCTGCAGCATTTCCTTATTTCTTTCCTATATCCTTCCTGTTTCAACTGCAGTGCGCGCCGTGCAAACCCATTTACCGGGTTTATGCACATTTTCATCTCCTTTCACATGCATACTCGGTTACTTTGTGTACTCGCAGCTAAGCAAAGCTATGGCCAGTTCAACACACCCCTATCCTGCAGCTTTGCCTAGCTAGGGGCAAACCGCTTTAGCAATGCTCCAATGTTCTTACAGCAATGGTGACACACCCCTCTCTTGATGTCATCTTTATCTCAAGGGCACAACTCGGTGTTATAATGCTACGCTGTAAGGTGCATCCTTACACCAGCCGAGAATCTGTGATTCACTATTACTCCTCTCATTTGCATGGCAGTGCCTACTAATTCCTAGCTACTGCACATAACACTGCCACAGCCTCTTAGCAACCCTTGCTCCATAGTATGGTGTAGCATGCCTGCCATTGACTAGTATGGGGAAATCATGATATGTGTTACATTGCAGTTTTATTCTATATTTTATATTTTCCTTGCGATCCCCTTTGTGCGCCGTTGCCCTGCGTTTCCACATCGCGATAGTGCGACTATATATATTAAATGTTAATTTTATATTTTGTACATGTTTTTATGCCAATGGCTATATATTTCACCATTGGCATATATTAACAATATAATACATGTGTTTGGTTGGCTGTCATGACTCCAATTTTATGTTTGCAAAAATGTAAACCCTTTTCTACGGTGTACATTTCTGCATGCTTACACTACTCCTGCACCACTTCCTGGATTACTACATACCTTCATTTGCATGCTACACTGCTGCACATGGGGTAATTAGCATACAGGGTCCGGGAGTTGTGCCGGCATAGCATACGCAGGTAGTGCACGTGGGAACAGCTCGTACCTGGATCGCTCGGCGGCCATATTTGGTGTTAGAACGCCGACACTATGCCTACATCTGGCGCAAGCTTTATGAATATCGGGGAGTTTTCTTGCAAGTGTCTGGCAACAGAAATCAGTTGAATTTAATATTTGTTAGCAAGCCTTGGTATAAACAGTCCATTTAGCAGATTAAAGATTACCATCTGTCAAATCATCTGCAGATTTTTATGACTTGTGTTCAAGGAAGAAGTAATATGGATCATTAATATTTCATTCCAATACATCAGTGTGCTGTTTTGCTGGCTATGCATTGTGCTTTCTTGCTATCCACCAGAATTTTTTCTTAAAAATAAAGACCATTTCAAATTGTGACATATATTTCAAAGATTGTCACACATAATCATTAGGTAATATGCATGTACAATATTTTATAAACATTCATATTTAAAGGTAAATCATCCACAAGTGTTAAAAAGTTCAAGATGATAGGCTTTTAGTCCTTCTCCTATCAGTTCTCAAAGTTGAAATAGTTTCTAGATTCTTCTGAAAGTCCAGAGTATCAAGGTTACTTGTTATATACCAGTGCTTAGTAAACCCAAGCATTTAAGACAGCTCAGCAAACCTTAAGGGGTCCATGAACTTTATGCAAAATTATGCTCCCTGGAAAAGTGAAACCTTTGTGTGTGTGTGTGTGTGTGTGTGTGTGTGTGTGTGTGTGTGTGTGTGTGTGTGTGTGTATATATATATATATATATATATATATATATATATATATATATATATATATATATATATATATATATATATATATATATATATATATATATATATATATATATATATATATACATATATATATATATATATATATATTATTGTGCACACCTTCTGAATGCCTCATAGCCTCATCTCATTTTCTATGTGTTCATTCATCTTGTATGAGATACAACTTCCACTAAAATTTTGAAAAAAAGCATACTTTGATTGTTTTAGCTATAGTGAGACAATCTGAATGCAGAACATCATTCTGAATGTTCTCCAGCACAAAGAAAGGTTTGAGGTACCAAATGACAAAAACAGAGCAGTTGACAGAAAGAAGAAATTCAGTTTCTCTTGAAACCATTGAACAAGTTCCTTGATCTCAATCTGATTTTTGTGTGTGTGTGTGTGTGTGTGTGTGTGTGTGTGTGTGTGTGTGTGTGTGTGTGTGTGTGTGTACACATACTGTATAAGCTGATAGGAAAAAATAAAAACACTGTAATACACTATATAGCGTGAATGCGGAGTTAGTATCCTCAAAAGTAGGAGGCCATGGGAGTGCAGAAGGCACTTTTTCTAGGTTCTTTGCTTACATTTTTTTCTCCCATGTGGCCAACCATCAGTGCATCCTGGTTCCTCTGCCTTCTCATTGGTTTTACCTACCCTTTCTAATCTCCACCTTGCTTAGTCTGATAAGGTTGGATATGATGAGGAACTTAAGGCATCCGGGGACTGTGAGCTGTTGTGGAAACCTAAACCCACTGCCATTTCTGCCTGCATTTGCATGCAGGGTCTGAGGGGTGGGTGTGCAATGCGGATGTACTGGCATACCACTTTGCCTCCACAACAGCTCAGCCTATATCCACTCCTGCCACTACTTGGACCATGACCCCCTCTACATCCCCAGCCTCCAGCAGGGATTATACATAGGAAATGACTGGGTGGCCACCCTCCCCTGGGCTGCTGCCACAGACACCTGAACTGCTTATTAAACATGAATTGCCTGGGCTGTAGTCATGACTTTATGCCTCTGCACCACAGTACTTGATTTTATAGTTTTCTTAACTCAGAATTCTTGATAAACAAGAATTAGTGAACCATGACTCATTGTAAAATGAGTCAATGGAACATAAAGAAAGCAAATACGTGTATCCTGATATCACAGATGAATAAATTAATGTATTATCTCTTCAGATGCAAATATTTTCCTTTACCCATGTACTAGATTGCACATAATAAAACAGTTATTGTACCCCATAGACATTACCAACTGACTATGTCAGCCACAATTAAGAAAAAGGAAGAAAATTAAACACAGCATATACATGATCATTAAACATTAGACCACCTCTGTACTACTACCCCCATATAAAAAGCCTGCAGAGCCCAAATCCAATATTAACAAGAGAAAAACAAACAGACAGCAATCAGCCAATCAAAAATGACATTACCTGAAAAGTGAAGCGATCATAAACTAAAACCAAATGAGTTAAATCAGATAATAATTTGGCTAACTGTAAAACCAGCATATCCTACTAAAACCCTTCGCTAGTTTCAAAATAACACTACAGCCTTAACTAAACCATAAAAAACATTTTAAAAAAATCACCAAATAACTAGAGTAGAAAACCATCCATGAGACAGGCCATTCATAAAAATATACAGATATTATATAAAGACCTAATGCATACAGAATTTATACAAATAATGTAATTATTTCATCCTACCCAAGTAGACAGAAATTTTCAATTCTTTACGTATAAACCTTAAAACTATACAATGAATTGTGCAACTCTTGTTTTATAATACCTGATTCTGAAAAGTAATAAGCAGCTGTGGAATCTCTCCCTTGGATTTACTAATCTTCCGTGCAGGACTAGCTTAGTCTTACATGGAACCTACCATTTAGGAGCAGGACGGCAGCACGCCATGCATAATAATGAGACACGCTGCCTGAACACCTAATCTTACACGGAGCATGTAAGAGTGCAGGGGGCGTGTCTGAGAGCAGAGCTCTCAGAATATACACACCCCCCACAATGCAAAATAGCAGAAAGCAGTAAGAAATGAGCGAGACCACTCATAGGTGTCCACATATCTCCACCAACAGTCCCCCATGTGTACAACAGCAACAGTACATATAAATAAAATGAAGAAACCCTTTTATTTATTTTTTTAAAAATCCGATTAAAGCTAACCATAGGTGCATGGATGTGCCTATCGCTTAGCTACGGTTAAGGCAGCTTAAATGGCTGAAGAGGATAACAAGGAAGATATATGCAAATGAAGCAGGGTAGCAATAGTGTAGTGGGCAGATGATTTGCCTTACGAGCAGGCATTCCTGGTTCGAGTCCCACTGCAGCAGATTCCATTTTCCACGGCAAAGCATGTTATGAGTAATGTTCATGTTGCGTAACCCATTAAATAACATATTTTTATGAACTGGAGTACCGGAGTAAATGCACATGTGAGGTGTCAGTGTTATAATGAATAAGGCACTAGTAAGCAGGTTTAAGCACAAATAAGCAGTAGTAAGCATATTTAAGCACTAGTTAGCAGGCGTAAGCCCGTTTGCATGGCGGTAAGCAATGCCTACACTGGCTAAGCAATTCTAAAGCTAACTATCTGTAAGCAGATGTAATGGCAGGTTAGCAGTGCTTACCCTTGCACAAACCTGCTTACAACTGCTCAAAAGTGCCTTAATCACTCTGTATCCAATGGCCCTTCTTCTGGCCATCAACAAAATTAACAACCATGCAGGTCTCAAACCCAGGACCCCATACACCATAGTCACAGTAGTTAACCACCAAGCCATCAGAGAAGTACATAAGAATGAAGTATCAGCAACAAGTCCTCACCACAGTTAAAACCAAACTGAACCTGTGAAAGGAATCAGTATAAAGTTATATGTTCCATAACCCACTACATAACATAAATATGTGAAATGGAGTACAGCAGTAAGCCCAGAAGTGAGGTGTAATTGTAATAGAGTGTTGAAGTCCCCAGTAAAACAGAAGGACCCCACAAAGTGTACGTACACATTAATTGTGGATATCTGGCAAATATATAAGATGCAATGAATAAGAAATCAATGCCCAAAAGGAAATATAATGCAAAGTCTAATGTAAGCACCACTAAGCATTGCACAGGCCAATTTAGGAGTTGTAATGTGTAGACCAGCTAACTCAATGTGCTCAGTGGTATACCCCTTTAAACAATTCCATCCCTAGGTAAGCGGGTTTGCCCATAGCTTAGCCTTTTCAAAACTGGCCAGTCATGGAAAAGTGTGGGAAATTAGCCCTTCTTAAACCCAAGAGGCGGGAATACATCTCATAACTAGTTGTAGCTTCCCCTTGCAGGCACTTCGGCAGTAAGGGGAGAAGGTGTACGCATCCGGATACAGTGCTGGTGCATCCAGGAGTCCAAGGTCATGGCAGGAATCTTAGTTAAAGACCATGCTCAGAGACTGCTGCAGGGGCCAGTACCAGGGCTTCCAATATAAGGTGGAGGCCTGGTACCATCTCACCCATGACCTCACCAGTGCTACTGGCATACCCCAAACTGGTGAGCAGGTCAGGCACCACTATGCCAAGCTGAAGTGGTGTAAGGGGACCTCTTGGATGAGTGGCTCCAAGAGGCTAGAGTGTCAGGGGATGTTCCAGATGTGTGTAAATATCACTCCAGTGTGTGTGTAATAATTGCCAGCTCAGGTATATCATGAATAGGTATGGCTAAATATTCCTCTTATGTCACCCACAGCTGCAATGGAGTGGGCCATGAAGCAGGAGGCCCAAATCCGTCGCTTGGCGAAGTTGCGATGCGAAACAGATCAGTAATACTCCTGCATTTACTCTCATAAGAAATAAAAATAAAAGTAGTAGTAAATTAATTGCCAGTATAAAACCTGTATTGTTCAAGACAAGTACTGCATACACTACAGAATATGGCAGTAAGTGTCTCATATTGTTTGTAAGTCAATAAAAGTGTAATAGCCTGACAAAACAGGTCTAACTGCTGGACTGCATGTGTATATTATGGCATCATATTGTAACGTAGATATGCAATCATGTAATACTACTATAGTATTAAGTACTGTTACCCACACTGTGCACCATAAACTGAATGTGTAGGAATGCCTGTATATGGCAGGTATAATCCTCAGAAGCCATTTAGTACAACTGTGAGACACATAGACAGTAAACAGGGAAAATGCAAACAACAAAACCGAATAGCACTGCAACTGGGCTGTGAACTGTTTTTTTTTAGCACATACAGCCACGGTTCGAATCATGCCAGTGGAAGTAGTCTGCATACAGAATCATTCCCCACAACTGTACAGATATGTCCAGAATGTCTATTAAAGTGACCCATATATGTTACCTATCAACCTGTCCCCCTGGGAAATCAGTAGGATGATCCCAGACATATAGGCAGCAAACAGGAAATACAACTGATTGACGCAGAGCTATGAGAACAAAGCTGGCACACTAGCAACTCCCCAATAACTTATGAGACTAAGAAGCCAAATATTTCCCATTTATACCCCAACTTGTCACCTGTGGTCAGAGTGTGTACAGTAACAGAGTGAGATGTATGTGCATAATAGTAATGTGGAATCTGGTACTGTGTGTGGGAACATTCAGGTAGTGCTAATAAACATTCCTCCCACAGGTCTGTCAGATACGAACACTGTGCCCAGAAATACAAGAATGATATGCAGCTGCTCTGAATAATGAGATATTACACATCACTGTCAACCACACTGTCCTACAACATAAAACTGTCTAGGAAATCTGTATAAGAGTGTTGTAATACAAGGTCAGAATGCAGAAGCACAGGGGATTAATAAGACAGAACACAGATAGGAGATATAAATCAATATCTATATAGCAGACACAACTGTGATGGACAGTGCTTAAGTTGTAGCAGACAGCCATGGTCTGAATCCTGGGAGTGGAAATAGGCTGCATACAGATTCATACTCCACAACTGTACAGATGAGGCCTGAATGATCAGTATATGTGCCCATATCTGCTGCCTGTCCCCATGGTAAGTCTGTGGGATGATCCCAGACGTTTAGCCAGCAAACAGGGAATACAAGTGATTGGAAAACATCTATGAGAACATATCTGTCACTGTAGCAAACCCCCAAAATGTTAGGAGAGTAATATGTCAAGTATGTCCTATCTACTCTCCCATGTTGTCAAGCTGTGACCAGAGAGTGTACAGTACCAGAGTGAGATGTATGTGCTTAAAAACCTCAGCTTTGGCCAGCTAAGAACCTGCTGTATTCAACTGGACGTATAAGATAATTTAAGTACCTTTATCTACTCTTTTTTTTTTATTTTCCAAAAAATACAGTATTTAAATTGATTTTAACTGTGTGGAAGGAATATTAACTGAACAGGAAGTTAGTCAGTGTTGGCTGAATTTTGTTATTTGCTAGTAATTACAGGTGTGGGGGTAGTCACATTCTTTGATTTCCTGTCCTTGACTATTTAAGTGGTACAGTGTGAAATATGTTCTGCTTAAAAACCTCAGCTTTGGCTGGCTAAGAACTTGCTGTATTCAACTGTACGTATAAGAGAATTTAAGTACCTTTATCTGCTCTTTTTTTTCCCAAAAAATACAGTATTTAAATTGATTTTAACTGTGTGGAAGGAATATTAACTGAACTGGAAGTTAGTCAGTGTTGGCTGAATTTTGTTATTTGCTAGTAATTACAGGTATGGGGGTAGTCACATTCTTTGATTTCCTGTCCTTGACTATTTAAGTGTTACAGTGTGAAATATTTTCTGCTTAAAAACCTCAGCTTTGGCCGGCTAAGAACTTGCTGTATTCAACTGGACGTATAAGAGAATTTAAGTACCTTTATCTGCTTTTTTTTTCAAAAAATACAGTATTTAAATTGATTTTAACTGTGTGGAAGGAATATTAACTGAACTGGAAGTTAGTCAGTGTTGGCTGAATTTTGTTATTTGCTAGTAATTACAGGTGTGGGGTTAGTCACATTCTTTGATTTCCTGTCCTTGACTATTTAAGTGGTACATTGTGAAATATTTTCTGCTTCAAAACCTCAGCTTTGGCCAGCTAAGAACTTGCTGTATTCATCTGGACGTATAAGAGAATTTAAGTACCTTTATCTGCTCTTTTTTTCCAAAAAATACAGTATTTAAATTGATTTTAACTGTGTGGAAGGAATATTAACTGAACTGGAAGTTAGTCAGTGTTGGCTGAATTTTGTTATTTGCTAGTAATTACAGGTGTGGGGGTAGTCACATTCTTTGATTTCCTGTCCTTGACTATTTAAGTGGTACAGTGTGAAATATTTTCTGCTTAAAATCCTCAGCTTTGGCCGGCTAAGAACTTGCTGTATTCAACTGGACGTATAAGAGAATTTAAGTACCTTTATCTGCTCTTTTTTTTCCAAAAAATACAGTATTTAAATTGATTTTAACTGTGTGGAAGGAATATTAACTGAACTGGAAGTTAGTCAGTGTTGGCTGAATTTTGTTATTTGCTAGTAATTACAGGTGTGGGGATTGTCACATTCTTTGATTTCCTGTCTTTGACTATTTAAGTTGTACAGTGTGAAATATTTTCTGCTTAAAAACCTCAGCTTTGGCCGGCTAAGAACTTGCTGTATTCAACTGGACATATAAGAGAATTTAACTACCTTTATCTGCTCTTTTTTTTCCCAAAAAATACAGTATTTAAATTGATTTTAACTGCGTGGAAGGAATATTAACTGAACTGGAAATTAGTCAGTGTTGGCTGAATTTTGTTATTTGCTAGTAATTACAGGTGTGGAGGTAGTCACATTCTTTGATTTACTGTCCTTGACTATTTAAGTGGTACAGAGTGAAATATTTTCTGCTTAAAAACCTCAGCTTTGGCCGGCTAAGAACTTGCTGTATTCAACTGGATGTATAAGAGAATTTAAGTACCTTTATCTGCTCTTTTTTTTCAAAAAAATACAGTATTTAAATTGATTTTAACTGTGTGGAAGGAATATTAACTGAACTGGAAGTTAGTCAGTGTTGGCTGAATTTTGTTATTTGCTAGTAATTACAGGTGTGGGGGTAGTCACATTCTTTGATTTCCTGTCCTTGACTATTTAAGTGGTACAGTGTGAAATATTTTCTGCTTAAAAACCTCAGCTTTGGCCGGCTAAGAACTTGCTGTATTCAACTGGACGATAAGAGAATTTAAGTACCTTTATCTGCTCTTTTTTTCCAAAAAATACAGTATTTAAATTGATTTTAACTGTGTGGAAGGAATATTAACTGAACTGGAAGTTAGTCAGTGTTGGCTGAATTTTGTTATTTGCTAGTAATTACAGGTGTGGGGGTAGTCACATTCTTTGATTTCCTGTCCTTGACTATTTAAGTGGTACAGTGTGAAATATTTTCTGCTTAAAACCCTCAGCTTTGGCCGGCTAAGAACTTGCTGTATTCAACTGGATGTATAAGAGAATTTAAGTACCTTTATCTGCTCTTTTTTTTTCAAAAAATACAGTATTTAAATTGATTTTAACTGTGTGGAAGGAATATTAACTGAACTGGAAGTTAGTCAGTGTTGGCTGAATTTTGTTATTTGCTAGTAATTACAGGTGTGGGGGTAGTCACATTCTTTGATTTCCTGTCCTTGACTATTTAAGTGGTACAGTGTGAAATATTTTCTGCTTAAAACCTCAGCTTTGGCCGCTAAGAACTTGCTGTATTCAACTGGACGATAAGAGAATTTAAGTACCTTTATCTGCTCTTTTTTTTCAAAAAATACAGTATTTAAATTGATTTTAACTGTGTGGAAGGAATATTAACTGAACTGGAAGTTAGTCAGTGTTGGCTGAATTTTGTTATTTGCTAGTAATTACAGGTGTGGGGTAGTCACATTCTTTGATTTCCTGTCCTTGACTATTTAAGTGGTACAGTGTGAAATATTTTCTGCTTAAAAACCTCAGCTTTGGCCGGCTAAGAACTTGCTGTATTCAACTGGACGTATAAGAGAATTTAAGTACCTTTATCTGCTCTTTTTTTTTCCAAAAAATACAGTATTTAAATTGATTTTAACTGTGTGGAAGGAATATTAACTGAACTGGAAGTTAGTCAGTGTTGGCTGAATTTTGTTATTTGCTAGTAATTACAGGTGTGGGGGTAGTCACATTCTTTGATTTCCTGTCCTTGACTATTTAAGTGGTACAGTGTGAAATATTTTCTGCTTAAAAACCTCAGCTTTGGCCAGCTAAGAACTTGCTGTATTCAACTGGACGATAAGAGAATTTAAGTACCTTTATCTGCTCTTTTTTTCCCCAAAAAATACAGTATTTAAATTGATTTTAACTGTGTGGAAGGAATATTAACTGAACTGGAAGTTAGTCAGTGTTGGCTGAATTTTGTTATTTGCTAGTAATTACAGGTGTGGGGGTAGTCACATTCTTTGATTTCCTGTCCTTGACTATTTAAGTGGTACAGTGTGAAATATTTTCTGCTTAAAACCTCAGCTTTGGCTAAGAACTTGCTGTATTCAACTGGACGTATAAGAGAATTTAAGTACCTTTATCTGCTCTTTTTTTTCAAAAAATACAGTATTTAAATTGATTTTAACTGTGTGGAAGGAATATTAACTGAACTGGAAGTTAGTCAGTGTTGGCTGAATTTTTGTTATTTGCTAGTAATTACAGGTGTGGGGGTAGTCACATTCTTTGATTTCCTGTCCTTGCCTATTTAAGTGGTACAGTGTGAAATATTTTCTGCTTAAAAACCTCAGCTTTGGCAGCTAAGAACTTGCTATATCCAACTGGACGTATAAGAGAATTTAAGTACCTTTATCTGCTGTTTTTTTCCCAAAAAATACAATATTAAATTGATTTTAACTGTGTGGAAGGAATATTAGCTGAACTGGAAGTTAGTGTTCGGTGTTGTCCCAACCCACCCACCCCTGTTTTTGTTTTGGTGTTAATCTTTTAGTGGCTCCTTGCAAAACTGCCCTGCCAGCCCTCTTGTAGAATTTGTGTTTTGGATACTCCTTCTGGGCCCATCTCATTTTGTTCACTCAACTGGAGTGCAGTGAGATCATATTCCTGCATTTTCGAGGCACTCCTACTGTGTACAAAGAGAGCATCCGGGAAACAGAAAAAAATTAAGCTTGTTTCCTGGCCTCCTCCTGTTAAGTGGTATAGACTATTTGTGCCAGGCTGAGCCCCTGAGCCCTTCCAAGCCTTGTTTTGGAGGGAAGCCTTCTAGCTTAGTTTCTTCTTTTTTTTTCTTATAACTAGCCAGTTTTCTAGTTTCAGCAACTCCAAATATGTTTCTTTTGATCTCAGCACTTGTTCAGAAAAAAAAATTCATCTGCTTTTACTGTACTTTGTGTTTCTACTCTACTTTACTTTACTTTTGCATCATCTTAAAAGTACTCAATTAATATTACTTATTACTGCTTGGTGTAACTCACTCTAAGCCTTTTGGTTTAAACACTTGCCAGACTCCGGACCAGTTGTTTTGCACTGGAGAGGGTTTAATGGTCACTTGCTTAATCTTTGTAGTGGCAGAACAGGCTTAGCTTACCCATCTTCCTTCTAGGTTGGGAACTGCTGATTGAGGGCTCAGTGCCTGTGTTTCAAAAGTGTATTAATTTGGTTTAAGCACTTGGAAGCTTCTTTCAGGCCGAAGTTGTTATTTTATGGACAAGAGGGTTGTGGTCTGCACCTTGTGGGAGGAGAGCTGGACTCTGCCCTTCTGAGCTGGGAATTTCTGGCTGAAGTTGGCAAACATACTACTGAGGCTCTAAATAAAGATCTGCGAGAAGCAGCAGGAGACCCTCAAGCAGACACCCGCAGCCTTGGCAGCTACCTCAAAACAACAAAACACATACAACACACACATATCTCACAAAGCCAGTGTGCCCGAACAATCACAGCCCTTAAGACTAAACAACACACCTGATACACTTGTAATAATAGGTGACTCTATAGATCGCCAGGCACACTGACATCCCGGCTCACCAGGCTCACCAGTTGAACAAAGGAGAGGGTCACGGTGAAAGCAGCCTGTCAGTGCCTAGGATCCGCCACATGGTCATAACACTCAGGTCACCTCAAGGCAAGTACAAATATGACTCAGTCATTGTCCATGCTGGTGTGAATGACCTGAGACACCTCCCTGGACTACATGAAAGACGACATAAAGGAGCTCTCTGAGCATGTAGCCCAGGCCGCATTATGATCCCTGACCTTGAGTAGCATCTTACCCTCACCAAGAATGATGCCACAATATAGAAGACAAGAATGATCAATTTCAATAAACCCCAAGCTTACAGTACTTTAGGGTGTCATTCACAGGATCTAATGCCCGTCAGCTTGGGATGATATGCCGACAAGCCACAATATGCCGCTAGGGATGGCTTTGCACCTGCCGTTACACCCTGGGCTTTGGATATTGCTGGCAAAGGCTCTCCCGCTACCCCCCATAGTGCCTTTTGAGCAAGGCTCAAAAGACAAACCCACCTCCATAGGTATCACAAGGGATAGAAACTAAGAGTAATGATACCAACTGCCAATACCAAGTCTAAAACCTGCAAGATGCATGCACTTTCGATTAACTCTCCTAAGCATGGAGCAGAACACTCGATATCTGTGCAGTAACAATAGAAACCTGGTTCAGGGCTCCCGAGGAGCTTTAGCTAATTACCAGCTTATACCTCATACCATGCTTTTTCCCGGCCCAAAATTTGGACCGAACCACAAAAGAGGGGGAGTATCGATATTCATCAAAGATACCCACACCTCCAGGTTGGTGGCAAAGCTTTAAGCATCAGAGACCATCCATGTGCAACCTTATTAGTGGGTCAAAAACTGCCTTCCAGTTTATAGCCTGCTACAGACCCTCACCCCTCCCAAACCCAGGCAGTCCTTACTTTCGGCCTTCCTGTAGCTAACACTGGAAAATATGAGATGTCTCTCCAAACAATTCATTATATTGGGCCATCAACTACCCAAACATAGACTGGGAGCATTACTCTAGCTCCAACAATTCCAAAAGCTCAAAGTTTCCCTAGGAACCTATAAACTCAAAATGCTATGGAACAACTTGTTATCACTCCCACAAAACCAGAAAAGGGGGGAAAAAAAACCCATAACCTGGAAAACCCTGAAATTTCCCCCTTCAAACCCAACCCCCAAAAAGGGGAAAACCCCTTTTATGGCCTCCCCCCGAAACCCCCGGAGGGGGTTCCCTTCCTGGTGGGGTGCCATAAACAAAAACTTAAAAATTTTTTTTGATTTTAATGTTAAAATTTTCCCAATTAAGGTTTTTTAATTTTTTTTGAATTGTTGGGGGAGTACAACCTTTTTTTTCCGTCGCAAGTACAGTGTGAAATATTTTCTGCTTAAAACCTCAGCTTTGGCCGGCTAAGAACTTGCTGTATTCAACTGGACGATAAGAGAATTTAAGTACCTTTATCTGCCTTTTTCAAAAATCAGTATTTAAATTGATTTAATGTGGAAGGAAATTAACTAACTGGAAGTTGTCAGTGTTGCTGAATTTTGTTATTTGCTAGTAATTACAGTGTGGGGTAGTCATTCTTTGATTTCTCTCCTTGCCTATTTAAGGGTACAGTGTGAAATATTTTCTGCTTAAAACCTCAGCTTTGGCCCTAAAATGCTGTATTCAACTGGATGTATAAAGATTTAAGTACCTTTATCTGCTCTTTTTTTCAAAAATACATATTTAAATTGATTTTAACTGTGTGGAAGGAATTTAACTGAACTGGAAGTTAGTCGTTGGTGAATTTTATTGCTAGTAATTACAGGTGTAGGTAGTCATTCTTTTTCCTGTCCTAAATAAGTGAAGTGTGAAATATTTTCTGCTAAAAACCTGTTTCCCCAAGAACTGCTATTCAACTGGATGTATAAGAGAATTTTATTTTTCTTTACAGTATTTAAATTGATTTAACTGTGTGGAAGAATATTAACTGAACTGGAAGTTAGTCTGTTGCTGAATTTTGTTATTTGCTAGTAATTACAGGTTGGGGTAGTCACATTCTTTGATTTCCTCCTTAAGTGGTAAGGTGAAATATTTTCTTTAAAACCTCACATTTGGCCTAAGAACTTGCTGTATTCAACTGGAGTATAAAGATTTAAGTACCTTTATCTGCTCTTTTTTTAAAAATACAGTATTTAAATTGATTTTAACTGTGTGGAAGGAATATTAACTGGAAGTTAGTCATGTTGCTGAATTTTGTTATTTGCTTTAATTACAGGTGTGGGTAGTCACATTCTTTGATTTACTGTCCTTGACTATTTAAGTGGTACAGAGTGAAATATTTTCTGCTTAAAAACCTCAGCTTTGGCGGCTAAGAACTTGATGTATTCAACTGGCGTATAAGAGAATTTAAGTACCTTTATCTGCTCTTTTTTTCAAAAATACAGTATTTAAATTGATTTTAACTGTATGGAAGGAACATTAACTGAACTGGAAGTTAGTCAGTGTTTGCTGAATTTTGTTATTGCTAGTAATTACAGTGTGGGGTAGTCACTTTCTTTGATTTCCTGTCCTTGACTATTTAAGTGGTACAGTGTGAAATATTTTCTGCTTAAAAACCTCAGTTTGTAAGAACTTGCTGTATTCAACTGGACAATAAGAGAATTTAAACTTTATCTGCTCTTTTTCAAAAATACAGTACTTAAATTGATTTTAACTGTGTGGAAGGAATATTAACTGAACTGGAAGTTAGTCAGTGTTTGCTGAATTTTGTTATTGCTACTAATTACAGTGTAGGGGTAGTCACTCTTGATTTTCTGTCCTTGACTATTTAAGTGGTATAGTGTGAAATATTTTCTCTAAAACCTCAGCTTTCGCAGAACTTGCTGTATTCAACTGGACAAAAAATTTAAGTACCTATCTGCTCTTCTCAAAAATACAATATTTAAATTGATTTTAACTTGTGGCAATATTAACTGAACTGGAAGTTAGTTTAGTCCACCCACCCCTGTTTTTTGTTGTTAATCTTGTGCCTGAATGCCCACCTCTTGTAAATTTGTGTTTGGATACCTTCTGGGCCATCTCATTTGTCACTCAACTGAGTGCAGTGAGATCATATTCTGATTTCAGGCACTCCTACTGTGAAAAGAGCATCGGTAAACAGAAAATTAAGCTTGTTTCCTGCCTTTCCTGTTAAGTGGTATAGACTATTTGTAGGCTTTACCCAACCTTCTGTTTTGGAGGAAGTCTAGCTTGTTTTAAACTAGCCAGTTTTCTAGTTTGCACTCAAATCTGTTTCTTTGATCCCCCAGTTAAATTTCCCCAAGGTCAGGGGGGATTTTGCTTTTTTTTCTAAAGGGACGGGCCAACAGGGGGATGTGGGCCAAATTTCGACTAAAAGGGGGGCCCAAATGTCCCCCCCCAAAAAGACCTCCGGGTATAAAACAGCAACGGGCCGGTGGCCTCAATTTCCCAAAATTTTAATCTCCCCGGCAAAAACAAAGTGCCCACAAATTACCACATAGGTGGTAATCCATTAAGTACAGAAGAAGTAATTAGGGACCTGGGGACCCAAGTTGATAGCAATCTCTCATTTGATAAACACGTGGCCAAAGTGGTTAGAAAAACATTTTATATAGCCCACCTAATCATGAAGGGATTCACATCTAGATCAGGGGACGTCATCGTCCCTCTTTACTCATCCCTCATCAGGCCCATAATTGAGTACAATGCCCCTTTTGAGATGTACCTTACCAGACACCTGCAGCAACTGGAAAGACCCCAAAAGTACCTCACCAAGAGGATCAAAGGGCTCAAACAGATGCCATATGCTGCCCAGTTAAAGAAACTCCAGATCTACTCAGTGGCATACTGCCTTTTCAGAGGCGATCTGTGCCTGATGTATAAAGCCATGTCCAACCCGGAATTAATGGACATGCTGCACCTCAGAAAATCCAAATCCCATCGAGCTACGTGCTCGAGAGACTTGAACCTCAGCACTGAAATAAATAGGACATGCTGGAGGGACAGATTCATAACCCAGAGGCTCCCTTCACTCTGGAATAAAATCCCAGTCCAGGTTAGGCAGAGTCCCTCATTGACTCTCTTCAAGAGGAATCTTGATGAGTGGATGGGAGATCGTAGGTTTACCCCGGGTATCACTTCTGTGTCACTGTTAGACAGAGGCACAGGATACTAACCTCGAAAAAGGGCATAGCAAAATAAATTTAAAATGGGTGGCGAAAGCCAAACACATTCTGGCTAGGCTTATAAATGCCCTAGGGCAGATAGCCTAGTATGAACCTATGAACCTATGAACCTATGAACTAATGTGTAATCTGGAACTTTGTGTGGCAACAGTGAGGTAGTGCTAACAAACATTGCTCCCACAGGTACATTGGATACAAAAATTGCATTGTGAAATACAGACCATTATAATTTGTAATGGTAGTGTTCGGTCTGGTACCGTAGGGAATTGTGTGTTGCATTTTTTCTGAATAATAAAGTATCACTGGTCACTATCAGCCACACTGTGCTACATAATATAACTGTGTAGAAAAGCATGTATGTGTGTGTGTGTCAGGTCACTAAAGGTGAGATATGTCCAGGCATACCAGCATGTGGCCAACACATGGCCAGAGTCTGGCAGAAAGAGTTGGGTAGCATAGTGCAAAACAGTTAGCTTTAGTTAGCTAGTTAGTTAGTGTTAACAAACATTCCCTCCACAGGTATACCAGGTAAGAGGTGTATACTTCAGGTAATACCAGTTCATGTGTAATGATGACAATAGCCATATCACTGTCCAAACTAAGGCTATAGGGTAGTGTAGTAAGACTTGTAAGGTACAGATAACAGCACTGACTAGGAAAGTAATGTGGACTACAGGAATATACTAGTTGCTAATTGACATCTTTCTCTCCACCCCACCATATCTCCAACAACATTCAACATACCCACCCCAACTGGTATGGAATAACACCTATGTTCTGATAATGTCCAATTGTTTGATAAAATATTAATGGTTCCTATGCATGTGCTATATTGAATTATCCCAGCATTGGTGGCATGGTGCCATCAATGTGCCTGCATGCTGTTCTTATTACCACTGTGGTCCCATATATGCACGTGTTCTGTTTGCTATGCAACTGTTCTGTATCTGGTGTCTCAGTTAATGGGAATATCCATGCATGGTGTTATACCTACTCTTGGAATGTGTTGACTATTACTAAACCAAAAATGATGATGAATTGTAAACCGTATAGCACGCTTGGGAAGGCCGGTCCCAGTGGACCCATCTGTCCCACCTCAGCTGGCCGTGGCAATGGGCACTAGCATGTCTGGGGCCCAACCTGGGACCTCCCTGTCTGTTGGTCCTGCACCACCTTTGGGTGGAATTGCCTCAGGGGATGGGGCTCGTTCCCCCTTGGAGTGGGTTTGGACAGGCATCTGTCACCTGTTGCCAAGTTGGGGGTCATGTTGCGTAGAACGATCAGCGAGCATTTTGGTGATCTTCTATGCCAGCCCGAGGGCCGCGTGTCGCGATTAGAGAGTCAGCCTGGCTCTGTGACTCAGCCTCCAGTACAGCCACCTTCGGGGCTGTGAAGGTGCAGTGGTGACTGCCCATGGGTGAGGACCTCAGTCCCACTGTTACAACTAGGGGGCTAGGGGGCTTGGGGGGTCTGATATCTCAACACCCCTCCCCATCAAGGTGTTTACCCCCCACATGTCATATACCACCCCTGTATGAGTCTTTTGTCTTGTCTGCTAACCTAACCTACCTACATCCCAAAATATACCTACTACCCCTCCCCAACATCCCACTCAACTGAAAAAAAAGGGCAATCTGTTCGCACAAAAAAATCTCACCCCATACATAGCTGTCCATTTCACACACATGTCCACTGGACACATATAATCTGGTCTAATTGGCATCACAACTTATTACTGTTGTCCTCACCCCTCTCCCAGGGGTTTGAGTGTCCAAACCTACCTCCAAATTCAATGTATATGCACAGCTGCTGCTGTAGAAGAAATGGGCAGCTATGGACCTTGCCTACACCCTTCCTGCACATCCATAGCTATTTTCCCTACTGTCTTTCCGTCTTTGTGCCCCTTTTTTACCACTTTCCTATCAACTTTCTTTTCTTTTAAAGAAGTTAGTGTGGTGGTAAATGGGAGTAAGCATTTTAAGCAGCAGTAAGTGGGTTTAAGCCTGTTTGCCCAGGGGTAAGCAATGCCTACACAGGTTGAGCAATACAGAAGCTAACTGAGTATAAGAAACTGTAACCAGAAGTTAGCAGTGCTTACCTCCACGCAAACCCGCTTACAGATGCTTTACAGTGCCTTAATCACTCTGTATCCAATGGCCCGTGTTCTGCCCAGCAACAAAATAAACAACCTCTGTAAGGCTTACTCCCAGGACCTTGCACACCACAGACAAAGTGATTTACCACTAAGCCATGCCAGATATACAAAACCCTGAAGTCTTCACAAACATATCCAGCCTAGACACTAAACAGTACAGAGAATGTATTCTACCATTTAGATGTATGCGTCTGTGTAAATATATTAATATCTAAACAGATACAACATATCTAAATATATATATATATATATATATATATATATATATATATATATATATATATACAGATAGATATATATATATATATATATATACACACACACACACACACACACACACACACACATATATATATATATATATATATATATATATATATATATATATATATATATATAAACATATATACATGCAAATGGCTACATCAACACATATGTCTACACCTGCATGTCAACATGTATACAGCAAGCTACATATATGTAAGCAGATATATATCAATGTACGTATATAGGGACATAGCTATATATATGTTAGCAGATTTATATATCTATATAGGTATATATGGACATACACATGCAGATATTAATGGGAGATTAACTAAAACATATATGTCCACATGCACCGTTAATGGGGTTGAAAGGCCCCAAACAATATATGTCTTGTATGAATAGGTATACCCACTCCCCCACAGCCAAACAAATCCACCCTGCAATACACTACCAAGTACTGCAGATCCCATAACCAGGACCTGACACGACATGGGCACAAGATGTTAACAGTACTACATACCACCTGTATGATGTCAGTCTGGTATTGGTAACATATCATGCAGTGCAGTCTGGCTCCCATAGGAAATGTAAATAGTGGAAGCTATCAACATCCCCAGGATAGATAGACACAGACAAATATATGCAGATATATATATATATTTATAAGCTGTTTCTGCCACGCATTTGGGTTTTCTTTTTGATTTAACTTTGTGCGTTTGGGTTATCTTCATTCATATATATATATATATATATATATATATATATATATATATATATATATATATACACACACACACACACACACACACACACACACACACACACACACAGATATGTACGGTAAGATACTTATGTAGTATGTGCACACAATATGCCTACAGTTAACACCTTAATGACTGGACACTGGATGAGCCACCAGACAAATGACAGCCATTGCCTGCAACATATACCCACAGAGAGGTCACAGGATAAAACACCACACAGGTCTGCAGAAATGGAAAACCATTATTTGTGTACTATTACAGATTTATATGCCATGTCATATAGCTGTTCAGACACTGACATCCATATAAACAGAGTAATGCAACTGTGAAACAGTTATACATAATACAGTAGTCTGTAAAGGTTCACAACTGTTGCTGTCCAGGCAAAGCCCTTCAAATAGTACAATAGTAAAGACAGAGTGAGCCACAGGATACCAAACAATCAACAGTAAGTAATGCAGGTGTATAGTTCAGCAGCCTCTATCTACACTCTGTACACAATCACTAGGTGGTAAAGACTGCAGTTGACCAAATGGAATGTAAATGTCGCATAACAAGGCATAACTGATACCATCACAAGCACACTGACGAACATAACAGTCTGTATGGCAGGAAGCAGTAGGCCTGCATTAACCCAATTTATGAAAGTTATATCAATATAGGTGAATTGTTTGGTACTGTACATCCAGATACCTTAAGGCAGCTCACACCTGATAGCCCACATATTGTAACAGCCTAGGTTATTTATGGTGCATCCCCCCCCAGACTCAGTAATACAAGCCCATATACCACTGTTACATACACTGGCCTCTGGAGTGCATATGGGCACATATGTATGGTGTAGGTGAAACACACATATATATGGCCCCAGCCCCACTGTATGTGTGGGGGATACAGCAGCAGTGGACTGCTGGCAGGAATGGCAGCGTGATATACATATATGTGCATATGTATCACTATCTGTATATGTGTAGATGGAAACACTTTATAACCTCGAATTACTGAAATGTCAAATTTCAGTATCTCGAGACTATAAAGTCGAATGTTAAAAATAGCGAAAGGTCATAATCGCGAACTCAAATATATGTCGAATTCACAGTTATGACCTTATGCTGCGTAATGTCCGGGATTGTGTTTTGATGGTGCGCTGTGCCATGTGTGGTTGTAGGTGTTATGTCAGGTAAGTGTTTTCTAAGGGTTTTGAGTGGGAGTTAGAGTGTGTGTGAGTGTGCTGATGTGTTTGATGTGTGTGTGAGGGGTCGGAGAATGCGTGCGTGAGTTGGCTTTGTTTTGTGTTTGTGCGATCTGAGTTAGTATATATAAGTAGGGGTGTGGGGGTGCAGGGGCTTGCCCCTGCTTATGTAATAATATGTGTGTGTAGTTTTGTTTGTTTATTTTGTGATGTGGGTGTTGTGGTGTATGTGTGGTATAGTGTGTGCGGTTTTTCGGTGTTGTGAATTTCGTGTTTTTTTTTGTGTCGGTGTTTTGTGGATTCGGTTTTATAGTCTCGAGATACTGAAATTCGATATTTCAGTATTTTGAAGTTATGAAGTGAATCCGTGTAGACATATATTGCTCTGTATATGTCTATATCTGGGTGTGTATATGTATATCTATGTACATACACATACCCATCTATATATGTCAATATGTATATGTGTATATATCTATATAGCTATCAGGATAATTATATATACATATATTTCTACCATATGCCCTGAACATGGAGTTCAGGCCTACCTCAGCCCCTATAGTCCCAATTACGTAGTGCAAGGGGATGTCAGGTATGTCTAGCAGGTATATCAGTAGACTATTGCTACTGTAATAGTCATTGTCTTCACAAACATGGTGTGTGTGGGAGGTCACATCTGCTTTTCACATGTGCGCCATTGGCTACTGACAGACATCCTAAGGACATCAAAGTACAGTACTGCTGCTAGCACATAATGCTACTGTGGACTACAGCAGAGATATTGGCCAATATATGTGGACATTCTGACACACTCTGGACAGTCCAGATGTATACATAGGACCCCTTAGTGCAAAACATGTGGACCAAGCCTGACAATATGGATGTTAGCAGCCATGTAGATGGGTATAACATGCAACCACTGGTATACATATGCCCCCATAGGTTATGCATTCACACACCTGTCTGTCCTGACACATACTAACTGTTGGTACAGAGGTGCTATGGCCACATACTACCCACTAGATATTGACATATATCTGTACAGCATCCCACTGCTCTGTCTGGCATAGATGAATGTTAAGGGGGGCCCAGCAGCAGTACATCTGGCAAGTATCTGGACATGACATCTCACTGGGTAAGTACACTAAGCTGCTAGGCATGTAACAAAGCACTGTGCAGGCTACAGGCAGACTGGCTCAATACTAGCCTACATTTCCTATGGGGGAATACACATGTACCTGCATATATACCAGGCTTTACAGGCATGTCACAGCACAGGGTAAGATAAACCTGTGTGACAGTACATAGCTACATCGAATGTGAATTCAGCCACATATGGTACGCTAGCATATTATTACAGAATACGGACTATCTGTTCAACACCATCCTCATATGTGCCACTCACACAAAAACCCTACATATACTGGGACGCTACACAGTGTGGTCCGATGCCTGTCTGTGGTATGGGACATGTGTGTGTATAGCCCTACAAACATGTAAGCCGATATGGTAACATATCGTGGAGCAGCCTGTAACATCAGATAGGACAGGACCAAGAACAATGACATCTACCACAGTCTGTATACAGGCCAAAGTACATATTAACATTGCACACACTGTCGACATTCACCATAAGTACACAGACTTCTGTACTGTACACACAACCACAGAATGTCCAGGTTATGTCATCAAATATAACCCCTACTGTACATAACATGTGTAGCAGTCTATCTCACTGGCTTGTTATTAGATATGATGTTACTAATTATGGTGTACAGCACATATGCACCTCTTAATGCTTGACATATGTACAAAGGTTGACAGAGTTGTGGCTGGAAGCACATACACAGGGCCAATATTGACATGTTGCTATGATAATCGCATACATTTACTGTTGTAACAGGGTTTGTTGCAACATGTGTCCTATGAGGGATATAAAGTCAGTACCTGTCACGGTTCCACCATCTACAGACTGCAATTCTCACACTACCTTCTGCAGTTCACAGATAGGTGCTCTATGGGTAACACATGAAACCAAAGGCACCACACACTGCCCAGTCTGCAGATGACTCTACAGATGGAGATTCCTCATACACAGAGCACTGACATGGCAGGTATTGCAAAATGTAGGACAGCCATATCCACAGACACCCTGTTAAACCAAAATTACTCCAAATGCAGTATAGCAGCACTTACAGTCTGTAGTCAGGTCAGGAAAATCCCCCTCCTGTGTGTTGCCTTGTTTCCACAGTGTATGTTGTTAGAGGTAAATCCCCAATCCATCTGAGATGCTGTTTGCCAAACAACAGATCGAGTTCCTGCTCACAAGGAACGGAAAGGCCCAACACCAACATGATGTTCCTAGATATTTGGGTGTATTTCCATGAAATTGGCTATGGGAATGTTACCACAGCTGTTCTAAATGCAATCAGCTAGAGGAGGGCTGCAATTCATGCAGTGGCCATCAGCTGATCATGAGCATCAATTAAAATACACATGCTGCTGCCTAAGCAAAGCAGGTGTAGATCTCCACATCCACCAGAGAGGGAGTGAGAGAGGCAGACAGAGTCAAAGACAAGTCAGGGAGGGGTGGGAGAGTAAAACCTAAGCATGGTTGTGTCACACACCTACCAGCACAAGGTATCAAACCCCTGATGACTATGTAGTGCTATTACTTTTCCATGAAGTTATTAGATGCACCACATAGGTTACATGGTGAAGATCCATCAGAATGTATATGTGATGGTGAGTGACATCTGCAACAGGGATATGGTAGCTATACAGTAAGTGTAGTATACGTGCCTGTCCACATGTATAGGTGCCAGCAACAACAAAGCCACACTCTCACAGGGATGCACACACATTGACAGTTGGCAGGGCCAGGAATACAACTCATCACTAGTGAGATTGCTACAACTCATTACTGTACAGGTATCACATGCACCATAGGGGGCATATGGAGGTTATATGGGCAAAGGGTATGGGGAGGTGTCTGACATGACACAGCATGCATCAGTATGCCAATGAGGATTGTAGTGAGTGTGACTGTGATCATACGCATCATACAACACACACTGTGCCAGTACTGACATACATGGGTGCATTGATTTGTGGGTGTGTAGTGGTCAACTGTGCCAGACAGCTATACAAGGCTAGGTGATGGGTACACCTTGGTATCAGGCCACATGACAATGGTCTGCATTGTGCGGGGTGTGGTTTCTGGATTTGCCCACACAGGTGGGTATTGTATTCACCATCCAGTCACCTGGGTGACTATTGCATGTGGCCAATGCTGTGCATTGCTTGCCATGTATGTGTTCTTCAGTCCATGACACGGACGCTGTCTGTGATGTGCACACCTCCCACATGCATGTACAATGACATGTGGAACTGTGCCTGGGGTGTCTGGTGCATGTTCTGTACACAGATTATCATCAGATGTGCCAACTCTGACCTCATGTGGTGGGAGCTGGTAATGGACAGCAGGTTTACCCTGCACCTACAGTGATAGCATGCTAATGGCATTCCCTGATGCCAGTGGCATCTGTTCATACAGGGTATGTTTTCAAGCATAGTATGTCCTTTGTGGGTAACATTTGATGGCACCGCAGGTGTCCAGTGGGGAATGTGCACTGTCTGCATGTATGTGTCTATTGGACAGGGTGCCATGCCCTCTGTAGCCCACTGCGATCACTCCATAGTTACTATCGGTGGGCAATATGCAGTGTACTACCAATATAGTGGCTGTTGCCTAGACAAGTGTGTGTGTGTTTGTGTGTGTGTGTGTGTGTGTGTGTGTGTGTGTGTGTGTGTGTGTGTATGAGACATGAGTTCAGAGTGTTCTCTGGGTAATACTAGGGTTAGTAACTTTGTTTGCCTGACCTTGATGTCACATGTATGGGTATGGATTTGCACCCCAGCCTCTCGGTTATTTCACATCTGTTATCCCTATATGGTGGACATTGTGATATATACTAGGGCTACCATATAAGAAAATTGAAAAACCCTGGCCACATTGGGTTCAGATGTTACACACTCATGACCACCTATGCACAGAATACAAGTTACAAACACAGACACACACACACACACACTCACACACACACACACACACACACACACACACACACACACACACACACACACACACACACACCTTTTTTTCTGGGATTAGAAGTCCTACCTAATTAGTTTATTACACTATACAGATATAGTACTGGAGTACTCCTTCCCCAAAGGTGTATTTCACATTGGATGACATCAGCAGGATTGCCAAAGTAGGGCATTCGAATTGTAGTGAGTGTGGCTAGCCTAAAATGCATTGCTCCCTACACAGACATTGGAATACACACAAAACATCCACAACCGACATGTGTGGGTATAGAACCCCTAACAGAGGTGTATATCACACTGCAGCATGAAGCTGTTATAGGACACACCACGGGGATTACTGCAGAACACCTTCCCCAAAGGTGTATTTCACAATGAATGACATCAGCAGGATTGCCAAAGTAGGGCATTCAAATTGTAGTGAGTGTGGCTAGGCTAAAATGCATTGCTCCCTACACAGACATTGAAACACACACAAAACATCCAGAACTGTCATGGCTATGAATAGAAAATTACCAGAGTTCTATATCACACTACAGCAGTACACAGTCATGGCATGTGCTACAGAGATTACTGGGCTACATCCTTCCCAGAGGTATATCTGTAGGTGGATGACATCAGCAACCTTACCAAAGTAGATCATTTGAATTGTATGGAGTGTGACTACCCGAAAAAACATTGTTCTCTACACAGACAGAGTCAGACACACACATACAAACACACTTGCTAAGTCTGGGATTAAAACTCTTACCTAACTAATTTATCACATTACAGCAGTATGCAGTTATAGGATGTGCTATGGAGATTACTGGGCTACAACCTTCCCAGAGGTGTATTTCTAAGTGGATGACATCAGCAGCTTTGCCAAAGTGGAGCATTTGAATTGTAGGTATTGTGACTACCCTAAAAAGCATTGTTCTCTACACAGACAGAGTCACACACACACACACACACACACACACACACACACACACACACACACACACACACACACACACACACACACACACACACACACACACAAACACACTTGCCAAATCTGGGATTAGAATGCTTACCTAACTAATTTATCACATTACAGCAGTATGCAGTTATAGGATGTGCTATAGAGATTACTGGGCTGCAACCTTCCCAGAGGTGCATTTCACAGTGGATGACATCAGCAGGCTTGTTATAGTAGGGCTATGGGGAGGTCAGTGTGTGTGCATGGGCCATAACCCATTCATCTAGAGGTTGACATGACACATGTGGGCACAAACAGGGTCATATTACACAGGTATGTGTATACAGCTGCTAGATGACTACTTTCTTGTACAGGCATGTGGCACAGCTAGCATGTGCACCACAGTCTGTACTGCTGACAGATACCAGTGGCTAGCATCTGAGGTGAGTGACATCTGAACCTCATGTGGCTGTGGCTGTTTGGTGCTGTGCTGGATGGGACAGGCCTGGATGGCTCCTTGTCACAGTCACCCTCTTCCACACATCTATGTATGTCTACCTTTGGCTTATTGTTTAAGTGTGTGAGCTTGCCCAGTATGACCTTTCAGTATGTTGTTGACTGACAGTGCCTTCATTACACTAAGTGTGTGAGCATGCCCAGTATGGCCATCTATACTGAATGTGTGGATCAAGTCCAGGTAGTTTGTACTGCAGTGCTGACCTTTGTGTTGTACACCTACAGGTAGCATGCTGTTTCTGCAGGGTATCCATCGATCATTTGCCATTGACTGTTACTACATTTCTGCACAGGATGGAGGGGCACACCTGAATATTTCTACATTTCTACACAGGATTGGGGGGCACATGAATATTCACAGGCTCTGTTTGGGTTTGTCTACACCTGTCCTCTTGGCTGAGACTGTTGTTGGGTATGTGAACCTCCCTGACTGGCATGTGTGAGTCATATGGACACAACTGTCTCCCAGCACATGTCCTGCAGTGGGTTTTGTCACCCTGTGTAGTACTGGCTACTATGGTGACTCCAGTATGTGTTACAGATGTCATGGTGCCACTAAGGGTATCTACTTTCTGCTGCCATAACATTCAGCCACCCAATTCCCTTGCATGCTCACGTCCATACCATAGATACAGGTAACAACACATTCTACTCCATTTGGCAATTTGTAGGTTGATTAACTTACATTGTGGGTGTGGCAGGATTGCGAATGGTGCTGGAGGGCTGCCTATGTTGGATGCATATAGTACACTCCCTATACATGGTTAAGCACAGGTAGTGTCATGTTTGGCATCCCTTTTACTGTATGTGCGAGTCAGAGAGGGGTGTCATTCCCTAGGTCAATACTGTGTCAGTGTATGTGCTATGCATTGTCTCTTTGCTGTGAACTCGGCATACTGGGCACACCTCCATCTTCCTACTGGGGCAGGCTCAGGTTGTTCCTCCCTCCGAGTCACTCTGTGCCTGTGCAGGCCTTGGCATTGGTGGGGGGCTGTGTGGCCCTGCCCCATGCTGTTCCTGCTGCAGCTGTTTCTGCAGAATAATATTGTGTAGCATGGCACATACCATAACAATTTGGGTACGTATAGCTGGGTGAGTACTGCAAGGCTCCAATGGATGTGTCCAGACACCAGAACCGTGACCTAAGCATCCCAAACACATGCTCTATTATAAGTCTGGTCTCTGCGTGTGCCTCATTGTGGCATTCTTGTTCAGGTGTGTGTGCATTTCTGAAGGGTGTCATCAGCCATGGCTCCAGTGAGTAGCCAACATCCCCCACGAAGTGACCGTAGGTGATGCCCCCATTGTCAGATCTCTGGTACAGCTGTGTCAGATGCCAAATGTTGGAATCGTGATAGCTTCCAGGGCAGCCAGCACACACATTCATTATAATGCCCTGGGCATCACACATGACCTGGCAGTTGATGGAGGGGATGCCCCTGTTGTTGATGAAGGCCCTACCCTGATCACCAGGTGGTGCTTTGATGCGTATGCAGTCTATAGCACCCACTACTTCAGGGTATTCTGCTATTTGATGGAAGAGACACATATTGCTGGCCAACACCTCACAGGTGTTAGGGGAATATAAGTGCTCACTAGCATGTGCTGACATGGCATCCAGGAAATGCTAGAATACTCTGGATGCTGATGCCTGTGAGATCCCCATGATACCCCAGGCTGAGCTTTGGGAGGTACCTGTGGCTAGTATTCCTAGGCCTACACATACCTTGGTATCCACCGGGATGGGTTCCCCTTGATCAGTTTGGTGTCTCAGACATGGTCATCACAGCTCAACTATTTGCTGTAGGAGGTCCCTGTCCACCTTATAGTGCTCCACTATCATGTAGCCCCTGGTAGGTTACCCTGGGTCTGTACATTCTTCTCTATCTTCTCTCTGTGGGTTGCTCGGCAGCATTCACATCCTCACCACCCGTAGCCTCTTGCACATGTTGTTCTATGTTGCCTGCTGCAGCCCCTCTCATTTTGTAGGTTTGTTTGTTAAAATTTCCCTGCTTGTATACACCGATAGTGTAGAGTATGGGAAAAATGAGAGGGAAAAGTGTTTGCATAGTTTATAGTAGTGTTCTGGGCTGGGCTGGTCTGCTGCCTGTGTAATTGGCTGATTCTGATACATTTCACCTGCCAGCTATGCTAGTTCTCCTTGATTAGCTTACTACTGCTGTCTTCCCTTCCCATTGCCTTCCTGTTTAAGTCTGGGTGCAAACAGAGTGCTCAAATGTGCACAGTGCTGCTATTTCCTGATTTAACTCTTTTTTTCTTCCTGTAAAACCTGGTACGGCGCGCACACCCACTTAGGCAATGTAAAGAGTGCTAGGCAGATTCAGACACCCCCCCTAGCTTAGCTGTGCTAAGCTAGGAGCAAACCTGAGCCACAGGGCTCTAATCCGCTTACAGTATGCCTGACACCCCCCCATGATGTCACCTAACTCCTAGGCTTGCACCAAGCTATTACTACTCTTACACTGTTGGGACCTGACTAGCATGCTGGAGAAAACTGGGATTCACTATCATTCCCCTCATTTGCATAGGATTGCCTGCTAATGCATAGTTACATGCCTCACACTAAGCCTCCCCCCTTAGCAACCACTACTCACTGGACATGTTGTCTTCTGCCTGCCATTGACTTGCATGGCAGAATACTGATTTTAGTTAGAATGCTTAATTTAGGTTCATTTTGTTATTTTCCCCCCGATCCCATTTGCGATGCTGCCCTACGCTTAAACAGCTGAGATCGGCTAAAAGAAAAATTTTTTTTTTTTTCGCTGTTTGCAATGCCAATGGCCTTATACTTGGCCATTGGCATGCTTCCTAAGTTATATGCAGCCTTTATTTGGAGCTGTCACAGCTCCATTTTGGATTTTGCAGAAATGTACTCGGTTACTAACTGAGTACATTTCTGCAGATTGCACTAGTCCTGCACAGCTGGTTGCAGGCTTCCTGGATTGCAAAAATCACCTTATTTGCATGGATTTCTCCTGCAAATTGGGTGATTTGCATACAGGGGCTTAGTCCATGCAGGAATGTTCGTGCACATCCCTGCAGGCTATTCCTGGATTGCACAGCAGACATATTGCCTGCTAGAGCTCCTGCACAGATCTTGCATGCCATGCAAGGCACAGAGAATCCGGGGGTCTATCTTTCTCTCTCTCAGTCTGTGTGGGTGTCTGTGTGGGTGTGGGTGTCTGTGTGGGTGTCAGGGTGTAGGTGTCGGGATGTGTGTGTCAGGGTGTGTGTGTCGGGGTGTGTGTGTCTGTGAGTGAGTGAGTGGGTGTGTGTGTCTGTGTGGGTGTATATATAGGTTTACTATCATTTGAGCGATTATACCTTGTGTGAATTATTGCTTTTGAGAACTATATGACCGAAAATAAAATGAACTACTACAAAAAATGTCGGATGCAGACATGGAGAATGTCAAATTCGATGTTACTGCTTTTGAGAACTGTATCACTGAAAATAATATGAACTACTACAAAAAATGTTGGATGCGGATGTGGAGAATGTCAAATTCGATGTTATTTGAACATTCTCCACACTTCCACAAGTTGAACTATTCCCCAAAACACAGAAGAATGTTTTTGCAGGGGGCAATTCCCCCCCTGCACCCACCCATGTGGGGGTCAGCACCCCACACACACCCTGCTACTTATATAAGTGAAAGGGTACATTTCCCGATCCCCAATATAGTGTGATCTGAATTAAAATGTTGAAATTCACAACAGCAAATGCTATAGTGCATTTGCTGTTGTGCATTGACATTTTTTTTTGGTGTTTCCTATTGTCGAATTGGGCATTTGGACTTGTGTAACTCACAGTACGATCGCTTAAATGATAGTAAACCATATATATATATATATATATATATATATATATATATATATCTATACACACATACATACATACATCCATATACATATATACACACATACATGCATGAGTAACGTGTATCTGTTCAATGTGTTCCTTCGAATAATCTGAAGACAGGCAGAAGGATCAAATATTAAAATATTGCAAATTGCCTGTTCATAGGTGTGTTCTACGTTATGGCCCTGGAGCCTTTACAAGCCTAGCTCATAGGATTACCCTGGCATTGTGCCATCGGACCTGTCGAGTAGAGCTACTGGAGTGATCCCCAGGGTGAATTTTCTATTTCCCATCCACTCATCAAGATTTCTCTTGAAGAGCACCAGTGAGGTGCTCTCTGACATGTATGGGAAGTCTATTCCATTGCATTTGCAGTCTCTGGGTTATGAACCTGTCCCTCCAGCACATTCTGTTGATTGTGGCAATGAGGTTGAGGTCTCTGGAGCATGTCATGCAGAGAGATTGGAATTTCTTTAGATGTAGCATTTATAACAGAGCTGGATCAGATATGACTTTGTAATTCAAGCAGAGATTGCCTCTAAGTAGGTGATTTGAGACAGAGAATATTTGGAGTTTTTTGAGTCTGTCCATATATGACAAGTGTTTAAGGCCTGAGATCCTCTTTGTGAAGTGCTTTTGTGGCCTCCCTAGTTGTTGCAGGTGTCTAGTGAGGTACATGCCAAATGGGGCATTGTACTCAATAATTGGCCTAATGAGGGAACAGTAGAGGGAGACAATGACCTCTTTCTTCCTGGATGCAAAACCCTTAGTAATGAGATGTGCCCCATAGAAGGAATTTGACCACAGTGGCAATGTGGTGGTCAAAAGAGAGGTTCATGGGAACTGGGTTTTTCCCAAAGGGGATGATGACCCAGTTTTTGACATTGAGCTTAAGGCCATGGTTCTGACAACAGTCGTTGGTCTCAGTGAGAATTTTCTGTAGGATGTTAACATCACTTGGGGAGTTAATAATAGCTCCCAACTTGCAATCATCTGCAAACTTTATCAGCCAGAGTCCCTTTGTGTTGGCCTGGACTTCAGAGAAGTAGATACCAAACAAGAGAGGAGCCAGAACCAAACCCTGTAAGACTCCACTTGTGACTGGTCAGCAGTCTGACTTAGAGTCAGCTACTTTCACACTGTGGTTCTATCCGTGAGCCAGTTTGAAATCCACCTCGTGGTATAGGGGTTGATGCCTCACTTAGTGAGTGTTTCTATGATTCCTAAGTGGGGAATGGTATCAAAGACCTTGGCCAGATCAAGGTATGAACCACCTTGCCTTCATCTACAGCTCTGGTGACTGACTCAAAGAAGTCGACCAAGTTGAGCAGGCATGATCTATCCTTCACAGAACCAAACTGTGTGGGATCCAGAGTTAGGGGATTCTCTATATCCTTGTTTATTATGTCGATGATGATGCATTCCTTAGCTTTGCATATCAGACTCATCAGGCTAATGGGGCAATAGTTCCCAGGGTCAGTAGTCGCTCCACCTTTGTGGAGAGGGATGACTGTAGTAGTGCGCCATTTGGTAGGGATAAAGCCTGAGGTGAGGATGTGATTGAACAGGGCACACAGGTGAGGTGCCAGTTCACTCTGTAGTTCATGTAGAACACAGTCAGGGATATTGTCAGGTCCCACAGAAGCTGTATTCTTGGCCTTGGACAGTGCTGTTTTAATCTGTGCAGTAGTAACACTGGGTACCTGACAATCTACTGGTATTGTGATTGGTCCTTTGGGGTGGGGGGATAGAGGTAAAGTTGGCACTGACTCTGTCGGCCAGTATATTGGCAATATCTGTTGGCTCGGTATGGGAGGTACCATTGTGCAGTAGCTCAGAGCAAATCTGAGTATTGCCTTGTTGAATCTTTGCATAACTATAGAAGGCCTTGTGGTTGTCTTTACTACCTGCTGTAATTCTTTTTTTCATAGCTACCTTTAGAGGATTTGATGAGGGATCTCAACATTTTGTTGAGGTTAAGGGAGTTTTTCCAGTCTTGGGACTTCAGCTTATTCCACATCAGTTTCCTCCTTCTCTTGTAGAGTTTGTTTTTGGCAGGAGACCACCAGATCAGCTTCCTTATTTTGGAGGAGAACGTCTTAGTTCTATTGGGTATGGGCGAGATCCATGCATTTGTGTACGTGTTTGTACAGTGCATTGGTGTATGATTTGGCAGTCATGCAACTATTCTCCATATTCATGGGTGCTGTGAAGTTAGCTACCTCTGTTTTTAGGAGCCCAAAGTTAGCTTTGGAGAAGTTTTTCATGGTGGTTACCTTTGCAGGGGGTGGGGGGATGTGGATTTCAAATTTTGATTAGTTTGTGGCTGGATCTAACCAGGGATGAGTTGACTATTGCTGTAGAGCAATGTTCACCCATGATAGTAATGACCAGGTCAAGGATGTTTTTACCTCTAGTGGGGGTAAGAATGAGCTGGTCCAGGGCATTGGAATTAATGAATTCCAGGAAACATTGGGCAAGTGTATTGGTACATGAGTAGTTTTCCCAGTTAATGGAGGAGTAGTTGAAATCACCCAGTATGAGAGTGTTAGGTTGGACCCTGATATTCTCCAGGGTGCTTAGGTACATGGAGTGTGAGTCTTGGGACATGGTTGGGGACCTATACATGGCTATGACCTGAATCGCTGTCTTATCCAGTGTTAACTGCACCTGAAGTATCTCTGATGCATTATGTTGGGCTACCAGTCTGGAGGTGTGCGCATCCTTTATGAATATGGAAACACCACCACCTTTGGAGCTTCAGTTCAAGTTCTGGGGCCAAAAGGTGTGGAATGAGTTATAGCCTGGTAGTACAGGGGTGCTTTCTGCTCCCTTGAACCTGGTCTCTGTTACAGCACAAATGTCGATGTTCTCCATTTTAAGGAGTGCTTCGAGCAAGTGCATTTTGAGATTTGGACTTCCAGCATTGAGCAGCATGACCCTCAGACTGCCTTTGTTTGTAGCTGTTAATGGTGGTAATTTGATCTTTGGAACACTGCCTAAAAAAGTCACTATAGGGGTGGCAAGAGCTTTGGCCAGTATCTGGCCATTGAGCAGCATGACCCTCAGACTGCCTTTGTTTGTAGCTGTTAATGGTGGTAATTTGATCTTTGGAACACTGCCTAAAAAAGTCACTATAGGGGTGGCAAGAGCTTTGGCCAGTATCTGGAAGCCCAGGGGTGACAGATGCAGGCCATCTCTGGCAAAACATCGAGGTCTGTCAATCATGTTATCCCAGGCAGACAAATACTGGATCCCCTTAGAATGACACCAGAAACTTAGCCAATTGTTGAACTCAATAATTTTCTGCTTGTACTGTGGTATAATTCTGGCTGATGGTAGGATGCTGCTCAGGGCTAGGGTCATACCCACCTGGACTACATAATCTGAGAGCTCCTCCTTGTCTCTTTTCATGTAGTCCAGGGAGTTACATCTCAGGTCATTCACACCATGTAAAATGACACAGTCATATTTGTACCCGTTGTTGAGGGACCTGAGTGCGTGCATTATATGGCGGATCCTGGCTCCTGACAGTTACTTTCTCCTTATTCAACTTAGTGAGTGGGACTTCAGTGTGTCTCACTATCGAATCACCTATGACTAGTATGTTGGGCATGCTGTTTTGCCTTAGGGGCTTTGGTTGAGTGGCACACTGTTTAGGAGAGTTATGTGTCTCATGATTAGAGTTGTGTTGTGGTGGTCAAGTGCATTTCTGCCTTGGAGGCTTTTGTTGTTTAGGTAGAATTTTATTAGGAACCTCCGCAAAAGTGAGTGTGTGGTTTGTGTTTTTATGTGAAGGCAGTGCTGGTGTGCATTCTGGAGGGCTATGTGTTCCATGTGGTGTGGTGCAAGTGTTGACTTTCTCCTCTTGACCAGCTCTTCTGGTCTTGGCTGGAGAGTGTGTGGCTGTCTTCTTATGAGCAAGATTGAGGTTCGGTGGGGACTGGGTATTTACCCTTTCCTTACTGTAGTGTGATATTGGAGTTGGTGTATATAGCTAACAGGGGGTATTAGGTGCATGGGACACTTGCTCTCCTACCAAAACAATAGTTTTAAAATTGTTTTTGTTTTTCAATACTTTTTAAAATGTATTTGAGTATTTGATTTCAAACATGTTTTGATTTTATATAAAACCACAAAAGCAGAATATCCTTATAACCACAGTAGTAAAAAAAACAGTGATATTTAGTTCTTATGTTTATTTTGATTTTACTTTGAGAACGCAATACAGTATCATTTTATATGATGAAGAGTTTAAGGCTGGGGAAAGAGCATATTTACCAACATCAAGAATTTTGCGATTTCTCAAACCTGTCTGCCATCTGTGTAGTCAACCCAATTTTTTGACTAAACAGATGTCGACCTTACATAGAATTGATTAATTTCAATTCCCCCATACATATAGAGTAACAGATTACTTTTAAAAGGAACCTGTTAATTTTATGTATTTACGGAAGGAGACACTGGTCTACATCATTCTTTCACTCTCTGATCCATCTATCCATGCTTACAAGTTAAAGCAGACTCCAGCAGAGACTCAGTACACAACCACCCCTATCCACAGAGTTTCTGCATAGGGGATGAAATGGATGTAGACAGACAAGCCTTCCTGCTGCAGCACATACACTCACACCTACAGGCAATGTAGATGACACTAATCTGCCTACCGTATGTCTTCAGGGGGGGGGGGGCAAACTGATGCATCTGGAGAAAGCTCATGGGTTACATGAAATATCTGTTACTATAAGATTATATAACTCTGCTTCATAAGTGGTCGATTCATTGTATAATTTTACAGTGCAAAATGTTTCATATATTTCCAGACCCCACACATATTCTATATATGCTTAATATAAAACCACACAGGAATGCATACATATACACACACACACACACACACACACACACACACACACACACACACACACACACACACACACACACACATATTTGTTCTAGGAGTAAAAAAAGCATGGATTTCTAACATTAATGCGTCACGCTCCTTGCCACCTTCTCATAGCTTGTCATATCTGTGTCATATAGTGCCTGAAGAGACTTGAGTACCAGCACATCATCACAGTTAACAAATTATACACACATAATTAAATGAACAATAGACCAGATGCACAATATTTCTAACAAGAAGAAATGCCCACATACTTTGTTTTTCCAACAGTCTTTTTTGACAGCACTGAGAATTTGCATAGTAGCTAAGCTTTAATGGTCTAACAAGCTGTAGGAGAGATTTCTCATAATAAACACATACTAAGTGTGTGAAAAGATTTCCAGTATATCTAAGTGTTAATGCTACGTATCTTACAGGTGAAACTCCAAATATTATTTTTTTTTATTCTGTTACACTCAATTAAAATGTAGGCTAGACATTGAACAAGCATAACTTGCAAGCATGTAGAGTAAACTATATGTAGGCTAGAAAAAGAAATAAAACTGGTCTTCATCTCAACATCTGTGTTGTGATAAAGGCATGAAAACAGGCTAATAAATCACCTCTGCTAGGTTCTTCACTCATTTTAGGGTCTGTGGATAACATGCTAGTATGATCTACTAAGGAAAATTTCTGGTAGAAAGTATGCAAAACTGTTGAATTTAGAGGAAATGTGAAAAGGAGAACACTTTTTAATAAATGTAATAGGGTTAAAAATGAGACATCAGCTCTTCATTATCAGTTTGAAAGTGACATCACACAGATGATTAATGATGACAGCCCAACAAGAAATCTGACACAGAGTATCACTGTTAAAACACCAAAAAGTAAAATGGTAAATCATCTTCATTACCATCAGCAGTGGCAATCGTTAGTTTGCAGTTACCAAGAACACACTGCCTCAACTTAGTCTTAGTGGGAGAAAAAAATGGTACCGTTTCTGTGTAGGGCTGCAGTATTAAAAAAGGAAACCAAGTGAAGAAAGCTGCTTTTGCTACACAGCCAAGGTGTTTGAAACATTCTTTTTTTCAGATATTATTTAGTGTTCCAACTTTAAAGAAATTATTCAAAGCAAAGATTCTATTAAATCATATTTTGCATGAATATTACATACTATATAATAAAAAAAGAATGCATCCCAAATAAGTTCATTAACCTTGTGGCCTTCATAAGCACACTTCTATTTTCTGGTTGTCATCAATGCCCAACAATGACCGTTTGCTGTTTGAAATCTAAATATTGGCTGTACTCAGCTGAACAACTCCACCTCATTGGCTAAGTGAATAAAAGAGAAATGCAGTGTTTCCATTCAAAAAACCTAAGAACCAACATACAAAAAATCCAAACGATCCAAATGATTTACTTCAGAAAAAAACTCAGAATGTAAACTTTTAATGTAAGTTATTGGTATTGGTACTCAAGCATAAAATTCTTCAATCAATATATTGTTAAAAATACTGTCACCACCAGACAAGCTCTTTTACTTCCTTGACAACTTAATTTTCCAGGCAAAAAAAAAAAAAAAAAAAAAAAAAAAAATATATATATATATATATATATATATATATATATATTTTATACCCCCTTTTAAACCTCTTGACAAATGTTTTCATGATTTCAAAATCTCTAATTTTAATAGTAGTAATATTGGTTTTACTAGGACATTTGAAAATGAGCTTAAGTGTCTAAAACAAGATCATGCCTGCTGTTACAGAATGCCTTACTGTGGTCTAGAAAGACCACAAAGTACAGATTCCTTTCTTATTTTAAACAAGACCTCACACACACAGAAAGTATTTAAGTAACTATAATAGGTAATTAAGGATGTATAACAGTAAAAGTAAGTTGTTGTACATCAAGGAATGTTATGCTTTTCTGTCTGCTGAACCCACTGCAAAAATGTGTCTCTTTCTCCGTAGTCAAAACATCTTAGATGTTTCTTAAAATAAGTTTGATACATGGCCCCTTCAAAACCAGGTCTTGGAAGAGTAATTTGACTACACATTCTTTCAAGCAGATATCAAAATGATTCAAGCTTTAATACCCTAGGGTTATTAGATACAAGGGCCATGCATTGGTGCTGCTCATGGGTAAATGACACATAGCTTTGGGAATATGTGGTACATCTTCATGCATTGACAGGCAATATCTTTCTTAGACAGAGATCTTGTATAAGGGCAAACTTAACTTCATGACAAGACTGAGGCTTACCAAACAGGCTGCGGCCTGCTTCTCATCTTGGGACTGGTGCTAATATTTTGCTTCTAGTGAGGGAAGAAGCAAAGGACCATTGTAACCCAGCAGGGTGAAGCTGTGGTGAGAACAGCACTAGTATTAGCCAGGCAACAGCCTCTTTTCTTCATTATCGATAAGCTAATTTTTTTGTTTTCAGTAAGCCTGCTTGATTTGTTTCTAACTTCAGAAAATCTGCCTAAATACTTCATCCTTAAATTTTCAGGGTCTGTGTATTAGTTTCCCCTCAATTGTTTGGCAGTGCTATGTACAGATACAGACACCTTGAGTGACATTTTTCCTGTAAAATCATGATTGAAATTTCACAAATACCTAGAAGCACACAGGACAACTAGTTTCCAGTAACAAGTAGTGTCCCCAGAGTTGCAAACTGGATACTCCTGACATTGGTTTATATTCTCATTCCCAGTCTAATCAATAAAACAGGGTCTGCTGCCATGGATATGAACTTTCCCATTATCTCTTTTACCATCTTTGTGGATATGGACACTCTGAGGCAAAGCTCTCACATAAAAGTACTCCTAATGTCAATAAGGTTGTCAGTGGTACACACACTCCACCTATTACACACAATTCAAAGCAGACATATAGACCCACATATGCTGAGACACTTAAATGTAACCTTCCTAAACCCCAAAGACCTCCTAGATGAAGTACACAACAAATACCCTCATCATCCCCAAATGCACTCTTTCAAACCACCCACATCAACAAATAAGAGCCAAATCTCATGGAACCTCTACCTCTAAGCCCATAAGGCAAGCCACAACACAATCCAGCATTCTTGTCACTGGAGACTCCATCATGAGACACACCGATGTCCCTCTCACTCGGCTAAGGAGAAAGTCTCAGTCAGTTGCTTATCAGGGGCTGGGATCTGCCACATGATGCATGCATTCAGGTCATTGGACCACAAGTGCCAGTATGACTCAGTCATAGTCCATGTGGGAGTAAATGACATGAGATGGCATGAGACGTACCTCCCTAGACTATATGAAGAGAGACATCATGGAGCTCTCAGACTATGTGTCTCTGGCTGGTATGAGACTAGCACTGAGCAGCATTTTACCTTCTCCAAGGATGATGCCACAAAACAAACAAAAGATGACTGACTTCAATAACTGGCTGAGTTTCTGGTATCATTCTAAGGGGGTGCAATATTTGTCAGCATGAAAGGAGATGGTCAACAGACCATGCTGCTTTGCCAGAGATGGGCTGCACCTCTCTCTTCTAGCCTTTTGAATATTGGCTAAAACATTGTCTTCCTCCATAGTGCCTTTTATAGACAACGCTAAACTGAAAGTACTTCTGACATAGCAAATCACAACCAAGAAAATCATCACTGCTCAATGTTAGGAGTCTAGACAAAAAGCTCCACTCCCTAGAAGATCTCTTCACTCTAGAGAATGCTGATGTCTGTGTGGTCACTGAGACGTGGTTTAAAGCTGTGGAGAGCACACCAGCAGTGCAAGGTTATAATGCCTTCCATACATTTAGACCAGTTACTACACAGACAGGGACTAAAGGTGGAGGTGTCTTGATTTACATAAAAAAATAAATATACCTCAAGGCTGGTCAAACAAGACAATGCATTTAAGCTGTTCCATGTTCAAATCACCATAGACAAAATCCAATACCACTTCCTTGCAAGTTATAGGCCCCCCTCTATGACCCAGGAAACCCATACCATGTATTTAAACTTATTGGAAACATTTATCATCCAACCCAATACTATATTCATAGGTGACTTTAATTACCCCACTATTAACAGGGAATCCTATATGACACCAAACATACAGGCACAGAGACTCCTGGATTTTGTAAACACAAACTCCCTGGACCAGATTGTCAGTACACCAACCAGGGATGCAATCATACTGTATCTGGTCCTCACTAATAAGGGAGAGTATCGCACACCCCTACTGTAATGTCTTCCCTGCTAAGGTTAAACCACAAAATGGTCTCCTTTGAAGTAAAAATAAAACCTGGATCCCTAGCTAAACCTGGAATATTCAGAAAATACTGTAAGGCTAACCTCCTGCTATTAAGTTATAACCTGGCAAAATTTTGCATCTATATTACAACATTGAAGCTTTAGTGGATCAAATAACTAAATCTTGATCTTGTAATATTGAAATCGGAAAATGTTGAACGGCCGTTTCAATCCAGGGAAACACTTCCCTTGGCCGCTTCAAAAAAACAAAAAAACTTTAGACCCAAAATGAAGTGGGGGGCTTCACACCCCCAACTAAATATACCAACTCCGAGATCGGTCCAAATTGGAGAAAAGGGCATAATCCACAAACAGCCAAGGGAATCACTTTCCTGGGTTGAATCAGCCATTCAGCATTTTACGGTTTCGATATTAAAAGATTGAGCTTTAGTTATTCTATTAACCAAAGCTTCAATCTTGTAATATAGACCCAAAATTTCAAGCCCCCATAAACCATGAGAACACTCCTGCTTGTGCAGAACTGTTCATAGAAACCCTGTACAACCATGTTAATAGCTGCATAGATGCAGCTGTATCCACCAGAAAAAAGTACAGAACTAACTCAAAAAACAAGCCACCCTGGTGGAGTCACAAAATCAGTAGGCTGTATAACAGAAGAAAAAAAAATCATGGCAAAAATTAGGAGGTGCAGCACCCAGTAGGAAAAAAGTACTCTCCTCAAACTAAACAAACAACTCAGAGGACAAATAAAGTCTACCAAAATCAAATTTGAGATACATTTGGCCTTTCAGGACAAGGACAACCACAAGGCATTCTTTAGCTATGTCTGCAGTCAATACACAATTGTGTGCAGAGCTCATTGTAAATAGATCCACCTATATTGAGCCAGAAGATATAGCAAACCTGCTGGCCAATAAATTCAGCTCCAACTTTATACCTTTCTCCCCCTCAACATTCGCTTAGGAAAAAACATGAAATATAATTCCCCCTGCTATAACTAGGGAACAGGTCCTTAATGCTCTCTCTAAGGCCAAGGACACTGCATCAATGGGCCAAGAAAATATCCCAAGAAACATGACCTATCAGGCCCTCCGGAATTGCTATTTAACTGTAGCCTCCAAACAGGCTTCATGCCTCATGAATGGCGAACAGCAACAGTCATCCCTCTGCATAAGGGTGGGCCATCTATAGATCCTGGAAACTACAGATCCATAAGTCTCACTAGTCTTTTATGTAAAGCCATGGGATGAATTATCAAGAAAATTATCAATAGTGATATAGTAAACCTTCCAACCCAGACTGGTTTTGCCAAGGGCTGGTCATGCCTACTCAACCTGCTGGACTTCTTTGAGAGGGTCACAAAAGCAATGAATGAGGGCAAAAATGGTTCACACTGCCTATCTTGACCTGGCCAAGGCATTTGACACAATACCCCACTTCGACATTGTTGACAAACTCAAGAGGTTAGGTACAAACCTGTATGCCACCCAGTAGATAGCCAACTGGCTCACAAACAGGACCCAGGAACTTAGAATTGAGAAGTCCACCTCTACAAAGAGGCCAGTCACAAGTGCAGTCCCTCAGGGATCAGTCCTTGGACTGCTCCTTTTTGGTATTTACTTCTTTGAAGTCAAGACCAATGTCAATGTTCTCTGGCTGACTAAATTTGCAGTTGATTGAAAATTAGGAGCTGTCATTGAATCCCACACTGACAGAAATGTTCTCCAGGAAAGGCTGACACAAACAAACAACTGGTGTCAAAGCCATGAACTAAAACTAAATGCCAAGAAATGCATAATAGTATCCTTTAGGAAGTCAATTCACCCCTGGTAACATTCATATTGACAACACACCCATTAGAGTTGACCCAGTAGTCAGGGACTCAGAGGCACACATAGAAAGTCCCTTTGACCATCACGTTTCTGCAGTAATGAGGAAATCATTCTATGTTGAGTAACTTATAAACAAAGGTATGGCATACAAGTCCAAGGACATCATTGTTCTACTGTATTCAGCATTCATTAAACCCATCATTGAGTATAATGCCCCCTTTGGTGTGTACCTAACCAGGCATATCCAACAATTGGAATGCCCACCGAGGTTTCTTACTTAAAGGATACAGGGCATAAGTAAAATGTCCTATGAAGACTACCTTAAGGCCCTATCTCTGTATTCTGTCTCCTACAAAATCTATGCCTGGCATACAGTGCATTATCAGACCCCACTCTAATGGACCTCCTGGCATATCCGCAAAACAAACACCAGAATTACCCATTCTAAAGACTTAAATCTTGCCTGTGATATAAATAGGACCTGCTGGAGACACAGGTATGTATCCCAGAGACTACCCCATCTCTGAATCAGGCTCCTCATCCATGTGAAGCAGAGTTCCTCCCTAACCCAGTTCAAGTGCAACGTGGACAGTTGGATGGAGAACAGGAAATTCATCCCTGGTTTGGCACCTCTCTCTAATGGACACAAGCAACCTGTAAATGGTTCATCTTCCAGGCCCCTGCTTATACTTATCAAGGCTATCAGAACTTGCCAGAGATTTGAGGTGTATGGCTAGCCTTAAAAAGGCCCTTTTGATCATTAGCCTAGTAAACACCTATGAACCTATAAAACTGATAAAAAGAAGCCGTACTCAAACCACTCTGGATTTTCCACTATTTACCTCAGTTTTATTTAGTTATTATTTTAATTTGGTAGTAAGACTTGCTCATTCTCAGTACAATTAGAAAGACAATCTTCTTCAGAAAATAGAAAATGTAGAGACAACCAGCACTGACTTTGACTTATGTAAATGTATACATTTAGTGCAGAGCTTGATAAAACTGCATGTTACCTGCTTAGGTTTTAGAGCACTGCATTTAGTGATTTTGACAAATTGGTTACAGAAACTAAATGAATTCTCTATTATACAAACACTATTAAAATGTGGTTTGCTATTATTTTTGAAGTCATGGATGGTTTTCATATGTTAGAAGCATTACAATTAAGCGTACCACTAAAACTGAATAGTAAAGGAATAGGGAAAGAATCATTAGACAAGAGTAGATGTTTAGAAGGGAGTCAGAAATTAAAATATATATGCAAGGGAGCAGCAGTAGTGACCTAGACATGGCTGGGGGATTCTATTCTGTACTGAAAGGAATTTGGGAAGGAAGATGGTAGTGCTGCAGGCAATAATACAGGAGATAAAGGCATGGAGGTGCCCGGGGTATTGTTTATTCAGAAATGACAGAGAAGGGAAAGATGTGGTGAAAGGGTTATCTGTTTTAAAGACAACATCAAGTATGAGAAAGAACACCTAATCAAGAATGGAACATGGCACTGAGCAGTTACCACAAATGTGCATCCCACTGTGCCTTGTGAACTCACTCTGATACCCTTCCTACTCAATAACTCCTTTACATTTCTATATCTACCATAAGAGAAAATAATGTGTTTTGGAAAAATGTGTCCAATAGACACATCATCACATAACACATAAGTCTAACTATATTTTCCAAAGTTCTAGAAAAAGGAGAAAATCTGGAACACAAAATAATTTCTCCTTTCCATCTTCAAATCTTGTTCTATTCCTAATCCTTATTCCCAATCTGCCACTGTACCTCACAACTTTATTTCTAGCCTTCATTAAAGTATGTTCTGGATACCCACACAGAATAAACCTGTCATATACCTGATCTAAATACACATCTCTCAGTCTCTTATTTGAGGTATTGTAGTAAATTCTCCTAAATTCACCAAAAGGCAAAGAATTGATTAAGTGGGTTGGATGCATGCTATCAGCATGTAGGAAGCTATTAACCAGTGTAGGCTTCCTATAAGGTCTGTGTTGGATCCTAGCTTGTCTACATAAAATGCTACATACAAAAAAAACATTACGGGGGCTTAAATTCCATGTGAATTTTAAACCATGGCAATTGTCATTAATCTGTTCCATAAATCTCAAAAACTCCCCCTGGTTACCTTTACACACAAAAATTAAATTAGTGTACCTTTTATAATAAATCACATTCCTAACAAAATAATCATTCAAATACATAAACTGTTTTTCAAAATCACCCATGTAAATGATGGCATAAGTGGGGGCAGAAGCTGCCTCATTGCTGTTCCTCTCATCGGTAAGAAAAATTGATCCTTCCATTTAAAATAATTGTGATCTGAACACAATTCCAAAATGGACAACAGAAAAGATGTATGGGTCCTTCTCCCATAATTCTAGCCATAGCTTCCAACTCCCACCTTGTTTCAGTATTAGTATATAATGAATTAACATTAACCGTTGCCCAAAAATACTCATCCTTCCACTCCATTTTACATAAATTTTCATATAATTCACTCATGTTCTTAATGCGAGATGAAACTTTCAAATATTTTTTGAAGTAGAAGTCCAAGAACAAACTTGCATGTTCAAAATAAGAGCCAATACCTGAAATAATAGGTCTCCCAGGGGGGTTAGTCAAACTTTTGTGAACTTTGGGAATAGAATAGAATTTAGGGTCGCTGGGTTCCTTGATGATTTTTTTCACATCATTGTACCCCAGCAAACCTCTCTCCAACAATTCACTCAATTCCTTAAACTGTTTAATTGGATTACTGCAAACAATTTCTATAATTTTCTGCCTCAAACATTAGCTCACTAACCATGTTATCATAATGATTTATGTTCATAATGACCCAGTTACCCCCCCTTGTCAGCCTCTTTAAACACAAATTTATTTAACTGCTGATGGATACTCTGTAAGTCTGTCCACTCATTTTTAGTCAAGTTGTAACCATATTCAGTACAAAAACCCATGGTTTGTTCATTACAAACTGAATCACACAGAAAATCATTATAAAAAAAATCATCCTCATCCCCATCAGTTGAAAAAACATTTCAGTTTTATGCATGCTAAGATCCAACAACGATTCATCACCCTGTGCATCATTATTTGCATGCTCACAATTACGATGATGAAAAATCAGTTTTAAATACTATTTCCGGCAAAATATTTTTAAAATCTAAAATAATGTCAGCTAAACAAGGTATTCTAGTAGGGGCAAACTTTGTCCCTTTTAAGAGAACTCGTTCTACATTCTCAGAGATGTTCAAATTAGAAAAATTAATAATTCATAACTGTTCAGTTCTACATTCAAATAAAGTCGGAGAGCTGGAGCCAAAAACATAAGTACCAGAGTAATTAGAGCAATTACTTTTGGACCGGATCTGGCCTTGCTGGGAAGGCTGTTTTATCTTTGTTACATTTTTTAAAGAGTCCAAGGTGTCTCCAGTTTGTATTTCTTCAAAAGATATGCTTTTCTTACTGAGGTTTGTTTCAACAGATTAAAAATATGAATCTTGCATATCTCCAAACCCGGAAGCTCCCCCTATGAACCTTGATCTATTGGAACATACTTTCCGTTGCCAGGAATATGCCATGTTGGTATCAAAGTCTCTTCTATCCCTAGTCAGTTTTTTCTTTTTACATTCCAAAACACTTTTTTCAACCTTTTCTGAACCTTGTTGTTAATTTCAATAATCATGTCCTTATACTTTGCTTCAGGAACTTCTGTAATCAGCGTATCTTGGAGCTCTGTAACCCCCCCCCCCGCAACCTTTCGACAATTATGTTTAATCAAAATACGAAGCCACTGAAGCATACAGTCTAAAGCTGCCTCTCTCCATTAAATCACCTTCTTCTGTAAAATCCCTGGCAGGCAAACGATCTATATGTAAGCCTCTCAGAGTAATATTCAATGAAACATATTTTTCCAATAATTTCAAATCATAATAAGCAGTCACCTCCTTAGACATCAAGGGCTCCAGCTGATCAAATTTCTCCATCATGCTGTCCTTGGTCATGAAAAGCCATGGATCTTTGGAAGACAATTTTAATTCCCTCTCATGGAGAAGGTCAGCAAATAGCATTCTTTCAGAAGTACCCGGTTGGTTAGAGCCCCCCGAAGCCACAGTAGAATATGTAGACATAATAAACACTTCTCCCTCCAAAAAAGCACTACTATAAACATAAAATGAACTACAACACAGGGATCATGAACACCACAGGAGCTGAACCAGCATAAAACTTTATTCAGGTACCTCGGCCTTTCACCTTCTTGGAATAATTAATCCCATCCAATGCTATCTAAGTACTTCAAATTAACCAATGAAACACCATCAATTAAATAATTTTGAACATTTAAACACTTAAAGCTGTAATGACAGAAATGATCCTAAACTTGAAACATGAACATTAGTTACCTAAAAATCCACAATAAATATACATACTATTATATATCTCACTGTTATAATCAACTAATGCCTTATCTGTCATGATTTATATATTGCAGCTCATTTTATGTTTATGATAGCAGGTTAAATACCCCTGCAGCTAAACACCAAATCAAGGCTAGAACAAAGGAGTGGTCAGAGTCAGACCCAAAGTTAGGTGCCCCTGTAGCTAAGGAGTGGTCAGAGTCAGACAGTAGGTTAAATGTCCCTGTAGCTAAACACCAAATTAAGGATAGAACAAAAGAGTGGTCAGAGTCAGACCATAGGTTAGGTGCCCCTGCAGCTAAACACCAAATCAGGAAAGGCCAAATGAGTGGTCAGAGTCAGAATCTGGACTAAGTGTACTGGTAGTTAAGATGGGGAGTGGAAGGTGGGGAAGATTTGGTAGACAGATACAGTGTATCTTCCTCGGACATATCAAGTGAGAACATTGAGGCTAGTAGAATGAAGGCATGAGGTCGGAGGTAGAAAGTAATACTCATGAGGGAACTGTATCTGTCAAGACAGACTGACAGATTCCAATTTCTAGTACAGACAGGGAGCTGACATTAATTTAAATTTTGAATTGTATGGAGTTCAGCCAAGTGGTTCAAGGCTATACCACAAAGGATAGGATTCTAGATATAGGTTTAGTCTTATCCAGTGCAGATGGTGTCAGGGTGCCTAGGTAAAGGTACCATTAGCCAAAAATTATCATGTTACTGTGCAGTTTAGAGTGCTGGGACAGGTTAAGAATAAAAACAAATAGACTGTGTTGTAGAAGTTTAAAAGAAGGGATACTTCTGTGCTGGGGAGGGGATCGAGAATTAAATAGATGACTAGAAGCATAAGGAGGGAGTAAACAAGCTATGGTAATTGGTCAAGGACTGAGTACTCAGGGCTATAGACAATAATGTGAGAAGAAGAAAAGGGCAAAAGAGTATGGCTACATAGGAATGTGAGACTAACAATTTGGACAAAATATAGGGCATATAAGAAGTGGAAAGAAGGTGAAGTGTACAAAAGCACAGAGTTGATGTGTCAGCAAAGCAAAAACTGAAAGGGAGATAGCAGAAAGGATCAAGAAGGTAAATAAATACTTAGCAGACAGGAGGAAGGAAGGAGCAGAACTAGCCAGGCGGAGCAAAAATGAGACAGAGATCAAGGAGCTCACTAAAGATTGGGAACACTGATGTAATGTATGAATATTTCACTTCAGTCATAATTAGGAATGCAAGGAGGTGGTATAATGTTGGGAGGGAAGGAAGAAGGTATGGAAGAATGGTTAGGACAGTTGGCATGCACAAGGATAGTGAGGGCCGATATGTAGAGGAAACTGACTGCCTTTCAACAGGATGAACTACAAGATTCATATAGCTTACCTGCAATAGCACTCAGAAATCTGGCCAGTGTGATGACAGACCCCCGATACAGATCTTCAACAGATCCCTGTCTGGTGCGGGGGTGCGACAGGATGGAATGACAGCAAATTTGGTATTGTTGTGCAGTACGTTGTTAAAAAGAAAAAATGGGGGACTACAAGGCCATTAATTTAGTAGCAGAGTGGTAGGGATAGTCATAGTGAGAATCCCAAAGGAAATGTTTACAGAACCTGTAGAGAACAGCAGTCTCCAAGGCAGCACCCAACAAGAATCTATGGCTAGAAGAAACTTCCAAATCAGATGGGACCCAGTTTTATGATTGGGTTACAAGTAAATTTGACTGGAGAATACCAGTCAGCATGGTCTATCTGATCTTGGCTTCAGTAAAACTTTTAACTCAGTCCTATACATGAAGATGTTTGAAAAACTGAAGGGTCTAGCTGTGGAAAACAGATGGATGAACTGGATAGTTGCATGGTTGAATAGTAAGACATAAGGGGTAGTGCTGAAAGTGACTATTAAAAGTGTTACATGGAGTCAGTACTCTTCAGTCTTTTCATTTGTAACATATCTGAGAGAATAGAGAACAAAACAACAGCACAGATTGTTTCACTGATCGCACAAAAGATAGGTGTAACTGTGAACAATGTGCAATCATCTGCAGATGAATTTGGAAATGCTGAAGGACTATACAGAAAAGTGGCAGTTGAGATTCAGTACAAACATATGCAAAGTACTGTACTTAGGTCATAACAGGTATGATGTGAATTATCATCTGGGGGAGTGAAACTGATAACAGCAGAGAAGGAAAGGATCTGAGGTGCTGATCACACCTGCCTTGGACCACTTGGGGCTAAATGAGAAGGTAGTTGCAACAGCAAGCAGACTGTTGGGGGGTTTCCTCAGATAAAATGCTCCATGACCAAAGAGGCAATTCTTCCATCCTACAGGGCCCTGGCTTGACTGCACCTCGATCAATTCATGCAACTTTGAATACCAAAGAAGAAAAGGACAATGAGCCATTGTAAGTAATCCAATTTAATGCCACCAAAAATCTACACAGCATGGAGGGGAAGGGATATGATTAGAGACCACAAGCGGAAAAGGCTTTCTTACCAGAGACCAGAAGAGACAGGGAGGATGATTTTGCTGTACAAAACTATGCTAGGAAGATTTGCATTGTTAACTCTAAAGAAGCATGACAGAGAGAAAAGTAGGACATGCAAACAGCAGATTATGGGGACTAACTGCTGCCTTAATAATCAAAAGTTCTTCTTCACAGACTGACCTGTAAGCACATGGAATGGACTACCCTCTAGTTTTCCACAGGTGTAGTAAGTATGGCATGGGAAAGCTAAAGAATCGATAAGGAGGAAGACAGAGGTAGAGAGGAGATAGAATAACAAACTCACTTAGTAAAGGCAGCCTTGAGTGGATTATTGTGTCATTTTGGCACCAAGCAAGTAAATACTATACTGGAATTCTGTAATACCTGGAGCCCAAAATGTCATCCCATAGATTTGTTAGGAGATTGCATCACTGAACATAAAAGTTACTCCCTCCCCAGCAATTCTGAGAGATGTTCTCAGTGGTCGGCTAGGATAAAAGCTGCATGAAGAAACCAGCTAGACAGTGTTGGGTTGAGGAAGGCATATAATTAATCATCAAGGTTTCTTACAGACTTTAGCCATGCAAAATTAGCATGGTAATTCAGAAGACTAATACATAAACAAACTATTAGGGGTGATAATGGATGATAATCTTACATTTGACCTATATATACAAAACTGCATAAGAGAAACAAATCAAAAACTAGAGATGTTTTACTTCTCACAGACGATTAAAACTACACTTGCCACTGCTTAACTACTCCCCACTCTTCTTTATGGCACTCTCGCCCTTACCCAACACTAAAAAATCTACACAACTATGTTCCCAGTCAATCATTGCAATTCAGTGACCAAAATTCTGCAGTCTGTCTACAAATCTAGCAAATCTGCTGGGCATTGCCTGTACTTGTACAAAGTTGCTAAGGCCTGGAACTCCTTACATGTATCCATCAGGTCTATATCCTTCCTCCCATCTTTCAAAACCAATCTGAAAGACGTCCTGGCTAAAATCTGGCTCTGTTCTTGATCAAACCAGGATAAACTATATCCCTAAATGTGAACAAGTACCTTTTTATTCTTTATACCTCCTTACTCTCTCTTCTTCACTTATTCCTTATTACTATGTAATTCTTTTCCCTGACTTTCTCTCTAAATATACCATATGCCAGTTTTTCCCCTCACTTCATATTTCAGTTCCTGTTTATATTAAACTAACTTATCTTTAATTTCTCTACAGACTATCTAAAGTTTCTCTAAATATTAAATGATTGTCATATACCTTGTATTGATTTTTAACCAATGTTTTTATATTGTCTGATTTGCTATAATTATTTAAACTGCAGATGTTTTTGCTTATTTTTGAAGATTGTATAATTATTGCTCTTAAAATGTTTTGTAATAACTTGAAGCTTTCCTCCCTGAGCCTTTTTTTTACGCAGTCAGACTCTCCCAGTAATCAAATGCAATAAATAAATAAATATGTAAAATCCTTAGAGTTCAAATACAGTTTACTTTGCATGGTAAAGCAGATATGTTTTGCTAGCCCTCTCAAACCTCTCGCTCCATGAGGGTCTAGAGCCTAGTCTTTTACCTGAAAAACATTTCCATCCTTTCAGCAGGAATGTTAGTGAGGGGGCATAAAAATTCTGAGTCATTTTCAGGAGTATCTTCAGCAGTTATACATCATCCTTGCAAATAATGTTCAAAGCAAAATTACAGTTTCTGTAATATGTATCTATCAATTATCACAGGAACAATTTCTGTCAGTTGGCATATATGAAAACAACATGTTATTGGCATGTATGGCTATGAACTGGACAAACAATACCATATATAATAGGGTAAGGATACAGTGGCTGCAAGGACAGACTACATAGATTAGTACAGAGGGATAGATAGAGTTTGTCTTTATTTGACTGGTCCACTAATGTGTCAAAAAACTGCTGTCTACTCATCAAAAGAAACCCTCTAGATGGCATCTCTAGAGATGGTAAGAGAAGAAGACTCTCAGCATTTTAGTTAATCATTCCTTATGTCAAAGCTACGTGTCATTTGATTCAGAAAGACTCACTGTGATGTGGAAGCCTTAAACTGGTAAGGTTTTATTATTTAGAGACCCCCCTCCCAGTACCATTTTCCCATTGGCAAGGGCCATAGCATACAGAATGGTCTCATTGAGGAAGCAGCATGCTAATGCAGGAGCTCATGGGAGTGGCTATTGCTTATAAGTCATGTGCAACCCTCTCAGTAATGGACACAATTCCTGATTATTATTTTTTTTTTTTAGGGCAAGAAAAAACTGAACACCATCTTTTGATTGCATTCACCCATGCACTCCTATGGGGGAATTTGTATGCCAGAAAAGTTTAGCAGGACTGTTGCTTTGTGTGTGTTTCTGCTTGCATGTATGTGCATGTGTGTGCGTGTGTGTGTGTGTGTGTGTGTGTGTGTGTGTGTGTGTGTGTGTGTGTGTGTGTGTATACATGTATCTGTGTGTCTCTGTAGGGATATGAATGAGGCTTTGTTTGTGTGTGTGTGTGTGTGTGTGTGTGTGTGTGTGTGTGTGTGTGTGTGTGTGTGTGTGTGTGTGCATGTGCCTGTGTGTGTGTGTGTGTGTGTGTGTGTGTGTGTGTGCTTACATGCGTGCATCTGTGCATGTGTGAATGTGTGTGTGTGTGTGTGTGTGTGTGTGTGTGTGTGTGTGTGTGTGTGTGTGTGTGTGTGTGTGTGTGTGATGGTATATGGGTGCCAATGTCACCACAGAGCATGAGTTGGTAGGGAGAACTCTAGTATGGATAGATCAGACAGCTCAATGTTCAATTCAGAGACATGATAATGAGCCACTAATGAAGTGTTTCAATGTGTAGCTTTACCATCTCTTTGAACTGAAGATTCTCTTTCTCTCTCTCTTGTTCTCTCTGTCATACTGATTAACCAACCCATGTTGGCCAATTAGCACAGGTGGAGAGACTACATCTAAGCAATATGCTCTCATTTGTAACTGGTCTTTATCTGATACTCTCAGAATACATAGAGTTAACCCAGTAGTTGCAACTCAATCTAACCTTAACAGTCCTATCCATGTAAAACACAACAGCTATAGCATTAACAGCAATTGTTCTTACCGAAACCTGAGTCGAACAGTATAACCCAACCATAATACCTATTACTGAAACATGACTAAAATATGAACATTGCATGTTAATTACATATACAAGAACTAAAATTGTTTCTTCAATAACAGATCAGTAAAAATAATAGGTGGTGGGGATTCTACTTCTGGTTAAGAGGAACATAAAACTGCCAGATGCTTTACTGCAATTGAACTTTTCTACTAGGGATACTGATCTTAACTGGTTAATGGTGCACATTACATTTGGAAATGTCTAAAAACTCAATATTGCAATTATTTATCTTCCTCATCTAGCCTCATTGCAGCTAAATAACCACTACCTTGATCTCTTCACTACTATTTCTGGTAAATCTAAATTAATTATTCTAAGGTGCTTTAACCTAAATTGGTTAGGAGCAGAGAAAACAAACTTTCACTTTAAAAATGCAACCTCTCTCAATTAGTCAGAGAACCCACTTGAAACACTCCACAAACTCTAACCTCTACACTTCCAGATGTAATATTAATCAACTCCCCTGATAAACCTCAAAACACTCTTATATTACCAAACTCACTAAGTGACCACTATTCCATTATGTCCTTCAGGTCTTTTGAGGCACCCAAAACCATGCCACATATAATTAGCACTACAGCCTTCCCAGAACAGTCGCAATAGACACTAAACACTGAGCTAGAAACAATTTGCTGGAATATAATTCTCAATAAGAGCAACCTAATAGCAACACTCAGTCAAATGTTAAACATAGTACCACCCATTCCCATTCAACTCAGGCTATTCCATAAGAGGAAAATATATGTGAAAGGTACAACTGCCCCATAGATAACTTCAGACATTAATAAACTATTATTGCATTGAAATGACACCTGGAAATGGGAAAGGCGACATGATCAATCAACAAATAAAATAAAACATCACAGCCTGAAAAAAAACAGGTCCACAATGCCACCAACTCAGCAAAAGACGTATGTCTGAGATGTAGCGTATGTGCGAGGGGTAGCAATATAGGTAGCTTAGTATTTTGTATATGAAACAAGTAAGTAGGAGAGTTACCTTGAAAGTCATTGGGACCCTACCGATTTTTTAAGTGCATAATAGTGTTGTTACATCAAAAAGACAGATTTCTCATGGGAAAGCTCCCCTAAACAATTCTGGGGAAGAAGTCAAAACAATTACTAATGACCTATAACAAAACGCATAGTCCAATCTCATCAGAAACTAATTTAATAGCATAAAGTTCCTCTCATCTTTCTACTAGAGAGATTTTTTTCTGTAAAAGGTGTTAAATTAACTTAAAAATATGAAAACAAATATATCTATAAAATACTCAGTACTATATCTAAAGTTTATCCAAATGGTATATAAGTATGCCACACTCACCTATCCTCAATCTTACCTTGACTACAAGTACATGTTCTTACTACTGGAAACATGGAGCCACAGTGCTAACCCCCCCCCCAATTTAAAACCTTAAATAAGACTACAGATCAGTATCAATAATGTGTACACTATCCACGGTATGTAAAACCTTAAATCAGACTACAGATCAGTATCAGTAATGTGTCCACTATCCATGATTATGGGAAAAAAGTCTTTATAAACAATTAAAAATGTAAAAAAGGTGCACCACTGTACCTTCCCAAGGAAAGAAGTATATTATAAACAATTAGATCATATCACAAAATATGACCTGCTATCAAGCAAACAGCATGGATTTCATTGCAAATAGAGTACAGTAACAACATTATGTACTGTAACTAGTCACATCCTTGAGGTAACAAAGAAAAATTAACTGAAACTATCTTCATTCACCTCAAACGTGAGTCAGTCAACCACAACCCTTCTAATTAAAACCTTAGTTAATTTTGGTATTGGTGAAAGTACCCAGCAATGGTTCGCAGTATAGCTTACCAATATATCATTTATTGTCAATCACAAACCGAACACATCCAAAAATGGTATATTCTCAGCAAGAGTAGCCGAATGCTCAAGAGTAGGACCTATCCAATTTCATTATTTATTAACAACTTACCTTTTAACTAACCAACTCTGAGCTGTACCATCTATGCAGATGATATAACCATTTTACATTTAGATAAAACACTTCACAAATTACAAGCAAAGCTGTAACTAACTGGACTTCCCTATAGAAATTGTTCACCAACATGCACCTGGCATTAAACCTCAAAAAAACAACTACCATGTTGTTTGGAAGACATCAAAAACTAAAATCCAGCTGCATATTACAGATCACTGAACTCTTGTATTAGAGAAAAAAGTACCAAGGTTAAACTTTTTTTCATCAACTGAACTTTACAGCATATGTGCAAAATGTCAACAATGTTGCACCTGGTCAGTTAAGATTAGTATTTAAATACTCTCACCTTCCACCCATTGCAATCCAGGAAAGCCTTAGCATTACAAATGGTAATGCCTAAATTGGCATATTGCTTACCATTGTTTGCACTAAATTATTCACCAAGCTCCTATACTCTCCAAATAACAAAGATCTATAGATTCATAACTCTAGGTATCCCCAGAAAATGTAGATTTGTAATTCTAGGTAGCCCCAGAGAACATCACTGTTACTCACTTGAAAAAGCCTGTTGGCTTCCATTGATTCAAAAAGAGAAAATCATTACTTCTGTTTCTACTTAGCATCACATTCCTTACCATAGTGTTCTAACCCTCCTCCTTCCTTTACACAGAGTACTAAGCTACATATATTGCCTTGTCTCATACACAGAATACTAAGCTACCTACCTACACTGCCTACCTCTTGCACATGTGCTACATCTCAAACATACCCACTATTCCTTACAGCCATCTGCAGATAATGCCGTCTCTCTGTCTAGACTGCAGTTCATAAAAGCAATAGGTGAAGGAACTTTCTCAAAGCTTGTAGCCACAGTATGGAACTCCCTACCACAAAACATGTAAACTGCAAGAATTTACTACATTCTAAAAATGCTACTTCATTTTATTAAAAGGGAGTACAGTGTAAATATTTCTACACCTCGAGGGGGGGGGGTTCTTTCAAGCAGCTAGTTCAATATGGCACAGGCTTCCTTGCTTCTACATCCACTAAATTAATTGGGCAGCATATTTTATGACATGTTCAGTTGTATATCTTATACATAGATTTGTATGATAATTACTGATAATAATTTTGATTTCAGGATACAGTGAAGTACTTGCAAAATGTTATCCACTTTATGATACAATTGTATGGTAACTGCCTCTACTTTCTATATTTCCACTGTACCCACATCAAATATTCCTTGTCTCTGTACACTACTATTGCTATATTCACTATAGCACACAGAATTATAGAACAACAATCATATGTAGAATTCATAGCTGCCTATTTGTCTGGGGTCATTGCTGAAAATTGTCTGACGATTTGTCCACCAACCTAGTAAAAACATTAATAAATACATTTATTTGTATCCTGCCCATAAACTTATTTTTTCCTTTTCACTGCTGTCATATGAAGATTATATGGTTCCATTTAAGAAAATTCAGTTTATTTCTGAACATTTCCTCTTTTTACCCTTTGCCTGAAATATTACAGAACTTTATCAAGGGAATAATTCAAAAGACAACATTACTTCTGTTTCTGCTTAGCATCACATCCCTTACCACAGCGTTCTAAAGTATAATTATATTTGTTTTCCCATCTCTTTTTGCAGTATCAGAAGCTATAGTGACATGTTTTTTCCTGTGATCTTTTTACTTTTGTACTACTGCCCCCTTACTAATGCTTTGGTTTTATTCAGAGTATTCTCAAAATTACAGTACAGGTTCTCTGAGAACATTCCCATCCCACCTACCCCACCCGTCCAAAAAATGTATACTGATTATAGACCATCATCCCCAGTGACTCTTGCAGGTATAAATGTTCAAGGGCTTGCCATTGCAGAGACATCTGTTAAAATATGCTTCAAATGGTAAGGAAACATCTGAGTAAAAATATATTGCTAGAGAAAAATGCATTTTAGAAAAAAATATATTAATAATAATCAAGAATAGTTAAAGAAAATCTACAGAGCAAAAATTTTTACCCCTTTCACTGACACAGAAATGTGAGAAAAAAAGAGACATGGATTTTCGAGGACTATAATCAAAATATGCATTCATTAATTGTTTAAACCTGTAACTTTTTAATGCTGCACCTCATATTCAGTCATTATAATAAGTAACCGACCCCTCCTTCACCCTCTCTAAATGCAGTGCATTTTCACTTTTCAGTTTTAACTGCATTTTGACTTCAGTAAATCTCAATGCTAATGTCATTTATTAAAATAATAACAAAACTCTCTGAAGGCTGAAGTCGAGGCATGTGCTTCTTCTGTCTGTTTCACCTGCTGTGTTAACTATTATGTAAAACAGAAAACATGTTCTATTGCAGTTCTTTCATTCCTTCCATCTTTTCAAGGCTAAAAAAATAAAGGTATATAGAAAATGATTTGAAATAAAAAGTGAAACAAAGGAAATGGAACTATTCAAAAGATCAGAAACCATAAAACATGCATGGACCTTGAATTATAGCAAATGTTAGAAAGTATTTGGCTTATAGTTAAAGGGTACAGTGAATAAGATACATTATTGCTGGAAAGTTAAAGCTTGTGCTTGTCTTTGATGATTATAAAATGCCATTATTCTGTTTAAAGTCTAGAGTTAAGCAATGCAAAATCAAGTATCATTACTTTGTTTGATGTAGTTAAGCAGAAGAAAATTAAGAGTAGTTCTGTGATGTTTCTAGATCAACTAATTTGTAACCTCATATTTATCCAAAGTGCATTTTCTTTGACACTTCAGGCCAGTTTATGTGAGAACATGAATATATGTTGAAGGATTATGCTTCACTGTAAGGCAGCATGATGACTTTATTGCTAAAAGCCACTTTCAGCGAGCCTGATGTTTTACACTTCTTCCAATGTTGTGCAACCATGGAATGGTATATATAAGTTAGGGGTGGGGGGATCAACCACTACACATGAGGTGCAGGGTGGCTTGCCCCTCACACACAAAAAAGATTGAAATCATGTTCACTAAAAGTGTTTTTCAGCGAATCACATTTTTGTATTTGTCCATCAAAGAATAATCCTTTAACAAATAATCATGAATCCATTTAAGTTGCTACTGATAATAATATTTCAGGATCAGTGGTTGAAAAAATATTAATACAATATGCATATCTATCAATAATAAATATATTCATCCGCTGTATTGTACACAGTATTTGGCTGCTAGCAATACTGTAATATAATTCTACCGCGTATTACTTGATAGAGCATAAATATAAATTCTAAATGGTGCTTATTCTTAACTTGAAAAACAGTACAGTGTTTGTTTATGTAGAGTGGTATGAAGCAGAACATACATTATCCAATCATAATCTCATAATGTGGAAGAAACTGGGCATTACCCAAAACAACAACTACATTCTGCACTGCATGCAAAACACTGCTCGTGCCATGCAAATTATATGTTTCTGTGCCGCAGAACAATACTATGTGAGTTTTAAAATTATACTTCTCCTGTTTCATTTTCTACATCCTGCTACTCTCCATCTGTTGTGTGTGCTTTTGCTTCACAAAGCCTTGACAAAGAAAGGCATTGTTTAATGGGCACTATACATGCGACTTGATCATACATATCTACATTGTAGACACCAGAACAATATTGTACTCTTTCCCAGTACTAAATGTAATTAACTTCTGTGGATATGAAATATTTATTTTCATTCAATATTTACAGCCTCTTAGAGCAGTCCTGAGAGCAGAAAATGTTCTTGTTGGTTGTGTTTTATTTAACTTTTGAAAGAGGCCATTAGACTGCCATTTCTCCGTGCACACAAAAGAAAGCAAATGAAATATTACAAGGTTTCATGATAGACTAAGAGAAATCTAATGCATTACTACTAAGGCCTTTATACCAAGTTAAACTACCTTTAAACACAAAAATAATGAGACAGGCTTTCCTTAAGAAGCAGAGAAATGTTAAGTAGTTTCTAAGGCTGCTGGGCAGTGTTTACAATAGTTCTGCTTCACATCAGGCTCGTAAAGTGACAAACAGTTCATTACTGATGGTACAAGATGTTTGCACAAAGACACAAACTGCTAGCATCTTAAATTTCTTCTATGGATGAATAATAAACTAAAACTCAAAAGGGGTTACTTAAACTCATCGCTCACAATGACCAGTTAAATTACACCATTGACTGTGTTTCTGTTTTTGTTATGCATAGTTAGTCTCATTTTGTATAGAAGGAGTGAATATGCTGTGAGTAAATTACAGCTTTATGTTTAATGCTTGTTTGCAGCAAACAGGGAGGAGCAAGGTTTCCCACTCTCTGCTTGATCTTTCCCATTACTGTTGAGGTCATGCCAACTTATGCATTTGTGGTGTATAATTCAATCTGCGGATGCCAGGACTCCCCAGAAAGTGAAACTGCAACACCAAACAACTTGCATAGTATTCAAAGCTCATTGCAGTATAGCTCTTCAGAGATAGCAGGCCCAGTTGTCACAACAAAGGAACTAAGCATTTCAACAGCAATTCCACACACAGATAAGAGAAATTAAATAAGCAGCTGCAGAAGTTGCCACTTGAATTGCTAATCTGGAATCCTTTGTTTTTGCCATGAATCTTCATATAGAGGCATTCTGGGCAAGTGGCCTATCCTAATTAGTTATGTACTCTCTCCCAGAAATGCCTGCAGTAAGGCACTTATGCAGCTGAGTGAATCTTAATTGCTCAGCAGTGTAAATTTGTATGGCTGGCTGAGTTAATCAGCATGGCAGAAAAAATGCAGTATTCTGTTGTAGTCGATGGGGAGACCACATAAAATGTAAGACCAGTTAAGTGGCTATGAAGAGGTAGTAGTTGGGGTGTGTTTGTGTGTGTATGTGTGTCCCAGTATGTGTGTATATCTGTAGGGGAATGAGTAGTTTTGTGTGTGTGAGGGTGTGTATGCCTGGGTGGTCTCACTTAGGGGCAGGCAGAGAAGGGGTGTGTGTATGCATGTGTGTGCGTGTGCACTTGTGTGTGTGTGCATATATGGATGAGCGTATGCACTAGTGTGATCATGTGTGTGTGTGTGTGTGTGTGTGTGTGTGTGTGTGTGTGTGTGTGTGTGTGTGTGTGTGTGTGTATGTTTGCGTGTGTGTAGGGGGGGTGCCTAGATTAATGAACAAATATTGTAATACTTCGAGGGAGGGGGACTATTACACACCGGGGAATTTGAAAGTTTACCTGAAATATTACCCCAACTCACTTAAAAGTTAATAGACAGAGAGTAGGTTTTGTAGCACGAAAGACCTGGGGGGGGGGGGGGATTTAGATATTAGGGAAATTTACATATTACACTTTTGGCAGCATAAAATACATATTGGGAAAATACTAAACACTAAGACATTCTTATTACTGTTATCACTTAAAAAGTTAATAGGACAACAGGTTTTGCATCATAAAACATGTAAAATAAAGAGTGGGTTGAGACTAGATGTCAGGGACACTCTTCAAGCTGAATAGAACTACAGTTTTTTCAAAGGTATGAGAAGATTCAAACCCTGTACCCTTAGCTTTAGAAGCATCTCGTATAGCTTTCGTCCTAATTTAGAACTAAGTACAAGAACAGTTCTTACATCAGGATGTATTTTCTGAACAATAAGATGTGTGAAAATCTAACGTCAGGCATTAATGATTGACTCTAATAGTCTATGAGTTACAAAGGACTGGGCAGTTGTAACAGACAAAATCAGAGATGTTCTGTGAAATTGGGTGCAGTTGAGAGGGATGAGGGCTACCATACTTCTAAATGGCAGTGTTCAGGACTTCTGGATCACTCAAAAAGTTAATAGGTCTATTATCACTGTGCAGTTTCTAAACAATGAGAACAGTGAAACTCAAATAAAGAGGAACTAATAATGGTCTCTGTTAAGTTAAAAACCATGAAGGCCCTGGGTCTGGGCAGTTCGCTGTGGAAATTATGCAAACAGCTCCCTCCAGTGGTTGCAGTTTTTCTCCAGCAAAGCTTGTGAGCAAGCAACTTAAAAGGGACATTAACATTTTCATGGAAACCGGTACTGATTGTCCATATCTTAAAGCCTGATAAGGACCCATCTCATTAATACCTTTGTTAAATATCAATAATTACTATGGGGGTTGGGCAACAAGGTTGAAACCATATTTCACCACCATTATTCACGAGGACCAGGTCGATTTATGAGTAACAGGTTTACCTGGGAGAATGTATTATGGGTTATGCAATGGTCAGATTTCAACAAGGGCCAACAAGTAATGAGCAGTCCTTGCAGCTGATGCTGAGAAACCATTTGATCCAGGGTTGGATCCAGCACAAGGTGACCTAGGCAGCTGTCTATGGCATGGTGCTACTTGGAAAGGACCCAGTATCATCAACATCATCATAATCATCAGCCCCTTTTTTCCCCATTTTCTACATGGGGTTGGGGTATCATGTTAAGTGTCGCCATCTGTCTCGATTCAATGCCACACTCCTACCTTCTTCAACACTCACGCCTGACTGTCACAGATCTTCTTTCACACAATCCAGCTATCTCTTTGCTGGACATCCTCGTTTTCTCTTGCCTTCTTCCAGTCTGTCCCAAATCTTCTTCACCAGATTGTCTTTTGCTTTTCTGTACATGTGTCTGAACCACTATAATATGTCCTCTTTGATCTTTTCTGCAATTGGAGCTAATTTGGCTTCTGTTCTGATGTCCTCATTTCTTCATCTGTCCCACACTGTGCATTCTAACACACTTCTCAGGTACTTCATTTCCATAACCTCTAGTTTCCTCATCTGCTCTGCCTTTACTGCCCAGGTTTCTGTACCATACAGTAGTACTGGTCACACCACTGTCTTGTACACCTTACTTTTCAGCTCCTTTGGCATTCTTCTGTCATAAATGATATTTGAGACTCTATGCCAGTTGGCTGCAGCCTCTCTAATTCTAGCTTTGACCTCTTCATTCAGACTTCCCTTCTCCTCAGCCATTCCGCCCAGATACTTGAAGCTATTTACCTGTTCCACTATATTCTCTTCTACCTCAATTCTCAGCTTCTTCTGATTTCCCCAATTTGCTGCCATTACCACTCTCTTATCTGTGCTAGTTTCATCCCATGTGCCTTCAATTTTGCATTCCATTCCCATGTCTTTGATGAAGTTCTTGCACAGAGTCTGCCTGTAATGCCACATTGTCTGCATACAGCAACTTTGTTGATCTGTCCCCTCCAACCTTTTTGCTAATGTAGTCCATCACCAGTATGGACAGCAGTGGGCTCAGAGCTGAACCCTGATGTACACCCACTGGGATCCCCTTTGTGAGGCCGAATACTGTTCGTACTTGAGTCATTGGGTCCTTGTACATAGCTTCTACTAATTCTACCAATGTTTCTGGGACATTGAACCACTGCAGTACTGCCCAGATCAGCTTTCTTGGGACCTTGTCATAGGCTTTTTCCAAGTCTAGGAATGCCCAGTTGAAAAAAAAAATAAAAAATAACTACAGAATACTTGTTTGAAAAGCATCTTTTTCATATGAGAAGGCTTCCTGCTTTCATTTGCATGCATTACAGATACACTTGCTGTATTACATGAAAGACTGAGAGAGACTTCCTGAGTTTGTGAGCCAGTGAGAGAACTTCCTGCTTCTTTGCTCGCACTATGAGTTCACAAACGCTCAGTGAAAAAGTTTTTTCATGTAGTTATGGACTAGAACTAGCATTCGCAAGGTCTGTCATTTACTGTTTAACCTGTTAATTGGAAGGTGTGTGTGTGTGTGTTTGTGCCTTGCTCCTATAAACACAATGTACCTGAACATCTACTTGAAGGCATGTTCCTATAAGACCTGCAAGTCAAGTCCTGTACACCTAAAATATCCCAAATAAGTCACCAGAGACTACAGTTAGTCAATAATTCCAGCCATTAGAGTTTCATGAACTAGAAAATACATTGGACAGTCCAGGAACAGAGCCTGGTTAATTAACTTGCTGAAACACACTAGGTAACTGAGAACAGCTCCTCAAAAGCAAAATATGACAAAAACTTCACAAATACGGAAATAGCAGCCCAGACTGAAAATATAAATATTTTTATTACGATTCTGGTACCTCGGCCTTGAAATTGATAATATGTTTAGATTCCATATTTATTAACCTCCTTTGAAAACTATGATCTAAATATATTATCAATGTCAATACTTTGTATCCAAATGGAATGAATTTAGAAGTATAAACAGATATAGTGGATGTTAAAAGAAAATTTATTTATGATCAACATATTAATTGTATATAAGTATTTGATATAAAATTAGGAATTTAGATATTTTGTAAAAATTATGTTTATTGTAACTTTAAATTTTTGAAATAATGTTGATTGATTAATTGATGCTAATTAATGAAATTCTGGGTGATGTATATAGACTTGCTTGTAAGAGTGTTAGTTATTCCACTTGAAGGCGAAGGCCGAGATACCAGAATCGTAATAAAGATATTTATCTTTTCAGTCTGGGCTGCTATTTCCGTATTTGTGAAGTTTTTGTCATAATTAACTTGCTGACAGTCACACAGAAGGCAAGTGGAGGTAGAAGGAGACACACTCTGTACCCATCATTAGAGCGATCAGTTCATTAGGAGCCTGAATATTCTGCACCACCTGCCAGACCTTTATTACCTTCTTTATTTTGTGATAAATCATTGAAGAGTATAATCAGTCACTAGTGTCGATCATTAGATTCTCATAGTTTTATTATTCAGAAAATACATATTAATTCGAAACGTGTTGTTTTGTTAACTTTTTAAGTAAACTGCAGTAGTGTGACTTGCCTGTTTTCAATTTTGCAGAACATTTCTGATTTTGCCTCATAGTTATGCCTTGTTGTTGTTGTGTCTTTCAGCTTTTCCCAGTTAGGGGTTGCCACAGCAGAACTCCAGTCCGCTAATGATTGGCAGTTGATTTTTGCATGCTGAGTTGCCGGCCCTAATGCACAGCCTTCAATGAAGGTACGCCCATTTACGCATGTCTCCACAGTAGACACTCTAGCTGAGAATCGAAAGGGACAACGTTTTCCTGTGAGGTGACAACACCGCAGCACCACCACCGCAGATTCCACCACAACCGCGGATTCATCCCTCATTAAATTATTTTGATTGTTTGATTATAGTCAGCCAATAATGCCAGTCATTAGAGTTTCAGACTTCTTTTTTGTCCAGAAAATGAATAACCATGCAACACTTATTGTTCTGGTAACTTTTTAAGGAAATTACAGTTGGGTGGTGCTTATGGCTCTGAGGTTCTAATGAACTGCTTCTTGTAGTCAAAAGTACTAGGTTTGAAACATTCACTTACTGTATAACATTGGGAAAGTCACTTAATTAGATAGTGCTTACTGAAAAGGCGCACTTTGTCCAATGGAGTTACCTTGTTAACAAGGAGATAAAATAATATTTAAAATCTGTCATTTTTTGGGCCTTTGTACTAGGACATTAAGAGATATCTTGGTGTGTTCCTTGTAAAATTTGTGGGTTTCTGGAAAACTGTTGTAGATTTCACTTAGTAAATAACAGGCATGTAAGTTTCAGACTTTGTATTCTTCAGAAAATGCTTTTTCAGTTTACACACACACACACACACACGCACACACACGCACACACACACACACACACACACACACACACACACACACACACACACACACACACACACACATGCACACACAGCCCAAGCACTGCTGTTAGAATCACAGAAGTGAAAGGAAAATATTATCTGTTATCTGGGTCTTGAACCCAAGACCTTCTGCCATGCTGGGGGGAGGGGTACCTATCCAAAAAAAAAAACCTCTTTAGGGAAAGCTCTACTTGTTCCAATGGCAGTGACACTAGCTAAGTATGCTGGCTGTCTTGAGTTCAAGGCCCAAATGAGAAATAGGATTTTCCTTTCTTGTCTGTGATTATAGTAACGTCTCAGCAGTTTGTTTATAATTTGACAGTAAATCACCATGCTGAGGGATTTCTAGTTGAAAGCAAAATCCTCTTATAGGAAAACTCAATACCATCTGTCCAGAGGCTCTTGTTAGTCCAGCAACATATCTGTGGTCTATTTCTCAAAAAATATATATGTGGCTTTCTGGTAAAGTATTGTGAACTGCAGTCACTAAATAATTACAGACATGTGAGTTACAGACCTTAAATCATTCAGAAAATACTTGTAAATGTAAAATTTACTCTGCTAGCAATTTTCTCTAAAAGACATTAGGTATAGTATGAAGCATGTATGTTATGATACAGTTTTAACAAACCAGAATCTTACAACTTATGCTGTTCTTGTGAAAAGCACATTTATGCGAACATATCATTTTTAATTTACTAAATAAGGAAAGCTGAATTCAGTCACATCTCAGTCTCTGTTTACCACCTCCAGTCCTACTTAGTCAACTTTCATACTTGAGAAAACTTCATTAGGATAAGTTATGGCACAGACCCTTCTGACATTTTATATTGTTTATCTGGTACTATCTCAAAGTGACTGATAAGAAACAAACCAAAGGTCTGACTGTCTAATATAAAAAATCTTTAATTACCAAGAACATTTTATATTAGATGGTTGTACTTTTGGTTTGTTTCCTTTCTGTCATCTTTCTTACAGTTTTGGGGTCCGTTTAGCTGTCCAATTGATTTTGGCTTTACTATCTCAAAGTAGTCCACATAGCTATAGAATTTGCCAGATGCTTTTTTGTCTATTATAATAAAAGGAAAGTAATTTCAGCTCAAGGCTGCAGTTAATGGTACACTGAAGTACATCTCTAAGTGCTTAGAATTACAGAATATAAAACAAATTACATTTACTTTAATATGTTTTCCCTATTCCCATTGCAATTATTCGACTGTGAATAAACTGGGCAGCATGAAGTTTATTAGTCTGATATTTATTAGTTATGAATATTAGTTATGAATACATTTCTTTTTTTAAATTAGCTTGTTTTTCGCAGGTACACACATATGAAATGCGCTGTGTTTGGGCTACAACAATTTGTCTGACACTTATTGCAGATAAGCGAGGCTATGAGCTGTTAAGGAGTTGCTTTCTGTAGAGCAGGGTTTGATTCTCTCAGCACTTGTCTTCTATATGACTCATCTCATTTTTCAGATAGCGCTAATGTGTTGTTTCTGAAAAGAGACACCTGCAGCCAGAGGGCCATCCCAGGCTGTTAGCAAATGTAGTACACACTTGTCTTTTGAAGTCCTCCACTTTTAACTTAGCCAGTAATCAATGCTTCACGATATACCTTTGACAATGAATCCCAGCATATCTTTTATAGTATTATAGATGTCAAGAAAAACAACTGAAACAACGTACTCTGAAATTTAATGGTAAAAACAAAAAGCAAAGCTTTCAGGTCCAACAACCCTTCTTCAGTGCAAGATCTTGCACTGAAGAAGGGTTGTTGAACCTGAAAGTTTTGCTTTTTGTTTTTACCATTAAATTTCATAGTAAGTTGTTTAGGTCGTTTTTTTTTTAAGTTTGGACATCTAGATACTGTGTGTGTGTGTGTGTGTGTGTGTGTGTGTGTGTGTGTGTGTGTGTGTGTGTGTGTGTGTGTGTGTGAGTGCGCATGTGTCCCCGAGTGTATATTTTAGTTGAAAGGTCATGGCCATGGTCAAGGTGCATTTTTCTCATAGTGCGAAAATAGGGTGTTCCACATTTTGACTGTTTGTCACACATTGCTATGGTCTGTGCTCTACATTGGCCTCTTAGCAGATCAAGACTGATGCGGACAGGTTTGAACCATGTTTTATTGTAATTGGGGAGACACAGACATGTAATGGGATAGTGATATGGTTGGGGGGGGGGGGTAGGGCCATTGTCCTTGCCCATGGCCCCATTTGACAATTATCTGATTCTGAGTTGATTTTTTGGAGTGCAACTACCTCTTCTAGATACTTAGAGATCTTAACTTGCGTGGATCTTTGCTTGTAGTCCTTAATTCTGACAGTCAGGGGATCACAGTAATGATTAATACAGGGTTGTACATTTTGGCATCCTTGGGGGTAATGTGGATTAAGGCAGGATTACTCTTTGGCCCCAGTTTCTGTACAAGTATTAGAACCCCTCGCTGAGAGAAACTCTCTGTAAAGTCAGTATCATTGGATGTACAGGAGATGTCTATCTTGGGAGGGGTTAAATAGATTTATTTTCTGATGAGTTGATCTTGCTGCTCAGAATCACCCTGATTACCCTGCCACTAGTATGTGATAACCTTACTGCATGGAGCTGGATAACAAATTAACACGTCTGAATCATTGCTTCTCTCAGATAATTTAACCCTATGTCTCATTTTTATTGCCCAGTACCCAGTATAATATTGTTTGGTATCCCACCACTGTATGATACCTGGGGTTTGATTAACATTTATACTGACAGCTACAATAGATCTGCTACACAGGCCGAGTCGATATACTCTGCAGGCAAAAATGTCTCACTGGGAATCATGGAATCTTCCAGTGGAAGTAGACTTTATCGGTTAAGATGGTTGTGTATCAGAATAGTTAAATTTATGCAGACTCTTCTTTTGGATATTCCCTATCACCAGCTGGGGCACTAGGATAAGTAGGTCTTTACACTTATATACTCCCCAAAAACCCAGAGGGGGAATAGATCAACATTAAGGTTAGATGTGGCTTGGACATCCTATCTTTTATTCTATCTTATCAAGCCATGGTTCTATGCCTTGCTGCCCAAGAGTGGCATCTGCTTTACTCAGTTCCCTGGATGAGGAAATATATTGCTGCTTTCCTACAGAGATCTAACAGAACTCCTAATAATGAGCCCCATTAGATATATGACTTTTACAGCAAGCTTTAGGGTATTAGTAAACATGTAAACGCAGATTACTATCAAAAGCCTGACATTCGAAACTGTGAACGATCATATCCATGATGCATTTAATTGACCTCATGCATATTAAGTAGGTTGGAACATTGACACATACAATCGACAGCCATTTGTCGATGTTAAAGTCGACAGTTACCATATATGTAGATGCTTCGTAGCCCTTACTTCTGTACATCCTTACAAACAGTTGTACACCTGAATGTCGACATTCTGCTTGTCGCTCCTAGCATGTTCGAGGAGGTGCCTGTCGTGTAAGTCACTTTCTGCCATTTTATTGTAAGCTATGTAAACACTATAGTCAGAAGCTATGTGAGATTTTTTCATGTATCCAAGATTCTGCATGAGTGGCATTTTCTCTTCTTTCATTTGTAAGCCACTGTCATCTTTGTCACTAATATGGAAACCTTCCCTTGTTACAGGTAGCGGAAATGGGGATTGAAATTCCAGGAGCAATTCACTGAGTAATAAGGGATTGTACCCACTGACAAATTCAGAGTATATATATGTCCTACATAAGAGTGATCTCTTCCATTCTCTGCCAGTAATCACTTGGTTCTGTACATCATAGAGACTTGCTTAAGTTTCTCCCAGTGCTGCTCTATCTGATCAGGCATTTGTTGAAGACGAGAGCAGATTTGCAGCAAAATTAGATAACCTTTTACAGAATGACTTCCTGAATGAAGGTTGTGCAATAAAGGTTTTATTCTTTAAGGAGTTAGGGTAGATACAGTATGGAATTATATCTTGCATTAACACCTTCTTGATCATCTTTCCCACAGATGAAGGATTTATGTATTAAAGTTATTTTACAGATGATTTTTGACTTAGTTACAAGCTCATGTCATTTTTGCAGGATCCCATTGATTGTTGGAGATGACAGCAACCTAGTATTGGATCTTGGGACCATATATTCTGAGACTGTCCAGCCATTCAGCAGTAATGGTCGGGAATTCAGCATGGCTGCTAGTAGTGCCTTGGAGAAGATATTAGTTTCTCATACTCATACTCATTAATTGCTTTAGATTTCATCGACATAGAAGGTGATGAGGCATCAGGGAGAAGTGATGTGTTGATGCAAGAGGTGTTGGTCAGCTACCACTTACAGGTGGAAGTAGTCACTCTCCTATCATCATTGAAATACTTGATTCCACTTGATTGCCGCAGTGAGCAAAAAGCTTTGGTTAGAAGGAGAACCACAAAGAAACTTTAGATTCAGTGTACCCCTTTTATAGTTGCTGTGAAAAAAATGCCGGGAATTATGGATGGTAGACTGAGAATATGCAGCATTTTGTGATTTTCTTAGGCAGACGTATCAGCCATAAGTAGATTATCTTAGATGTTTAGGTTCATGTCTCTGCTTTTCCACTTTTTTTATTTCCAGGCATACAAGAAGTATGTATTTCAAATTTCTCAATGCTACATTGATTGATATGGCTTTTGTATTTGCTAATATGTCATAGTATTATATTAAGGTTTCTTTTACCAACTCACTTTATTTATATAGTTTAACACCACATTAAAGAGGTACATAAGCGTATTTTACATTGATTTTTATTTGTTTATTGTTATTTGTTGGCTTACTATACAAGTTGCAGCTAGCCTGTACAATCTAGCCTGGAACCTTTATATTATGACTGATTATTTATACTTTTCAATGAGTTTTAGTAAACATGCAGTGGGCCTAGTTGCCAGACAGATTATGATTTGTGGGTGCCTTCCGCCTTTATCCTGAACTGAATTGTGTTTCTGTAATAGAAATTGTCTATGAACATTTGCAGTTTTAGAAAAGTTATACATTTTTCATGTTATTTAAGACATGGCAATTTCTGTTATTTTAATTCAAACTTTTTGCAAAAAAAAAAAAAAGAAAGAGAAGTGCAGTGATCCTGAATTTTAAGACAGGCAGTTTGACTGAAATAATGGCCAAAAAACTCTAAGCAGTATTTTTAAAGCATATTAAGTATTCTATTTAAAACAAAATTATGCATGATTCACCCAAAAATATCCATGACACATTTGTGCAAATGACTTTACTTAGCCTTATTAGCACAAAGACACAGACTTTCATACACATGCTTGGCATTTCATTTTGATCAGAAAAGATGCCATACCTAGACAAAGAAAACACATGATGCTGTATACCTCATCTGAATCTGTTTCTCCCTTAAGTTCTAACTTTAGTCTTTATCTGTCAGCGTTGTCCTGTTTTGTTTATCTACTTTATAAAAAGAGTCTGCCTCTAGCTTAGGAATACATCACAGCAAAAGCTTTTACCAGATAGTATTGATTCTTTTATTTGATTGCATAACAAAGGGAGCCAAAAAACTAATCAAAATCAATGCTGACTAAATGAACACTTTCAAAATGCAGTGTATGACTCGTAGGTGAGGTTATTACGACTTTAAGAGAAGAATGCAAAATAAATGTTATTGCTAAAAATGGCCAGTAACAGGAGAAATTAATGCATAATTTGAATTGTTAAATGCTGAGGGTAACCACCAGTGGGATTACATGGAGGATATTGTTTGATGTTATTATTATTTTTTTTTTGCTATTAATATTTCACATATAAAAGTGTTCTGATACAGAATAATCAACTTGCTTATCATTGTGAAGATGATGACAGAATGATACTGGATGCAGTAGTTAGTGCTCAAAGAGAAGCATAATATGAATGTCACAGTTGAGAAACAAGCATTTAGCAATACCTAATTATCAGTTCAAATGTGCTGTGGAAAATTGCTAACTTAAAAATTTGGGAGCACATATGATATCATGAACTATGCTAGAATTTCTATGCAATGTTATAGTTGACATGCAAAATCACTTTTTTTTTAGAATGCTAGTTATTCAGTCATTAGCTCAATGAGTGAGTGGGTGAGTTATTTATTTACTTAGCTAGTTAAATGTGCCTTCCTGAGTAGAGTACTGATCCATCTGTACCATTTAAGGCTAGCCCAGCCATTAAAAATATGAGAACACATAGTATGCATAGAGGTAACACAGTACAAACAATGAAGAGAAAAAATAACCAATTTTTGAACTTTTGCATGATAAATTATGCAATCCATACAAAGAATAAATAAGGAGTTCAGCAAAAAGCTTGACAAAACAATGCACTTAACACAAGTACAGAGTTAAAGAATTAATCTGACTAGTAAGTTCTTTAGTTGGAGATACGTTTATATATAGGAAGATGAAAACATAGAACAGCATAGTATATTTAAGTGGCGGAAATATTGTTTTTAAAAAAACTATGAACATTAGTCAGAAAACAAAATCACAGAAGAAAATACAGCCAAAAAGGAAGAGAAAGAAAACTGCATGGTATGTTTGTGTGACATATTTTAAAGACATAGCAGAATGTAGGTGGGTTTGAGAAAACAGAGGTTAGGAAATATGTTGGGCAAGCAAACAGGTGCACATTGCATACTTAAAGTTTTTTTTTTAATTTGGTGTGCATTCAGTATACACCTGAATTGTTTTTTAGGGTGGCCAGAAGCGATATCCAAATCTCCAAAACAATAAATGAGAAGCTAAGATCTGCAGTGGATAATTTGCACATAATATTTATAGTGAGGGTGCTGAAAGGGAGAATTGATCTAAGCTGATAATATAAGAATTTTTGTATTAGGTTGCTAACTAGAAAGGGGAAACACTCTGGTTTTAACAGTTTGGAAACAAGGGAGCGTAATAGTAAATGGGATCTCTGTTATACAGACAGCTACTTTGCTTTGGTTAGAATAAAGTAGTAATGCACTTCTCTGGGGGATAGGGTAATAAACCTGAAAATGCAGTTGTTAATTGCTTGTAGGGTTGAAAGGTTTTACTCTGAAGCTACAGCTATAATACAAAGGACATATTTAAGCTAAGCTAGTAGAATACTGTTACCGATTGCACATATGCTTTAGATGAAGGAAAGTGGGAAGTCTTTAACCAGAAAAGTAATTTAGCAATTTGCACCCTTGCTATAATGTCATCCTGAAGCTCTAAATGTTGTTCAAGCCATACACCTAGGTACTAGAAGTGGCTTGTAGTCTCTAGTTTATTGTGGTTATTACATAGGATATGCCAGTAAGGGTTACTAATAAGGAGCTTTTGTTTGGGTCTGAATATCATAGCCTTTGTTCCACTTATGTTTATTAGCAGGCACAAACTTTGAGGACAAAATGTTTAGAATTAACTAAGGTATAGACAAGCATTCCCCAAGCTAAATACAGGATATAAAACTGGAAAATAGCATTAGTCCCCAGGTCATAACTTCAAAATGTTTATCCTAATATCCCGTTTCATGAATATTTGAATAATTTATTGTACAGTTTCTCTCTGAATTATATGTCATTTGTGAATATCAACATGATTTATATAAGGTGCTTGTATTACAACTGTATTAGAAAGTGTGGGTTGAAAAGATTTTTGCAAAGTGCTTTTGAAATGTAACAATAGTGTGCCCTGCTGGAATAGAACAGAAATGTACATGCACTATTGTAACTGTTTAAATGTATATTTTAACACTGGAAAATGGAATATAAGAGATTAACTCCAGAAAAATAACTGAAATGAAATTACTTTATGGCTAGACCATATTAAGATGGTATCTTTCAGTTCCAGTCATTCCTCTCTCTTCATTTTTTTCTTTCAGGCACTTGTCAATCCCAAACGGCCACAGCCTATGCCATCTGCCATACTTATGATTTTAAATGTATAAACTCTACCTAATTCTGAATCATTATGCTTAAGCAAAAGTACAAAAATGTTGCTTATGTCATGAATTTTCTCAGTAATACTTTTTATTCCCATTGTCTACTTTACTGTGGTTTTTTTTGGAGCTTTTCTCACCAGGCCTCCGATGAAAAGGGGTCTTGTAAACAATCAATTTTTCCTAGTAAACAAAAGCAATAAACAAATAAATTTAAGAATAGCTATGTATTAGAAATTATGTAACAACTATATGATAGCTCTACCCTGGTGAAAAAAATTTTTTTGCTCTTTGAGGCCAACAGATGGGCAACTACCTCAAGTGCAGAAGGTTAAATATGCTAAGGTCTCATTTACACTTGAGGACAGAGGGGATTAGGAAACTGATAAATGAATGAAAAACAGCAATGGCATTAATACCAAAATACTATCCGCTGTGGTGGTCAAGTGAGACATAAATCATGAAATGATACTGTCAATGTACTCAACAGTTTATTCCCTCATCTTCAGATAAAGTCATCAACTTTGATAGTGATGCAAAGGATAAAACTGGGTATAGAAGCAATGAGAATGGTGTTCTCATCAGGAATACTGGCCTCACAGTATGTGGCAGATTGAGGAGATCATCTGTCTCATTTAGAGTCCCTATTCTTATAGGGTGAGAAGAGCCAGATGCGGTGGACTGGGAACCTAGCCAGGAGATTCCCTGAGCACCTTCTGCTGCAAGCACATCAGAAATGTCCCATTGATAAGGGGCCTGGCTCAGACACAGGGCATGCTCAAGGGATTATCTCTTAAATTGTCTTGGAATAACTGGAAATGCCAGAGGAGAAGCTGGAGACTGTTGCCAGGTATATGAAGGCCTGGCTTGTTCTGCTCAGCTTGCTGCCACTGAGACCCTCATCATGACAAGTAGTTAATAAAGTGGATAAATGGATGGAAGAATCAGTAGTAGATGGATGGAGTATGGTTGTGTGCATATGTGATATTTATAATGAATCAGCATTTAAAAAGTAATAGTCTTGTAAGCAGGTTTAATCCTAGTGAGCAGCACTTAGAGCTGTAATACATATGGATGGATGAATGGATGGATGGATGGCTAAGTGATACTGGCAACTGTATATGGAGAATTATTTTGATGGAATATGTGTTTAAAAACAAAGTGCTGTTACCAGTTTTAACCATGTAAATGACTTTTACAGCTGCTGCATAGAAAGGTATCCTGCAGGCCACTTGAGAAGACATTACCCATAAGCCCTTAGCTGAATGTGTGGAATAACAACATGGGTGAAGTTTACCTCTCATATCAATCAGTTCACCTGTTAGCATTATTTAAGATGAGTGGCTTTGCATGTTGCTGGGTCAGGAAGTATTTTACACTGGATCATTTGGAATTGCTGTGACTGGTTACCGAGTTATCTGTGCTAGTCTCCTAAAAGTTTTCAGTTTGTCCCCTGCATCCGTGATCAGTTTCACCCTATGCTGCACTATGTGTGAATATTCTACACCTTAAGCTTAATTGAGACTAGCTGCTCTCTTCTGTTTGTGGAACCATGTCACTGCTCTGTCTGCCAATAGGCAAAGCTCATTTGCACAAAGCAGTGCTGGAATAAGGGTAGCTGCTTTTATTAAATCAATCCACTGTTGTCTCTAGTTCTCCAATCTCCCAATTACTAAATACATTCCAGTGTACTTCTCCACAAAGCCAACTACTCTTTCACTTAGTTTAGCCTGTGCACCATTCTACTAACTAAAACTAACATACTTAGTCCTTACAAATAGTTTAGCTTGTGGACTTCTCCCAAGTTTAAATTAAATTATTTAGTCACATTTACCTTACCTCCTTACTTTCCCATCTAATAGTTGAATCACTGGACATTTTGGAAGGTCAGACGAGTTGTCCTCTCTTCAGTTGCTAGACGCATTGGACATGGAGTGCTCAGGCTGTATAGGAACTATCATATGCGCACAAATAACAAAGTCCTATTTAAGTCAAATAACTCTGTGACAGGTACAGATATTGAACTAATTTTGAAGCATCTCTCTCACCTAAAACTATGCTTAGTCAGCATCATGTACTTACACTCTCACCTCCAACTCTGTCGCATTCTCAATAAAAATGCCATACACTGAACAAGGCCATTAAAGATCTCTACCACAGCTTCTAAGAACTGATAAGAAAAGTAAATTCTCAAACTCATCTCATCCATGCACACCTATAGCAGCAAGCCACTGAGAATCACACTGTACTCAGTTTTGAAGTCCTAAACACTCTACTAACAAAAATGTCTTGCTGGTCAGTGGCTCAGCTGTTAGCATATAGATTCTCCACTCACAAGGCAGGACAAGGACAAGGTTTCAATCAGTTTACTACCAGATGCCAGGATCTCTGAAATGACAACAGCCTCAAAGACACTTCCCCAAGGCAAATGTGACTACAAACTGGTAGGACTGAATGACTTAGGAGGAAAAGGTCTAAGGAAATCATAGCAAGACATGTCAGAACACTGCATGCATGTGAGAAATGCAGGTAAGACCTTACTTCTGTGTAGAATCCTTCATTCACATGAAATTGGATTTAATAATTGTTTGAATAGATAGTGGCAGCATGGGATAAGATGACTGGTAGTCCAACGTGTGTTATTTTACTATTACAGTGACCTTGCTAAAGCATTTGCTACCTCATAGGGCCTTTATTGGGTAGAGGCCAGTTAATGGACATTCAAATGTAGCAAATTCATCAGACTCCATTTTGGACCACATTAAGATGGCTCTTCTCAGTGCCAGAAGTCTTAACAACAAATTGCCTGATCTTGAGTCTCTCCTGCTTCTGAAGCAGCTCCGTGTTTGTATAGTTACAGAGACCCGGTTTAAATATAAAGACAGCACTCCCTCCATACATGGGTTTTGCACATACCACATCTTCTGGCCTGATTGTAACTGTGGTGACATCTGCATAGCTGTCAAGCCTCATATCACCTACAGACAGACAGAGGTACAAGCTCCCAGGCATCCATAAACAAAAATCATAGAACTGTAGATCACCAGAAGTAAGACAAATTACCAACTCAAGAGCTTCCTACAGGATACCTTCACTTTCACCAGACAACCTGTAGTATTTCTGAAAGTATTGGGAGTACTCCATATTAACAAGGGCTCCATTGTTTTGTTAATATGTAATACCACACATGCCTTCAGCAAACCTCTCCTCAAATTGTTTATCCTAAGATTAGCCACAGGGTTTGTTCCTAAATTATGGTGAACTGCAGTGATGATGCCCATCCACAAGGGTAGTCCTACCCCTGACCATGGTAATTATAGACCAACCAGCCTTACGAGCATGATCTGCAAAGCTATGGATCATATAATAACTGATATTACCAATTATGGCATTAAAAAATCTGGCTAGATCATAAACAGTTCAGCTTCATTAAAGGGATATCCTGCCTGTTAGATCTACTTAACATCTTTGAGAGGGTCACACAGACCGTTGACAGTGCTTATGCTGTTCACACTGCATATCTTGAACTATCTGAATATTTTGACACTATATACCAAGTAGGCATGTACACAAGTGAAATGCTTTAAATTTAGATCCTTATGTGGTAGAAGGATGGCAAAATAGCTAAAAGACAGAATACGTGCAGTTCCATATGGCAGCTGCCTCATTAAAAAGAATGACTGCAGCCACTGTAGTCTCCCTCAGGGATCTGTACCGCCACCTCTCTTTTTCAACATTTTTTTCTCTAATTAACAAACTGAGAAGACTGATGTTTAAGTTTGAAGATGACTGCTAACTGGGATTTATTGTCAAGACCTCCTCTGACTTGTACCCTTTAGGAATAACGTACCCTATTTAATACTTGGTGTGGTGAAAATGGGCACACATTAAGTGCAAACACTGTACTATTGTTTTGTCTGACCAACAACCCTTACCCTTACCAAATAGTACAGACAATATTCCACTGCTAAACAAAAAGTAGTCAGGGATCCAGATACCTGTGTTGACAGTTCTATGTCTGCCTATTATTATGTGCCAACTGTAGTCAGAAAATCCTTTTCCTCAACACAACTAATAGCCAAGGGTATATTATCCAGATCTAAAGATGTCAATGCTCCCTTATATACAACACCAATTAGACCAATTACAGAGTATAATGCCCCTTTCATGAAGTATATCACTCAGGATACCAAACAACCAGAAAAGCCCCAGAGGTTCCAAACTATTTCAGGCTAAAAGACCTTGACCTACCATGATAGGCCTGAAGTGCTATCCTTTTACTCAGTGTCTTATAGATTCCTGAGGGGCGAGCTGTGCCTTGCCTACCATACAATTAGATACCATGTTGTCTCTGATCTCCTATATCTCCACAAGTCTAATAGTTTAGCAAAACCAAAACTAGGCACCTAAATCTTTACCAGCAGATAAACATATTGCAAAGGAGAGACTCATTATGCAGAACTTCCTCCCTTTTCCGAGAAAAGCTACTCCTGTAGTTTAAACAGTGAGATACATTATCATCCTTCAAACAGAAACCTACATGACCTGATGGGCACTCTCGAATTTACCCCAGGACTAACTGGCCTACTCCTCTTTGAGAAATGGGGTGCAGCCTGAGGGCGGTACTGGAAAGGTATTGATCATTCATCACATGAATAAATTGCCTTGAAACACCCATGAATTGTATGAATTCTACAAATCATTTGTTAGTAAATAGCACAGCCTTGCTTTCACCTCTGCAGTCAGTGACCAGATGAATGAACAGGTGTCATGTATTGGATGGATATGCACTAATATATACCTGCTTCAATAACTGTTTGAGCATGAAGATGAGTGGAATATTGTGCAGCTGGAGTCATACATGGGCAATGCTACTGCTGGAGGGTAGTTATGCAACTGCAGAGGATTTATTTCAAGTGGTACAGGAACAGACGTACACATGACAGGTTTAATACCACAGTCCCACCTGTACACACAGACATTTTTCTGACTAATGATATGTTTCTGTGTCATGACAGAGTATAATTAAGAGGGAGTGTTTTCTGTTGACAGCCACTGCTTTTTGTGCATTAAAAAATCTACTGCAAAAGCAGTTCTGTTAAAATATAAATTTATCTGAAATGGAAGAGAAAATTAGCTTTGTTGCACTGTTGTCATATGAATTTCTGATCAAATGCATGTAGTCATAAATAGTACTTATACTCCACCGAACAGGAGGAGACAAATTAAGCATGTTATTGTCTCTTTATCATCATATCAAAAAAGACAGAGAACAACACTGTCTAACTAAACTGAAATGCCTTTTTCAGCCCAAAATTTTAAAGCATTTAGCTGCTGCAACCCTTGTTCTGCTTCCGTCTGTAGATTTCTGTAAATAATCTTAAATATCATTTAATTACCCAAGCAGCCCCAGGAGGTTAATCTGGGCTTCACTCTCAGTACAGCAATCATTCTTTGCACAGCAATCAACTGTTCTATGAAACCTTAGATTGCTCTTAAATTATACAAAGAATCAACTTCACTGTATACTTTTAGCAGCCTGGCTGACAAGGAAACATGCCTATTTAATGTTAAAATAGCTGCAAAATGCATTACTCTTTCTGTAGACGTTAGTTTTCTGGATAGAGGCCAAAAAGGAGCTGTGCATTCCTTACGGTGGTAGGCAGACATTCAGGCCCAGTATGACAAATGCAGTGATATGAGAAAGGTTCAGTATTTGCTTATATTAAGCGAACATTAATCAGTCTTAGAGGAGGTATTTATATAACATGGCAGCTCCTTTCCTGATACAAGCTACTGTATGTCAGCTCATGGTGAATGTTTTTCATCTCCTGTGGACAACGGCTGCTGCCCCAGTCAGCACAGTTTCTGACAATCGATCAAAGTACCATAACCAGAGCATTCATTTAATGTGCAGAGATCATCAGCTCTTATCCTTAAGGACTGGTCTTCACAAGCTTCAAAATCATTAACCAGCTGCAGGCTTTGTGATGGCAGGTCGAGAAATGTACAAATGCAGAGGCTAACTTGACCTGATAACTCTGTGTGAGTTTGTTGAGTGTGTGTGTGTGTGTGTGTGTGTGTGTGTGTGTGTGTGTGTGTGTGTGTGTGTGTGTGTGTGTGTGTGTGTGCACCAGGTGTGTGCATGTGTCCATGTATGAGTAACCTTTGACTGTAAAAGGAAGGAGCATATCCTTGAACCCCACTCTGCATACCCACCACTGCTCTAAATTCCACTCAATTTATCAGTCAATGAAATGGCATCAAACAATGACTGTAAAGATATAAAACAGGATCCTTTTTGTATAAACTCATTGATAATAGCAGAAAATCATCATTATAAAGAAAATTAATCTGAAATTAACTTTGCTCCATTTAGTCTGGGTACTGATGTGGCAAATGTTAAGTCCTGACTTCTGCTATATTACACAATATATAAAAATATTAACATGCTGGACTGGAGAGATGATCATACATTTTTATCCGTTGCTCAGGTATTGAAAACTACTAATAGCCAGCTCCAAAATACAGAGGAATGGAGCATTGATTGCAGCCTAACTGTTCTAGTCTTGAGTAGAGACCCAAATATTAGTGAGACAGCCAGAAAGGTGGGTGTGAGCAGCTGAAGCTGGCATGTTCATCATGATGGGAAGTATGTTGGGTGTATCCTGCCATTGGACTACCTTCATCAAAAAGACCTGGAAGTGTGAGTCTTATAAATAGGGGCTCAGGTGAGCTTAGCCATGCACTCTGGCAAGCACCCCAGATTTGGGAAATTATATATTCTCATCGAGGTTCAGCATAGTTGTCAGTGCATTGTGCTTGCTGGCCAACAGGGGAGGGCTGGAAGATAAACCAGAATTTTTATTTGCTTTCTACAGGGTACCATTCTCTTTTGCTAGGCCTGGGAAGGTAACAAATGGGTCAACAAGGGGAAGAGATGTTTGCTGGCCATGGGTTGGATGCAGGCCAAAAAAGACAAAAAAAAAAAAAAAAAAAAAAAAAAAACTATGCACTTTTCCATGAATGCACATTCTTACATGTATATAAACAGCGAGGCAACAAGCACATTTCTTCTAGCTATTGGTATATAACTGTGTGCTTCTTTGTTGTCTTTCACATCATTGAGTCACAGTGTGTTGATCAGAGTCTGGAGAAACACAACACAGTGAACCTCTAGAACAGGCTTTGACATGGTCTTGGTTTTAAGTCCAGCTGTCCTTGCTCTTTGATGTCCCTGAATCAGGACACAACACTGTGTTCATAAAAAAAACAATTTTGTTAATTAAAAACAGAAAGCAAAATACTAGCTTATTGGTGCTGTTCTTAGGTATTTTATTGATGTTTAATATTTGGTAACTTAGATGGGCAGAGGTGGAGTACATCGATCTTCTAGGTATAAATGTTAGAGCCATAACTATGATAGGGGAAAGGTGTTAGCTGGCCTCAATGCATGCTTTTAGGGGGTGTGATCAGCAGGTGTAGGAATACAGTTTATGAATGTCAATACTGCAGCTGAAGCACTGTGTATGTTGGGATCTATCTGTACTAAGCTGCTTGTCATTTATTTCTGTGGAAAGGGGTTGGGAGTGCAGTACTGTTGATTTAACTGCAGTAAACTGCTTGTCATATTAGTAGCACACGTGTTTAACAGCAGATGATTTATTTTTGTTTCTCACACAATCTGAACTCAGGGTTGGGGGAATTACCAGTTTAGAACTCTGTTCAGGATGCCTGATGATCTAGCTAAGGATCTAGTAAATGGTTCTTGGAGAATTGTAGGTAGTTGAACTGGTGTATTTCAGAAAGATGGATGAGTGGTAGGGGATGACTTAGACAGATTCTTTAATTTATTTTTTATTTATGCTCTTGGCAGGGGGCAACATCCCAGATTCTGTGAATCAATGGAGAGACTTTTTAAGCATTTACTGCTCTTTCTTTATGTTATATTTTGCAGAAATTTATTAGGAAATGTCTGAATGAATTGCTATGCATGTGTGTCAACAATATTTAAGATAATATCTTCAGTATTCAGTGCTGTAAGTGGTAATAAGTGCTTAGAGTGATATTACTGCCATCAGTAATATTAAGGGGAAGCTATACTTTAGGCTTCTTTGAGATTTGGTTATGTATGCATCTATGTATATATATATATATATATATATATATATATATATATATATATATATATATATATATACATAAAGAGAGAGAGAGAAGAGAGAGAGAGTGAGAGAGAGAGAGACAGAGAGAGGGGTTTTTATTTGCCCAGTATGGTGATGAGCACAACTGTAATGGCAGAGGTTGGATCTGAACAGCGGTGAGGCATATGGCAAACAATGGGTACATGTTAAATGGTGATTCCGCTTTATGACATATATCATTCTTACCTTTGTTAGATGATGAAATAGAGGTGGATTTCTTAGTGTAATACTGGGTAGAACTAGGTGGCAAACAAAACATATGATAGCTGTGAAAAAGGTAACTGTTATAAAGGTTGGCACCCTTTATATTATACATGCGTCTGGAGCGTTTCTCCCCAGGCCTCCGCTGAAAATTGGCTTTGTTCCAAGTCAGGCTTTCCCAGTTAATAAATGTTAAATAAATAAATAAATAAATAATGTGTTTATAACTTATGCAGAACTCTTGAAGCAATTCACAGATTTTCTTTTGTGAATCTGCTAAGCTGTGTGAATGATGTGTTGTTTCTGTTTGTTTCACATCTTCAGATATTTATGTATTTTTGGCAAAATATGCCTAATCATACAATAAATACAATGACTCCTCATGACTCTAAAGGCAGTAAAACAACTATTTTCTGTTTTGGAATTAAAGTTACAGTGTTCAACAAACCACATTTAAAGTGCAAAGTAACCAATCACAAATAACTAATTGATCACATGGTATCTTAAAAATGTTACTACAATAAAAAAATCGAAATCCTTCTTAAAAAAAATCTCGTAATTTTGCTGAGCATAATTGTAAAACATTAAAAAAAGAAATATAATCATTTGAACCTGGCACTTCACCAGAAGTCAATCTAAACTGCCAAGTTAACTCCTTAAATTTCAATCTTAACTTCCAGGCTCCACCTCTAATATCTTTAATTATCTTTTCTAATACAGTAAATGTAAGGTTTTCAGTGCTCTTTTTGTCACTTGAACATGTACAAGTTTGCCTAAAAACAGTGTTATTCTTATTACACTTGCTAATATCATAAATATGTCCATATATTCTTTTTCTAAAAACATATTTTGTTTTGCCTACATAACTACATTCACAGTCTATACAAAAAGGCAATGTAAACCATTCCTGAAGTTCTTCATGAAGCTGGTATGTTTAAAATTAAGAACTAATTTTTACATTTGAGGGTGAATTTTTCAGCAAATCAAAAGGTGGCCACGGGCACTGCATGCAATTCTGTATACACTAACATGACAATATTAAAGTCAGAATTACACTATATTTTAACACAAATTACCCTAGTTGTTGGACCAAGTATTGTAGGTTCTTGAAAGGCATCTGTATTTTTTTGGATAGACTCTGAGAATGTGATGCATCAAGTTCTGGAATATATTAATTCTACTTCCATTTTTTTGACGTTTACACATATTCATAAACCTGGCCATGTTAATTATAATAGGGGCAAAACAGTTTTTCTTCCAAGACCTATAGAAAACCTATTTTATCAAACTCTTATTTGCAATTTAAGAGCAATAAATAGTTCAGCCATCACCTTGTTTGTACTCGGCTCACCATGCTCTTTCATTTCCACAATTTTCGAATATCACCACCTTTCCCAGGATTTGATGCTAGTCACTTCTCACTGACATAGTCAAAAGGAGATGAAAGTCTTTGCAAATTATCCATCATACACTAACCCAAAGTAAACAGTTGCATTTGGGATGACATATGATTAATACTACTAGGAATGACAACAGCTTGTTCCTTATTTTTTTCTGTTAATATCTGGAAACACAGCCCTTTGTTGTACAGTGATTTCTACCAAATTATGCTCCTAGAGTACCTCCTTCCACCGTTATCCTTCTCCCTAGTTGCCATTAACTGAAAAAAAACATGCTTCCTCCATACCAGATAATGACCTGAACCAAAATCACTCTCAATCAAACATATGCATTATCTACCACAGATGGCAGCAATCTGTAGACCTTCTCAATGCCCCGTTATATCTTCAAAGATCTATTCTATTAAACTATCGTATTTTTAACAAAATCCAAATATTCAAATCCTTAACCATATTCAGAAATACCACTGAAACTTAAATTACACATTTTTACTTTATCTGCAAAAGTTACCAACTTCTGCTCAGTGTTTATAATTTGACTGATTAACTCCACCTATTTACTCTTTATATCTGCCACTCTTTGTTGCAGTAGTAACACTGAATCATACTGTCCCTTCAAAGCTTTACTGGTATTAATAGCAGATATCTAAAATGTCTTCATTCAGTAACCATGAGACCATGTTCATGTGTTGTCACCCCACTTTCAGGACACTATCCAGATATGATTTCCACAATTGTATAGCAACTCAGCAAATCCCCTTTTCTCACTTGATGGCAGCTCCATTGCCACAACATTTACTATGCTGAACAATACACTTTAAATGCAAAACAATACTTTAGTTCACTTTAACCCAACAGAAAGAAATGACCTACGTCACAAAGTACAGTCAGATTTCCACAACAAATAGATATTTTGATATTTATTGAAAGTATGTCATCTAGTTCAGGAATTAGTAAATCTCCAAAATCAACAATATGATAGACGTGCTCTAACTATATCATATTCATTCTAGTCTACTTTTCATAAATATTTAAACCAGTCATAGTATGCAGCATTGATCCATCTGACTTTACCCTGTGTTCTTCAACTGTTGCTGTCTATCCTATTTTTAGTAGACGACTGCCTGTAGGATGCACACTTGTTTGCAGCAACTGCTACCCATGTAACTTTGGACATTATGTAATAACCAATGGAGACAATGAGGTTAAAATTAAACATATATTTGCATTATTGTAACATATGTATTACATCAGATTAGTAGAACTTTTAGCTTATTTGCTATAGGCTGCTACACACTTAGCTGCAAAGCTACAGACTGTGATAATTTTCTACTGGATTTGAATACAATACCAGCCCTACAAGATATGAAATAAGTATGGTTTTCTTGCTGAGTTTACTATAATAGCTGTGTACTTTTTGCTGTTTTATTAAAAATCTGGCTGAAATTTGTTTTGGTTTGTACTCTAATGATAGTGGAAAAAGAATTTAGTTATTTGCAGGCTTCTGATTGCTGTAGAACCTTGAAGGCTGTACTATTGCTTTTGGTCAGTGTGCTTGCTTGAATTGGTTCAACTTTTCTGTGTTGTTATAAGTTACCTGTGTTTGTACTGTGCTGCTGTTAAATAAAAACAAAGATAACAACACAGGAGGCTCAGATGCAAAAGTTTGCTAGTGTACACTAGGAGGCAAAAAATGTACAAGTACAGAATTTTGTCTGACATGATGCAGGAAGTACACAATTTTATATAGGTTTAACATTCAAGCTGTGCCCACCTTACTGACGTGGTTAGTCACAGGGCACCTACATCACTATGGTTTACAATATTCTATTCATATGAAAAGCTGATGTTATACATTTTAAAAGTTTTCCCATGGGAATAATACAGCCTTGCAAAGCACCTGGTCAGTTATAATGTCTTTCTGTAAATGTTACTCCTTCAAGGTTTCAGGCCTGCTCAAATACAATAGTTGGTTCAGTCTTGTAATACACTTCTTTGTTCTTCTTGCAACATTACCTCAGCAGCTGTGTCTTATCTTGGTAACATTCACAAGGCCAATTGTCCCAGAGGAAGGAAGAAGATTTTCAATGCTTTATACATTTAATTTCCTGACCCAGCAGATAATCATTAGTGAAAAACATAAGCTTGCTGAGCTGGCTACTCCCAGGGTCAGAGTTCAAATACACTGCAGCTCCAAAGCTTCAAGCAATTACATGTAAAATCATTCTTATTGCCATATTGTTAATAGAATAAAATGCATTATATACTTTTTGCTTTTTAACTAACACTTTATATGTGTTCAAATACATATTTTTCTAACATTTTCCTCCCTTTTTATACTTTTTATTCTATTCTGAAATATAAACAATGTTATATCATCCCCTAGCCTTCTCCCTTAAGGACTTTCAACTAGGCAAGTCATTTAGTTTATACTTCGGAAAGAGTTTTGTCTGAAATTAATTGTTCCAATTCAATGTCTTGGTACAAAGTTTCAGTTACAGATATATCAATAAAATCTTTGATTAATCTTTTCATGCAGGGGATCCCACAACAGACACATGCTCCTAATAGGAGCAGACCAACACAAATAGCAATCAAGATGTTCATTAGGATAGAACCCCACCCACCAAACAGACTCTGGAAAAAGTTCATCAGTGGGTTTGGGCCTGGTTCAGTCATGGCCGATACCTGCTGTATTACCTCTAGATGATCATTAATTTCATGTCGATTGTCTGGTATAAACGCACAGCATTCTTCTTTGATAAGCGCGCACATACCACCTCTTGCCACTATGGTGAAGTCAAGAGCCATTCGATTTTGTAGCACAACAGTTCTCATCGCATTCAGTTAATCAGTCACTAGTTCGAGAGCAGAAAAAGTTGTATTACTCATTACTTCGAGAAGTTTCGACAGCTTTGTCAACTCCCAGATTGATTTGACTGCTCCATATGCTGGAAGAATTCCAGCCCAGGATATAACACTGTCACTCAAGTCCATATGAGTCAATTTTTCTTTATCTTTTACGGAATGATGGCCTTCCCAACCAGCTTCGATTTTTCCCACTGGGTTCACAGGTTTTCCGATTGGACCTTCAGGTTTCCGGGCTACATCTCTCACATTTTGTATCTTACCTAGAGGTAATTCTGCAGTATGCCTTATGGCCGGAACCAGATAACCCAAAAAACAACTGCCGGACCAATTCTCAGGTAGCCATTTGTATGCCTTTTTCCCACAAACAAAATAACAGTTTTCTACTTTAGTACTGATGCGGGTTAATTCTGAATGAAACATTTTCTTGTCTATAGCAGACAGTTGTTTATGTAAAACAGGATTTCTCTGCACATCACTTAATGTTTTCATTAAACTCAAATATGAATCATAATTTGTGTTACAAACAGTGCCTTTATATTTAGCTTTAATATAGCATTTGTAAGATATGGTTATATTACAGTTACTCCAACTCACTTGAAGTGTATAATTTTTGTAAAAACATACAATTCCCTTCTGTGTAATAGGCAAATACAATGCAATTTTGTCCTGTGATCTTACAGAGCCTGTATCAAAAAGTAAATTCTCCCAAGTCTCATTTATCCCCAAGGGGACAGCGGACATTAACAGTCCTCCATATGCTGTTGGTATAGCAGTACAAACCCAGCAATTTGAAATGTTCATAGTCTCTACATATACACGCTTCATAGCTAGGTATGTGTTAAAGTTTGGATGCCAGTCTACAGACAGTTCATCACGTCTCTCCACTTTCACTTGTGTGGTTACATGTAGGAAAAACCACAACAAAAGGAAGGTCATCACAATCATAGTCAATAAATGCATAGTCAACAAGATGATTAAACAACATCTTTGGGGTTGATCTGTATTTTTACTCGTTTTGCTCTTATCCATCCTGCCTTTGTTGTGTATCAGTCACAAAATGTTTATCAAGTTGAAAATTCTTTACCGGTTTACAGTGCGTCAGATGGACCCAGGACGACCTCTCAGCAAATTTGACTGCAGTAGGCGTCGCCAACAGTACCTGGTACGGTCCTTCCCACTTTGGACTCGCCCAATTCTTCCTCTTTGTAACCTTCAACCACACCCAGGATCCCAGAGTCAGCACTGCTTCCAATGGTCTGGTCTGTCTTTTATCTGAAAAAGAGTTCAACTGAAAAACAGTTTTATTTGTTAACAGTTTCCTCATATAGCTAGCTAATGAGCTGTCAGCCTCTAGTTCTGCAGCCATGAGAGCTTTTCACTGTGGCACATAATATGCCCTTCCAAATAACACTTCAAAGGGGGTCAAACCCTTTATGTTTGGAACTGTTCTCATGTTCAGCAGTGCCAAAGGCAAACAGCAAATCCAGTTCTTCTGTGTTTCGCTCACTAACTTTCTCAACTTGCTTTTTAAAATTCCATTGTACCTTTCCACCAGTCCTGCAGACTGTGGGTGGTAAGCACAATGATTCTTCAAGGAGATCCCAAAGAATCTCCCAAGCTGGTGAATCGTCTGATTAACAAAATGTGTCCCATTGTCACTATAGATTCTTTCCGGTATGCCAAATATAGGAATTATTTCTTTTATTAGGGCTTTTGCCACTGTTGCTGCATCAGGATTTTTAGTTGGAAAAGCTTCTACCCATTTAGAAAACATATCTATAATTACTAAACAGTATTTTTTCCCTTCACATTTATTCAATTCTATGAAATCCATACAAATAGTGTGGAACGGATATGGTGGTGTAGGAAAACTCCCTTGATTGGGTTTGAATGCCCCTTGTGCATGATGTTTGTTACAGATATGACATGCTGTACAAAATTGTTGTGTATAGTTTGTGAATCCATATGTTTGGAATATTCGATTTACTAACTGTACCACCCCCCCTGTTGAGACATGGCACTGCCCATGGCTCAACAAAGCTGCATATCTAAATAAATTAGACGGCAATATTGTTTTTTTCTCTTTGGAGACATACAGTCCATTTTCGAGGATTGCACCTCGTTTCTCCCATTTCTGTTTCTCTGCTTTTGTAGTTAATGTCTGCATTGTTTTTAACATTTCTAGATCTAAAATCTCAGAGGGCTGTAATTCCTCGGTTAAAAGTAAAGTTTCTGAGTCTGAGGCTGCTTGCTTTGCAGCTGCATCAGCTTTTGCATTTCCTTTTGAAATTCTATCCTGTTGTTTTGTATGAGCTAAACATTTACAAATAGCTACTTCAGTAGGTAACTGAATGGAATCTAATAAGTTCAAAATAAGTTGCGCATGATTAATCGGTTTACCATTAGATATTATCATTCCCCTATTTTTCCATTGTTGTGCAAAAACATGCACTGTAGAGAAAGCATACTGACTGTCAGTATATATGTTCACACATTTATCTTTCGCTAGAGTGTAAGCCCGTGTTAAGGCTATCAGTTGTGCTGCTTGAGCAGACAGATTATGCTGTAAAGGTTGGGCTTCTAAGATCTCTGTATCTGTGACTACTGCATATCCTACTAGAGTTTTCCCTGTAGGACCCTTTCTGCCTGAGCCATCCACGTAAAATGTCACCTCGGCATCATCCAAGGGCATATCAGTGAGGTCTTGTCTGGGCAAAGTTATTTGCTCAATTTCCTGCAGGCAGCTGTGCGGTGTGCCATCCACAGGAGTCGGAAGTAACGTTGATGGATTTAATGTTGTACAACGTTCAATTACCATATGAGGTTGGCTCAGCAGTATTGTCATACATGAAAGATGTCTAGCAAGAGATAGATATGCTATTTTTTCTTGCAGTAAAATTATCGCGACTGCATGAGGCACTCTCAATGTGAGAGGGTGGAATAATACCACTGAGGCCGAAGCCTGTACTGCCATTGCAGCTGCGACTACTGCTTGCACACAGTGAGGCAATGACCGTGCCACTGGGTCTAACTGTGATGAATAGTAAGCTATGGGGCGTTGCTTATCCCCATGCTGTTGCGTCAGAACTGACGTCATGTATCCCTGTTTACAATCTACGGTCTGAAAAAATCTTTTGTGGTAATTTGGAAGTCCTAAAACTAATGATGAAGCTATCAATTGTTTTAGTCTGCAGAAAACTGTTTCTGCTTCAGGTGTCCATTGTAATACATCTTGTGCTGCCATTTGTGTTTTATATATTAAATCAGCCAGTGGAGCAGATTCTAAAGCATAGTTTGAAATCCAGCTTCGACAAAAATTAGTCGTTCCCAAGAAGGACATAATTTCCTTCTTGGTTGCTGGTTTAGGTGCCTGTAAAATTGCTGTTTTTCTGTCTTTGTCTAATATTCTACCTTCATTGGATATTACATATCCTAGGTATCTAACCTGTTTTTTTTTTCCAAAGTTGTAACTTACTTTTGTTTACTTTGTGTCCCTGTTCTGCTAAAAATTTCAATAATGCTATCGTATCCTCCCTGCATTGATGCTGGGTGGGGGCTGCTAGCAAAATGTCATCTACATAAAGCAGAATTTGACTACCTCCTGGTGGGGTAAACACTGCCAGGTTGCTAGCCATTTCTTGTGCAAATATCGTTGGACTTTCACAATATCCCTGTGGTTGCCGAGTATAGGTATACCTTTTACCCTGAAATGTAAATGCAAACCAATACTGGCTATCAGGATGTATAGGTATTGAAAAGAAAGCATTGCTTATATCTACCACAGTGAAATATTTTTGTTGTGGCTTTAAATCGTTCAATAAGGTGTGTGGATCTGGCACCGTAGCTGCTCTAGGTATTATTGCATTGTTTACAGCTTGTAAATCCTGTACCATCCACCATTCCCCGTTTGCTTTTTTAACAGGAATTAGAGGGGTATTACATGGTGAATCAAGAGATTCTACCAGTACTCCTTCCTTGAGTAATGCTGCTATTATAGGCTTGATTCCTTGCTCTGCATCTTTCCTCAAGGGGTATTGTCTTTTCTGTGGTCTAAATGCTGATTTTGGTGTAATAGTTACTGGTCCTGCTGTTTGAATAAGTCCTACATCTGATTTGCCTGTTGACCAAAGAATGTTTGGTATGTCACACAAGGCTTTGTCTTCTTCTAATAAGAATGCTAATCAGCTGTCTTCACTAGTTTGTAAGTGTACAGCTGGATGTGTCTGTGTTAGCCAATTCAATTTCGGTTTTTGTATTCCCTGCTCTGATAATTCTAAATCAGTTTGTTTTTCCCATTTTGTTACTTTTTCTCCTAAGTCCGCCCATTTTATATTCTTGTTTTTTGTCAAGCTGACATGTGGTAGTCGATTAGATTTATACAGTGTCATGAATTCCTGAGGTAATGAACAGCTTACCACACTGTTTCCCTCAGTATCCCAATACAAAGTTCGTAATACTAATCTGTTAGCAGGATTTTTGAATAATTCTTGTTCATATTCTTTATCAGGTCCTGGCATACTACAGTAGTATAGAGTACAGTGTAACAAATGCTGTTGGTCAGTGTCAAGGGAGGGGGTCTTACTGATGGCTACATTCATCAGTTCCTAGGTTATTGCCCCTGGACCAGTCATAACTAGGTCCTGGCTGTACCAATAAAAAGTTTCACCCTCCGGTCGCACCACAAAAGTATCCATTTGTCTTTGTGCCTCCATACCCTGCATAGTGGGAACTACCGCTATGCCAAATATCTGCATAAGATCTCTTCCCAGTAAGCTTACTGGACATTTTGCAGAAACTACAATTTTACTTTTCTGAGTCATGCCTGAAACAGGGTCAGTTATTGCTATATCATGGGAGAGTGGCTCCCTATATAGCTGTCCGTTTGCTGCTTTCACTAATATATAATCAGGTGATTCGGAATATTCTGGTAACTTTGAGGGGTGTATCAAAGTCCATGACGCTCCTGAGTCACACAGGAATTTAATTTCCCTTCCTTCCACCAGAAGTGTAACTTCCGGTTTTGTGTCTGCCAGATAGAGCTCCAAGCTCAGTAATGCCAAATCTAAAATTTCACTTTCTTCATCCTCTACATCTGCTTGCACTTCCTCTGTTCCTTCCACCACATTTACATTTGCCCTTTGTTTGTTTACCTTTCCTGATGATTTTTGACTTTCATCACTATCATATAGTCAGTCCTCATCACCCTTGCTTTCTGTAGTCACCTTTTTATTTAGCCTGCAATCCCTTGCTAAATGTCCTTTCTTTCCGCACTTAAAGCACTCACCTTTCTTTTTTCTCTCTTCAGAATCTTCTGACCTTTTGTCAGATTGTCTATTTCCCTGGGCATTTTTCTTACCCTTTTTACCTGACTGTACTACAAAGACCTCAGCTCCGTCTTCAGCAGTGAAGACTTGTGTCTTCTTTTTCTTTTTACTATTAAAGTGTCTTTCAGCATGTCTAGCACATTCAAGTAAGGCTTGTAGCCTACTTGTTCGATGATCTGTCATATGCTTTGTAATAAAGCTACTGATAGGTGCAATGCAACCTTTCAAAAATGCATTTTTCAGTTGCTGTTCATACGAGGTATCATGTGTCTGATTTTCAAGAATAGCCATACCACTATGGTTATTGAAACATTCCAATAATCTTCCATAGTACCCATCTACAGTTTCATTCTCTTGTTGTATGCATTGATTAATGCAAGTCCAATCTGCTCTAGGTTTCCATTTTTCAGAAATTCGGTCTGTAAGATCTTTCACTCTGTTGTCTAGTTCTGCGTCACTATGTGGGAGTGGTTTAAGCTCTGCATTACGAGGATTTCAGGTGCCACAAATCATGTGCCAGTCTGGACCCACAATCTGTCTAACTACCTTTTCTACTTCTTCCCCATTCAAGTGGTAACTTAGTCTCATACCTTGTAAATCTTGTAAAAACTTTGTGTAATTAACTTTTGGATGAGGGATTCCCTCTGTAGCTTTCCGAATATCTTCCGGTGTCCATGGTCTGTATACTAGAAGAGTTGGGTCCTGCCCTTCCTGTCCTGCCTGAGGATTTGGTACCTCGATTAGTGGACAGATTTCTTCCTCACTCTCCTCTAGTGTGTTTCTCCCTACTTGATATAAGTCTGTGTCCCCAAGTGTTTTACGTGTCCGGGACCTAGTTTCAATAGGATCTCTAACAAATGGTTTTAGTGTTCTTGTGGCTTCAGGATAACGTGGAGGTGGACCAGCTTGTCCTCCTGCTTCATATCCTGAAAAAGGCATCGGAGGGGGCGGGGGAGGAGGAGCCGTCACTATTACTGTATTATTATCCTCTTTATCTAAAAATAACGTCTTAGCATTTTTAGTTTTTTGTTCCCTTCGGTTTACTTCCTCAATCCACCTGTGTGCCTGAGGAATGCCTAATCGCTGTTGTTTTTTTGCCTGACCTGCATCAGATTTAAGTTGTTTTAAAAGTTTAACTAATGAAATTTTATTTAATTTACCATCAAATCCGTATTTATTAACCCATTTTGTATAATACCTTACATTATCAGCCCGTTGTAATAGCATATATTTTGCGTCTTCAGTTAGGGCCGGATCTCGCGATGTTTTAGTGCACTGATTTCCCATTCTAAAAGAAAATGTTACGCAACTCTTTTTACCATGTGGTATTTCAGTTCCTTACACAGTTTATCTAGAATGACTGCCTACCTTATTCTGTTTCCCTGATCTCTGACAAAATATACAGTAATTTCCTTTTGTCCCTGATCTGTATAACAAATCTTCTGACAATAGTATTTACTGCAACCTAGTCCCTGATCTAAAACAGAAAAAAGGCAAATATCTTCCTACCTGAGCCTCCTGAGTCGACCAGTTCAAGACCGCTCTTCGGCCGCAGATCAGAAAGTGGCCAGCCTCTCAAAATGACAATTCAGTCGGAGGTCTTTCGTATTTCAAGAAGAACCGTTTTGGTAGCTTCTCCTGTGCAGTGTTCGACCACCGGTACACTCTGATCTGTAGCTGTCTGAGGGTTTCCGATTCAAGAAGGACCAAACTGTTAAATAAAAACAAAAATAACAACACAGGAGGCTCAGATGCAAAAGTTTACTAGTGTACACCAGGAGGCAAAAAACGTACAAGTACAGAATTTTGCCTGACATGATGCAGGAAGTACACAATTTTATATAGGTTTAACATTCAAGCTGTGCCCACCTTACTGACGTGGTTAGTCACAGGGCACCTACATCACTATGGTTTACAATATTCTATTCATAAGAAAAGCTGATGTTATACATTTTAAAAGTTTTCCCATGGGAATAATACAGCCTTGCAAAGCACCTGGGCAGTTATAATGTCTTTCTGTAAATGTTACTCCTTCAAGGTTTCAGGCCTGCACGAATACAATAGTTGGTTCAGTCTTGTAATACACTTCTTTGTTCTTCTTGCAACATTACCTCAGCAGCTGTGTCTTATCTTGGTAACATTCACAAGGCCAATTGTCCCAGAGGAAGGAAGAAGATTTTCAATGCTTTATATATTTAATTTCCTGACCCAGCAGATAATCATTAGTGAAAAACATAAGCTTGCTGAGCTAGCTACTGCCAGGGTCAGAGTTCAAATACACTGCAGCTCCAAAGCTTCAAGCAATTACATGTAAAATCATTCTTATTGCCATATTGTTAATAGAATAAAATGCATTATATACTTTTTGCTTTTTAGCTAACCCTTTATATGTGTTCAAATACATATTTTTCTAACAGCTGCTCTTTACATAGTGGCATTGGAATGTGCACTGTACAGGCACAGGCATCTTGTGTCATGTAATGTCAAATTGCATATGGTTGAACTGATATGATCAACATTACAGAATGCAGAAAACTACAAAAATAGAGAAGAAGTGTGTTTTTTGCAGGAAAACCAACTGTGATCACACTACAGTAGGAAAAAGGGCAAATCTCCAAAGCTCCACTGTACTGCAATCTCAGTACAAGCAGTTTAACATTTCAGAATGTCGATCATATGGTCTCCAACTCCCTAGTGATTACTACGATTAGTGATATCTATAATGAGAACAGCTACTCACAGATGCACTGTGTAAAGAGGAGCCGCAAAGCAGTGTCTAACAGCCCATAGCTGCTCTACTTTACTGAAATTAGTCCATGGTAGCTCCATACTTCCCTTAGCAGCTAGTAGTTGCTCCACATAGTGTATATTTAAGTAGTTGCCTAGCACATCCTGCTATATCCTCAACAGTATAGCCTGATGGCTATCTTAGCTAATTGAACATAGTATTCTGTGTAATTCTAACAAATTCTACAAATCCCTGGACTGAAATGGAAGGTCAGCCTGCTTGTCTTTCTTCTGCTGCCAGCCTAATTGCACTTGGTATCCTTAGGCAGAGTAGCAGTTGCCTGGTACAAACAGGTAATTAACTTTTACTTAGTTTAAGGCACTCTGTCTGTGAGAGATGCAAGCATTTTGCTGACACGGAGGCCTGACTCACACAAAAACACTGACTGTGAGCAACGTATTTCCACAGTACTCTACACAAACCCACACTAAAATGTCTTGCATTGAGGCTGAAAAAAATCCTTACCAAAACCTCCTAGGCACATGAAGACTTTGCCTTAATGAAAAATGTAGCACCACTCCATCTTGTGGCACAATTCCAGCAAATGTTCACAGGGATTTAACTCATCTCAAATCTAGCACACCAGACCACTCCACAGATAAAACTATTTTAGTAATAAGTAACACCATAATAAAACACACTGATTCCCCTCTTACTAGGCTGGACAAATAGAAGGTGGCAGTGAGTTGTCTTTCAGATGCCAGGATCTCTAATGTCTCAAGGGCCCTTAAGACCCTTTCACTTAGCAGGTATGACTATAACATGGTCGTGGCCCATGACTTGGCATACAAAACCCTGAGGGATATGCAGAGAGGCATGTCAGAACTCTCCATGTATGTCACAAATGCAAGGAAAACCTGGCCTGAGTGGAATTCTTGCTTATCAAGTAATGATTTCTAGGTACAAAGAAAATAAAAAAAAGAAGCTTCTACAATTGGCTAATTAGCAGATGTCATTCCAGGTGGATCTAGTATGTGTCAGCATGGGATGAGATGCCTGACCGTCCTACTTGTTTTGCCAAGGATGTCCTGTAGCTCATGTACTAAAGTTTATGAATACTGACTAAACTGCTTTCTGTCCACATAGTGCCTTTTTAGGAACAGTCCAGCTAAAAGACCTTCCACTGTAGCTAACTTATCAAATCTAAAACAGGATCACCTTAAGGTGGCTCTGCTCAATGCCAGAAGTCTCAATAATAATAATGTGCCTGACCTTGAGATTCTGTTGCATTTTGGAGCACAGCCATAGTTGTGTAATTACTGAAACTTGGTTTAAAGGTTCAGAAAGCACTAAATCTATACCTGGTTTTGCACCTACCATGCCCTCTGAACTGATGGCAACTGTGGTGCCCTCTCCATATTTGTTACAGATCCGATCACCTCTAGACAAGCTTCCAAAGACCCACTAACAAAACTCATTGAACTCCAAATCACACTAAACAGGGCCAGTTATTAGTTCACAGCCAGTTACAAGACACCCCCTATGTCCCCTTATACACACATAAGGTTCTTAACTGTAGTCAATGAGTTCCTTATAAACACAAATTTCATTATATTGGGAGACTATGACTACTCATCAATAAACTGGAACACCTATTCCTCAAATATAGGATATGTCCTTAATTTCTTAGATTTCATAAAAAAAAGCTCCCTAGACCAGAGTACAAATAAACCCACTAGAAGATATAACACTCTTGACCTGGTCCTTATAAATATTGCTTCTTCATGTATCTCCCTGGTATCTCCATCCCCAGTTTAATTGGATCATTAACTAGTGACTTTTACATTTAAAACCTCTATACCTGGAGATACCATCAAAGCCATAGATATTGCCACAACTCTATGCCCAGTTAGAAAATGTGCAGAACTAACAGTATAGATTATATAGACAATGAGTATAAGGAGATGAGGTGCATGGCAAAGAGAGAGGTGGTGAAGGCTAAGGATAAGGCATATAGAGAGTTGTATGAGAGATTGGACACTAAAGAGGGAGAAAAGGACCTGTACCAATTGGCTAGATAGAGGGACAGAGCTGTGAAAGATGTGAAGCAGATTAGCAAGGAGGAAGTAAGGACAGCTATGAAGAGGATGAAGAATGGAAAGGCTGTTGGCCCAGATGACATACCAGTGGAAGCATGGAGGTGCTTAGGAGAAATGGCAGTGGAATTTTTAACCAGATTGTTTAATGAAATTTTGGAAAGTCAGAGGATGCCTGAGGAGTGGAGAAAAAGTGTTTTGGTACCTATCTTTAAGAATAAGGGTGATGTGCAGAGCTGCAGTAACTACAGAGGGATAAAATTGATCAGTCACAGCTTGAAGTTATGAGAAAGAGTAGTGGAAGCAAGGTTAAGAAGAGGGGTGATGATTAGTGATCAGCAGTATGGTTTCATGCCAGAAAAGAGCACTACAGATGCAATATTTGCTCTGAGAGTGTTGTTGGGGAAATACAGAGAAGGTCAGAAGGAGTTGCATTGTGTCTTTGTGGACTTAGAGAAAGGATATGCCAGGGTGCCTAGAGAGGAGTTGTGGTATTGTATGAGGAAGTTGCGAGTGGCAGAGAAGTATGTAAGAGTGGTACAAGATATGTACAAGGGTAGTGTGACATTGGTGAGGACTGCGGTGGGAGTGACAGATACGTTTAAGGTGGAGGTGGGATTACATCAAGGATCAGCTCTGAGCCCTTTCTTATTTGCAGTGGTGATGGACAGGTTGACAGATGAGATTAGACAGGAGGCCCCGTGGACTATGATGTTTGCAAATGATATTGTGATATGTAGTGAGAGTAGGGACCGGGTTGAGGAGACCCTGGAGAGGCGGAGATATGCTTTAGAGAGGATAAGAATGAAGGTCAGCAGGGCTAAAACAGAATATATGTGTGTAAATGAGAGGGAGGGAAGAGGAATGGTGAGGATGCAGGGAGTAGAGTTGGTAAAGGTGGATGAGTTTAAGTACTTGAGATCAACAGTTCAGAGTAATGGTGAGTGTGGAAGAGAGGTGAAGAAGAGAGTACAGGCAGGGTGGAATGGGTGGAGAAGAGTGTCAGGAGTGATTTGTGACAGACGGGTACCAATAAAAGTGAAAGGAAAGGTCTACAAGAGGGTAGTGAGACCAGCTATGTTATATGAGTTGGAGACAGTGGCATTGACAAAAAGGCAGGAGTCAGAGCTGGATGTGGCAGAGTTATATGAGTTGGAGACAGTGGCATTGACAAAAAGGTAGGAGTCAGAGCTGGATGTGGCAGAGTTAAAGATGTTAAGATTTGCACTGGGTGTGACTAGGATGGAAAGGATTAGGAATCAGTATATTAGAGGGTCAGCTCAGGTTGGGCAGTTTGGAGACAAAGCAAGAGAAGCGAGATTGCGTTGGTTTGGACATGTGCTGAGGAGGGATGCTGGGTATATTGGGAAAAGGATGCTAAGGATGGAGCTGCCAGGTAAGAGGAAAAGAAGAAGGCCTAAGATAAGGTTCATGGATGTGGTGAGAGAGGACATGCAGGTGGTTGGTGTGAAAGAGCATGATGCAGAGGACAGGAAGAAATGGAAACAGATGATCCACTGTGGCGACCCCTAATGGGAACAGCTGAAAGAAGATGATGATGATGATTGATATATATATATATATATATATATATATATATATATATATATATATATATATATATATAGGGTCTATATCATGAGATCAAAACCTTAGGTAGTCAAATACCTAAAGGTCAATCTCTAAATATCGAAATGTAAAAATCGTGAACGGCAGTTTCCACATAGGGAAACAAGTCGTTTGGACGTTACATGGATTTTTGCCCTTTTTACAATGTAGAGTGATCTCAGAGTTGGTATATTTAGTTGGGAGGTGTGGGGGACACATTTGTTAAAAGGTATCAGTCAGGAGAAGGATACAAAGAAGACTGCCAAGAGACCTACAGCAACAGTGAAGGAGCTGCAGGAATTTCCGGCAAGTACTGATTGTGTACTACATGTGGCAACAATCTCCCATATTCTCCTTATGTCTGGACTATGGGGTAGGGTTGCAAGATGCAAACTTTGTCTTGCATAGAAAAACATCCAGACCTGGCTAAAATTTGCAAAAGAATACATCAACTCTCCCAAAAGCATGTGGAAAAATGTGTTATGGTCTGATGAGACCAAGGTTGAACTTTTTGGCCACAATTCCAAAAGGTACATTTGGCGCGAAAACACCACTTCACATCACCAAAAGAACACTATCCCCACGGTGAAGCATGGTGGTGGCAGTATCATGCTTTGGGGTTGCTTTTCTTCAGCTGGAACTGGGGCTTTAGTCAAGGTGGAGGGAATTATGAGCAGTTCCAAATACCAGTCACTTTTAACCCAAAACCTTCAGGCATCTGCTAGAAAGCTGAAGATGAAGAGTAATTTCACCTTTCAACATGACAATGACCCCAAGCATGCATCCAAATCAACAAAAGAATGGCTTCACCAGAAGAAAATTACAGTTTTGGAATGGCCCAGCCAGAACCCAGACCTAAATCCAATAGAAAATTTGTGGGGTGACCTGAAGAGGGCTGTGCACAAGAAATGCCCTCTCAATCTGACAGATTTGAAGTGCTTTTGCAAGGAAGAGTGGGCAAATATTGCCAGGTCAAGATGTGCCATGCTGATAGACTCCTATTCATAAAGACTGAATGCTGTAATTAAATCAAAAGGTGCTTCAACAAAGTATTAGTTTAAGGGTGTGCACACACAACAAAGTATTAATTTAAGGGTGTGCACACTTATGCAACCACCATATTTTACGTTTTTTATTTTTTATATTTTTTCCCCTAACAGATTTGTTTGTTTTTCAATTGAATTGTACAGGTTATAGGTGACATTAAAGGTGGGAAAAGTTTTGAAATTATTTATTGTGGTCTCATTTTTTATATCACAAAAACCTGGCATTTTAACAGGGGTATGTAAACTTTTTATATCCACTGTATGTATGATTCCATTAAGTATGATCAAACTTCAGTTTGTCGCCTTAGCAGAATGTGTTAACTCTAGACTATTCCTGCACCCTGTCCCGAACATTAGCTACATACCTTACCTTAAAAAGCCTTCCCATTATACTACCAAAACAGAAGACATACCCCTTTAATTTACGAAGCCATTTATAGTGTGCAAGATTAGTCTAAGAGCTATTTTCGGCAATATGGCCGATGTGCTATCCAGGAACGAGCTCCCGGGATGTGCACTTGAGCTCTTAGACTAATCCTGCATGGACTGAGCTCTTGTATGCAAATTACCCTCATTTGCAGGTAAAAACCTTGCAAATGAGGGTAATTTGTGATCCAGGAAGCCGGCAGCTGTCAGTGCAGAATGAGTGCAGTCTGCAGAAATGTACTCGGTTAGTAACCGAGTACATTTCTGCAAACTAAAAAAACGGAGCTATGACAGCTCCAAATAAAGGCTGCAGTTACTGAGGAAGCATGCCAATGTCCAAGTAGAAGGCCTTTGGCATACCAAAATATTTAAAAAATAAAAAAAATAACTTTTATTTTTTTTTCGCCGATCTAACCTGTTTAAGCATAGGGCAGCGGTGCGCAAACGAGATCAGAAGAAATAATAAAATAAACCTAAAATAAGCATTCTAACTAAAAGCAGTATTCTGCCATGCAAGTCAATGGCAGGCAGAAGACAACCCGGCAAGTGAGTAATGGTTGCTAATGGGGGAGGCTCAATGTGGGACATGTAACTATGCATTAGCAGGCAATCCTATGCGAATGAGAGGAAGGATAGAAAATCCCAGATTCCCTGTCAGTGCAAGCCTGCACCCAAGAGTGCAGAACTAGGAAAACCATGAGTGTAAGCCCTAGACATAGCTGACATCAGAAGAGGATGTGTCAGGCATGCTGTAAGCTAATTGGAGCACTGTGGCTCGTGTTTGCCCTTAGCTAAGCTAAGCTAAGGCAGGGTGTGTGTCTAGGGCTATCCTATCTTACACCAAGAAAATCATGGTGTGCACAGGTAGAACAACCCAAAATCCTCTAAAATGTGCTTACAGAGCATACGTGTGTTTGCTTGGTGCACACCAGGTGTAAAAAAAAAAAAAAAAAAACAGGAAATAACAGCTCTGTACACATCTGAGCACTGTGTTTGCGTGGCGTGCCCCCAGGCTCAAACAAGAAGGCAATAGGAAGGGAAACCAGCAGTTGGAAGGTAATCAAGGAGAACTAGCTTAGCTGGCAGGTGAAATGTATCAGAATCAGCAAATTACACAGACAGCAGACCAGCCCAGCCCAGAACACTACTACAAACTAAGCAAACACCTTCCCTCTGGTTTTTCCACACTCTACACCACCGGTGTATACAAGCAGGGAAATTTTAACGAACAAACCTACAAAATGAGAAGGGCTGCAGCAGGCAACATAGAACAACATGTGCAAAAGGCTGAGGGTGGTGAGGATGTGAATGCTGCCGAACAACCCACAGTGAGGAGACAGAGAAGAGTGTACAGACCCAGGGTAACCTACCAGGGGCTACATGAGCTGGAGATAGTGGAGTGCTATAGGGTAGACAGAGACCTCCTACAGCAAATTGTTGAGCTGTGCTGGCCACACCTGACACACCAAACTGGCCGAGGGAACCCATCCCAGTGGATACCAAGATATGTGTAGGCCTAGGTATACTAGCCACAGGTACCTCCCAAAGTACAACTGGGGATATCATGGGGATCTCACAATCCTCAACATCCAGAGAATTTCACCCATTCCTGGATGCCATGTCAGCACATGCCAGTAAGCATGTATATTTCCTCAACACACGTGAGGTGTTGACCAGCAATATGCGTCTCTTCCACCAAATAACAGAATACCCTGGGGTAGTAGGTGCTATAGACTTTATGCACATATGCATCAAAGCACCACCTGGTCAGCAGGGTAGGGCCTGCATCAACCGCAAGGCATCCCCTCCATCAACTGCCAGGTCGTATGTGATGACCAGGGTATTATAATAAATGTATGTGCTGGCTGCCCTGGAAGCTATGACATTTCACACATATGGCATCTGATGCAGCTGTACCAGAGATTTGCCAGGGTGGACATCCCTTACGGTCACCTAGTGGGGGATGCTGGGTACACAATGGAGCCATGGCTGATGACACCCATCAGAAATGCACACACACCTGAACAACAATGCCATAATGAGGCACATGCACAGGCCAGACATATAATAGAGCATGTGTTTGGGATGCTCAGGACACAGTTCCGGTGTCTGGACACATCCGGTAGAGCCTTGCAGTATTCACCAGCTACATGTACCCAAATTGTTATGGTGTGTGCTATACTACACAATATGATCCTGCGGAAACAGCTGCAGCAGGAACAGCATGGGGCAGGGCCAAACAGCCCCCCACCAATGCCAAGGCCTGTACAAGCACAGAATGACTCAGAGGAGGAACAACCTGAGCCTGCCCCAGTAGGCAGAAGGAGGCATGCCCGGTATGCTGTGGCCCTGGCAAAGAGGCAATGCATAGCATATGCACTGACACAGTAGACACCCAGGGAATGACACCTCTCTCTGACTCACACAGACAGTAAAAGGGATTGCCAAACATGACACTACCTGGGCTCAACCATGTATAGGGAGTGTACTATGTGCATCCGACATAGGCAGCCCTCCATCACCATACACAAGTCTGGCACACCCTCAAGGTAAGTCAATCAACCTACCAATTGCCACATGGAATAGAATGTGTTGTTACCTTTAACTGTGGTATGGATGTGAGCATGCAAGGGAATTGGGTGGCTGAATGTTATGGCAGCAGACAGTAGACTCCCATAGTAGCAACATGACATCTGTAACATATACTGGAGTCACTATAGTAGCCAGTACTACACAGGGTGACAAAACCAACTGCAGGAAATGGGCTGAGTGACATATGTATCCATAAGACCCACACGTGCCAGTCAGGAACGTTCACATACCCAACAACAGTCTCTGCCAGCAGGACAGGTGTAAACAAACACAAAGAAATACTTTACTATGGCCTCTGAATGAGTCCTATGGGTAACCCCTCCCCCAGGCCTACACAGACAGACTACAGCAGGCCAGGCAGTTGGATGTAAGTTGTGAAGGCTAGTAAGTCAGAAACTAATATGTAGGTAATTAAAGCTAAGATCTGTAATACACTGATATGCCTCTAGCCAGCATGATAGGTAAGACTACAGACTGAAATGGAGTACCTGACATACCAGTACAGTTCTAGCAAATGTGTACAAGTGTCAGGTGTGCCCCCCATCCTATGTACACTTATAGTAACAGTCAGGTGTACCCTCCCACTCCTGTGTAGAAATGTAGAAACAGTCAGGTGCCCCCCCCCCACTATGCAGAAATGTAGTAACAGTCAATACCAAATGACCGATGGATACCCTGCAGACACAGCATGCAACCTGTTGGTGTACAGCACAAAGGTCAGCACCGCAGTACAAACTACCTGGACTTGATCCACACATGCAATACAGATGGCCATACTGGGCATGCACACATGCTTAGAGGAATGAAGGCAATGTCAGTCAACAACATACTGAAAGGTCATACTGGGCAGGCTCACACACTTAAATGCAGCCATGTCTGCAAACACCAGTGGACCAGACATATCTGACAGTCGCAGTTCTTAGTGCAAATTAATGTCAGTATGCACCACTCCTGCCTTGCACACACAGTGGATAGGAATACAGACATATATGTAAGGACAACACACTATAATAAGAGAAAGGTAGATGGACATACATGTGTGGAAGAGGGTGACCATGACAAGGAGCAATCCGGGCCTGATCCCACCCAGCACACAGCCAAAGGGCCTCAAACACATGAGGTGCAGATGTCACTCACTGCAGATAGTAGCCACCAGTATCTGTCAGCATGACAGACTATGTGGTGCACGTGCCAGCTGTGCAACATGACTGTACAAGGAAGTAGTCATCTAATAGCTGTATACACGTACCTGTGACATATGACCCCATGTGTGCCTGCATGTGGCATGTCAACCCCTACATGAATGGGTTATGGCTCATGCACACATTGCCCTCCCCATAGCAGTATTATGACAAGCCTGCTGAGGTCATCCAATGTGAAATACACCTTTGGGAGAGCTGTAGCTCAGTAATGTCCATGGCGTGTCCCATAACTGCATACTGCTGTAGTGATAAACTAGTTAGGTAGTAGTTCTAACCCCAGACTTGGCACTTCTGTGAGTGTGTGTTTGTGTGCATGTCTGTCTGACTGTGTTAAGAAAAATGCTTTTTAGGCTGCTCACAATTTATATACTCAACTTTGGCAAGGCTGCTGATGTCACTCACCTGCACATTCACCTCTGGGAAAACCATAGCCCAGTAATATCTGTAGCATATCCTGTAACTGTGTATTGCAGTAGCGTGATAAAATAGTTAAGTAGATGTTCTAACCCCAGACATGGCAACTGTGTGTGTGTGTGTGTGTGTGTGTGTGTGTGTGTGTGTGTGTGTGTGTGTGTGTGTGTGTGTCTGACTGAGTACAGAGTAATGCTTTTTGGCTACTCACACTCCGTAGAATTCATATACTCAGCTGTGGCAAGGCTGCTGATGTCACTCACCTAGAAATACACTTCTGGGAAAGTCATAACCCAGTAATCTTCGTAGCGCATCCTGTAACTGCATACTACTGTAGTGTAATAAAGTAGTTAGGTAGGTGTTATAACCCCAGACTTGGAAACTGTTTGTGTGTGTGTGTGTGTGTGTGTGTGTGTGTGTGTGTGTGTGTGTGTGTGTGTGTGTGTGTGTCTCACTGAATAGAGAGCAATGCTTTTTAGGCTATTCACACTCTGTACAATTCATACTTGGGCAAGGCTGCTGATGTCACCCACCTAGAAATACACCCCTGGGAAGGTTGTAGCTCAGTAATCTCTGTAGCGAGTCCTGTAACTGCGTACTGCTGTAGTGTGACTTAGAACTGTGGTAGGGTTCCATCTCTACCCATGGCAGTTCTTGATGTTTTGTGTGTGTTTCAATGTCTGTGTATGGAATAATGCATTATAGGCTACTCACTCGCAGTGCATTTCAAATGCCCTACTTTGGCAATCCTGCTGATGTCATTCATTTTGAAATATAACTTTGTGGAAAAGGTTCTTCGGTAATCCCTGTGGTGCGACCTATAACTGCTCCATACCGTAGTGTGATATAGGCCATGGTCAGGGGTTCTATCCCCTCCACATGTCAGTTGTGGAAGTTTTGTGTGTGTCTCACTGTCTGCACAGGGAGCAATGCATTTTAGGCTAGTCATTCACAGTACAGTTGAAATGCCCTTCTTTGGTAATCCTGCTGATGTCATTCATTGTGAAATACACCTATGGGGAAAGATTTCTCTGGTAATCCCTGTGGTGTGTCCTATAACAGCTCCATGTTGTAGTGTGATACAGAACTCAGTTAGGGGTTCTATACCCCCACATATCAGCTGTGGATGTTTTGTGTGTGTCTCACTGTCTGTGTAGGGAGCAATGCATTGTAGGCTAGTCACTCAGAGTATGATTGAAATGCCCTTCTTTGGTAATCCTGCTGATGTCATTCATTGTGAAATATACCTTTGAGGAAGAAGTACTTCAGTAATGTCCATGGTGCGTACTATAACTGCGTAGTGCTGAAGTGTAATAAATTAGTTAGAAAGGGGTTATACTTGCAGACATGACAGGTGTGCGTGTGTTTGTAACTCGTATCCTGTGTAGAGGTGAGTGTGGGCAATGTGGAGGGGGGTTTGCTTATTTTCTTTATGGTGGCCCTACTATATATCACTATGTCAACCATGCAGGGATAACAGATGTAAATTAGCTGAGAGGCTGGGGTGCAAAGCCATACCCATACCCATACATGTGACATCAAGACCAGTCAATCACAGTTAGCAACCCCACTATTACCCAGAGCACACACTCAACCCATGTGTCATATGCACACACATGCCTAGGCAACATCCAATATGTGGGTAGTTCACTGCATATTTGCCACTGATAGTAACTATGCAGTGATATGCATGTCACCCTGCCCATCTGTCCAATATGCACGTACACGCAGACAGTGCACCTCCACCATGTTCCCCAATGGACACCTGCACCACCTATGGTGCCTTCACATGTGATTCACAATGGACATACCATGCCTGACAACATGCCCTGTATGGACAGATGACACTGACATCAGAGAATGCTGTTAGCATGCTGTCAATGTAGGTGCAGGGTAAACCTGCTGCCCATTAACAGTTCCTGCTACAGGTGGGCAAGACAGGCACATCTGATGATAATCTGTGTTCACAACATGGGCCAGACACTCCAGGTACAGTAGCACATGTCACTGTACATGCATGTGGGAGGTGTGCACATCCCAGACACCATCCATGTCATGGACTAAGGAACACATACATGGCAAGTAATGCACAGCATTGGCCACACACAATAGTCACCCAGGTGACTGGATGGGAGATGCAAAACCCACCTGTGTGGGCAAATGTAGTGACTACAGGCCTGAGCCACAATTCAGACCATTGCCATGTGGCTTGATGCCAAGGTATACCCATCGCCTACCCTTGTACAGCCTGCTGGCACAGTTGACCACCACAAACCCATGCAAACATGCACCCATGCATGTCAGAACTGGCATCCTGTGTGTTCATGTGTGTGTTGTATGGTGCATATGTCCACATCCACACTCACTACAACCCCCCAGGGCATACTGAAGCATGCTGTCTGATGTCTGACACCTCCTCATACTCTTTGCCCATACGACCTCCGTATTACCCATGTGGTGCATGTGATACCTGCACATTGATATGCTGTGGCAATCCCACTAGTGATGAGTTGCACTCCTAGCCCTGCCAAGTGTGTCAATGTGTGTGCGTCCCTGTGTGAGTGTGCTTGTGTTGATACTAGCACCTGTTCATGCAGACAGGCACATGTACACCACCTACCGTATAGCTACCGCATCCCTGTTGCAGATGTTACTCACCATCACATATATGTTCTGAGTGCTCAATGGTAGGTAACCCATGTGGCGAATCCAATAACTGCATCGAACTGTGATAGCACTACATAGTTGTTGGGGGTTTGATACCCTGTGCTGGTAGGTGTGTGACACAAACATGCTTCAGTTTTCCTCTCCCACCCCTCCCTGACATGTATTTGCCTCTGTCTGCCTACCCCACTCCCTCTCTGGTGGATGTGGAGACCCACACCTGCTTTGCTTAGGCAGCAGCATGTGTATATTAAGTGATGCTCATGCTCACAGCTGATGGCCTCTGCACAAATTGTAGCCCTCCCCTAGCTGATTGCATGTGGAACAGCTGTGGTAACATTCCCATAGCCAATTGCATGGAAACACACTCCAATACCTAGGAACATCATGGTGGTGTTGGCCCTTTTCAGTCACTGTGAGCAGGAACTAGATCTGTTGTTTGGCAAACAGCATCTCAGATGGATTGGGGATTTACTTCTAACAACATACACTGAGGAAAGAGGGCAACAAACAGGAGGGGGATGTGCCTGACCTGACTACAGACTGTAAGTGTTGATATATTGCATTTGGAGTAATGTTGGTTTAACAGTGTTTGTCTGGATATGCCTGTCGTACATGTCGCAATATCTGCCATGTCAGTTCCATGTATGTGAGGAATCCCCATCTGCAGGGTCATCTGCAGACTGGGTATTGTTGTGCCTTTGGTTTCATGTGTTAGCCATGGTGCATCTATCTGTAGAATGCAGAAGGTACTGTGAGGATTGCAGTCTGTAGATGGTGAAGGCCATGACAGTTACTGACTTCATATCCCTCATAGGACATATGTTGCAACAAACCCCATTACAATGGTAAATTTATGAGGTTATCACAGCAACATGTCTATACTGGCCCTGTGTATGTGCTGTCAGCCATACCTCTGTCAACCATTGCACATATGTCATGCATGAAGTGGTGCATATGTGCTGTACACCATAAACAGTTTCATCATATCTGATAACAAGCCAGTCATATATCAGATTGCTTCACATGTCATGTACAGTAGGGGTTATATTTCATGACATAACCTGGACATTCTGTGGATGTTTGTACAGTGCTGAGGTCTGTGTAGTGATGGTGAATGTCGGCAGTGTGTGTATTGTTAATATGTACATTAGCCTCTCTACAGACTGTGGTAGATGTCATTGTTCTAGTTCACCATCTATCTGATGTTACATGCTGCCCCACTGTATGATACCATTTTGCCATACATGTTTGTAGGGCCATACACACACACGTCCCATACCACAGACAGCCATCAGACCAAATTGTGTAGCAACCCAGTATATGTAGGGTCATTCTATGAGTGGCACATATGAGGAAGGTGTAGAACAGATAGTCCATATACTGTAATATTGTGCTAGCTTAGCATATGTGGCTGTGGCTGTGTTCATGTTGATTGTGGTTATGCACTTTCACACAGGTGTATCTTACCCTGTGCTGTGACATGGCTGTTGAGCCTGCTATATATGCAGGTACATGTGCATTCCCCCATACGAGATGTAGGCCAGTGTTGAGCCATTCAGCCTGCAGCCTGCACAGTGCATTGCTACATGCCTAGCAGCTTAGAGTACTTACCCAGTGAGATGTCATGTGCAGATACTTGCCAGATGTACTGCTGCCGTGCCTCCCTTAAAAGTCATGTATGTCAGACAGAGCAGTGGGATGCTGTACAGATGTGTGTCAATATCTAGTGGGTAGTATGTGTCCATGGCACCCCTGTACCAGCAGTCATTATGTGTCAGACCAGACAGGAGTGTGTGAATCCAAAACCTATGGTGGCAAATGTATACCAGTCATTATGTGTTATACCCATCTACATGGCTGTCTACATCCATATTGTCAGGCCTGGTACATCTGTTGTGCACTAAGGGATTATGTGTATACCTCTGGACTGTACAGGGTGTGTCCGAAGTTCCACATATATTGGCCAATATCTCTGCTGCACTCCACAGGGGCATTACATGCTAGTGGCAGTCCTTTACATTGATTTCCTTAGGATGTCTGTCAGTAGCCAATGGCGCACATGTTATAAGCAGATGTCACCTTTCACACACACCATGTCTGTGAAGACAATCCCAATGACAGTAACAATAGTCTAGTAATATACCTGCTATACATACCTGACATCCCCTTGCACTATGACTTTGGGACTATAGGGGCTGGGGTAGGGTTACACTCCATTTTGAGGACATATGGTGGAAATATATGTGCATATACTTATTCAGATAGCCATATATATATATATATATATAT